>NC_051184.2:143201319-143535527 GCF_013339695.2 Rhipicephalus sanguineus
CAAAGTGCGCATAACGCCTTACATGCGTTTAGCAGGTACCACGGCTCTCCGTAGAATGACGAAAAATGGCACAGTGCCTGCTGCCCTACTTCTCAAAAATTACAATGATATATAGCGAAGTGGGTTCCTCGCAGGTGCACTTGTATTGGTTGCCAAGGAAGCCCATAAGCGCATGATCCATTTCTTCGGGGTCTCAGTAAAATTACAATAATTTATAGCGTAGTGGGTTCCTCGCAACTGCACTTGTATTGGTTGCCAAGGAAGCCCATAAGCGCATGATCCATTTCCTCGGGGTCTCAGTAAAATTGCAGTGATTGATAGCGTAGTGGGTTCTTCGCAAGTGCACTTGTATTCGTTGCCAAGGAAGCCCATAAGCGCATAGCATGATCCATTTCCTCGGGGTCTCTGTAAAGTTCATCGCCCCCCCCCTCCGTCTCTCTCCCACGTCAACGTATGTTATACCGCATGACGGGAGAGCGAAATAGCGACCGGGCGTCACCGTACGCAAAAACATAACTGGTGGGCCGTTTAAAGCTTCCAGCCCATTACACAGGGCTGAGCCATAATTCTTCATCATCGTCAGTCGTCGCGTCAACACAGTGCACATAATGCCTTACAGACCTGTAGCTGGTGCCTCGCTTCTCCGCCGAATGACGAATAATGGCTTAGTAGGTGCTTCCCATCTTCACAAAAATTGTGATTTATAGCGTAGTGGGTACTTTTCTAGTGTGCTTATATTGTAGCCCCAAGAGAGCTTACAACGGGCTCTAGAAACGCCGCTCTTCCAGCTTTCGCTGTGACTGTGCTGCGGTTTCAGCGCAGGCCTGGCGTTTTTTCTTTCTTTTTCATAAGGTACTTCCGTTCCTATAGCTAGAGCATCTTCTCGAGTGGCCGATGCATCGTCAGCGTGTGAGGTGCAATGACGAAAGCAGGTCTCGGTCCCCTCGTATGAATTCCACGTGCATTTATTGCAGCCGCTTACTCCGATGTTCTTCAACATGTCTTTCTTTCGTACATTCTTGACGGCACCTTGAAAGACGGCATCGATTGCCTTCAGCATGACCGCAGCCCCTTCAACTCTGCGCGCTCTGTGTTCAAAGTTCTCAAAGAACGCGTCATCCCTACGCTTGATTGGCCTCCTCTGGGGGTGCATATGAACCCATAGAAAACATCTGAGGCATCATGGTGACACGACATGCTGCTCAGAACTTCAGCAGTACAATGGCGGACGCCTTTGGAAGAGCCGTGGACGCGGAATAGCAGCCTTCCTCTCATCTCAACGCTATGATTCAATGCCACTTTGCATTCAACTCGACAGTGTCACCGAAGGCAGTATAATAAAACGCTGAAAATACCAGTAAAATAATTTTTTTGAAGTTTTTTTTTTGTCTCAATAAAGATATCCTTCTGTTTCTCTCCTACTACTGCAAGTTTTTGTGCAGAGTAGTATCATGCTTGACATTTCTCATGCTGCGGGATAATGGAAGTAACTAGCGCTGTTTGTTCGCTTCGTCCCGCCACTGAGATCAGTTTGTACGAGACACAGCCGTTGTACTGGCAACGTGAGCTCGGTAACGCTAGCCAAAATCATGCATGCGAGGAGGACGAGGCGAAGTTGAATACCGTACGGAAAAAGCAATCCCAGCAAGAAGGCGCCGCGAGAAGGCATATTCGTCAGTGCCCCTACTGTAACCAAAGTCACGAGCAGAGGAAATGCCCAGCGTGGCGCAAACATGCGCCATATGTCAGAAACGGAACCACTTTGCAGCATGCTGCAGAACAAAAAAACAAACATTCAAGAGGTTCCCTGTCCGTCCCAGACTGAAGAAGAATAGGATGACGAATTCTAAATCTTGGCCTTGAACATAAACGGTGTATCTACGGGCCAAGACTGGATAATCACGGCAAGGCTCCCTGGTCGGTCCATACGCATGAAAATTGACACGGGGGCACAGGCCAACCTGCTTCTGCACACCCTTTTTCTTAAGATGAGCAAAGGACGGCGTCTTTACCATATTCCACGTTCCTGAGGAGCTACGTTGGTGGAGCGATAAAACACTTTGGGACAGTGACGCTCCCACTGCGCATTGGCAAAATTGAAGAACCGACCGATTTCTTCGTGGTCAAGAAAAGAAAGAAAGCGCTACTGGGCCTTCAGGCTTGGAAGGGTACAAGCAATCGAAATGCCTGCTGATTTGAAGACTCAAGTTCTCGGCGCATTTCCGTAGCTTTTTGAAGGCCTAGGATGTCTAAATGAAACCTACAGCCTACAGCTGAACGAAAGACCAAACCCAGTGTCACTGCCCTCACGCCGAATTCCACATGCGCTTCGTGAACCACTGCGCCCAGAACTGGCCCGCATGGAGCGTCAAGAAATTATGCAAAAGATGCAAGAGGCTGCTGAATGGTCGAGTCCCCTTGTCATTGTCCAAAAAAAAAAAACGGCCGCTTGCGTGTATGCATGGATCCCAAGCACGTAAACCAATGCGTGACGCGCGACTGCCATCAGCTGCCTTCAAGAGAAGAAGTCGAGTGCGAGCTTGCAAACGTACAGGTTTTCAGCAAGCTGCATGCGAACTGTGGGTTCTATCAAATTTCCTTAGATGAAAAAACCTCCAAAATAAGCACCTTTGGCACGTCGTCCGGAATGCACCGGTTTTTAAAGCTGCCATTTGGAATATGCACCGCTAGCGAAGTATTCCAGAAAACGAAGGGTACACTTTTGACGGTCTAGAAGGAAACCGCGTCTATATCGACGATAGACTCGTGGGGCAGCAACGCAACAGGAACACGATAAGCTCCTAGGAGCAGCACTGCTGGCCGCAAAATCTGTAGGACTAACACTCAACCGCGAAAAGTGCGTTTTTGGCACAGAACAGGTAAAGTTCTTGGGAAACGTCGTTTCGGGAAATGAAATTAGGCCATACAGAGAGACAGTTAAATGTGTAATGGAAATGCCGCCCCGAACATCCGAACATAAAGAAAACGATGTTCAAAAAGTACTGGCCGCAGTGAACTACTTCGGAAGGTTCATTGAAAACATCTCTAAGGAGACTAAAGATCTGCGAGCCCTATTAAAGCATAATTGCATGTTCGATTGGTCAGGTGACCATGAAAAGGAGTGGGAAAATCCGTGCGAAGCATTGTCGACGGCACTTGTGCTTGAAATATTCGATGCATCGAAACAATCCAAGAAAACATCTGATGGGTGGGGTTTTGAGCTAGGGGCAGCGCTTTTACATTTGTATGGCGAACACTGGCGGCCAGTTCCATATGCGTCAAGGGTGCTGTCATAAGCGAAAACGAGGTACGCACAGATCGAGAAAGAGGCTTTGACAGTCACGTTAGCTTGTGAGCGTTTTCGTGATTTTATCAATCGCTTCGACGTAATTGTTGAAACTGACTATCGGCCATTGATTGCCATTGCTAAGAAAAGCCTGTCAAACAAGCCTCATCGGCTGCAGCGTTTCTTTCTTCGCCTAAAGCCGTTCAACATTTTCTTGCAGTGCATCCCCGGGAAAGACCTTGCTTGCTCTGGCCGACGCTCTTTCAAGAATGCGACGCGACAGCAATGAGCAGCCAGAAATCGAGCCTGAAGACGTCGCCATCCATGCGACGGCCGTCCTGTCCACGCTCGTGAGCGACTCAACAAGCAAGCGGATAGCGAGAGCAACTATGGAGGACGAAGAGCTAAGGCAAGTAATTGAAGCGCTTCAAGATGGTCGAAGCATAATCGGACCGCTAGCTACCTTCGAAGCAGAACTTCGCTTTGTTGAAGACATACTGTTGCGTTGCTCCAGAGTTATCATTCCGAAGTCCCTGCGGAAAGAAATGTTGCAGCGTCTACATGAGGGTCACTTGGGTGTCGGAAAGTGCAAGTCAATGGCAAGGGTACTCATGCACTGGCCTGGCATGGTGACAGAAATAACCGATAAAGCTTCCAGGTGCTCAACCTGCCGGCGTTCTGCTTACAGGCAGCCGAGCGAACCACTGTTGCCATGGAGTCTTCCCTAACTACTTGGGCTAGGGTTCGTGTGGACTTCTTCGAGCACGCCGGGAAAAATCACCTTGCAGCATACGATGCCTATTCAAACTACCCCGAGGTAGAGCCGCTTCGACAAACCACCAGCCACTGTGTGATAAGAAAGTTGGCCTTGATATTTGCACGCCACGGCATTCCACTGGAAGTTTGTACAGATGGCGAAAGACAGTTTTCATCACAGGCGTTTAAAAGTTTCGCAAGACAGTGTGACTTTGCCCAAGTTATGTCTAGCCCAGATTTCCGCGCTCAAACGAATTGGCGGAGAAAAGGAGTGAACGTGGTGAAATGTCTTCTCAACAAGGCGGTATACGCGAATGAAAATTTCCGGATCAGACCTCTCAATTACAGAACAGTACCTCTCCAATGCGGAAAAGCACCGTGCGAGCTCCTCATGGGCAGGAGGCTGAGAGGAAGGCTACCAGACATCGGGGATCATAAGGCGCCAGAGGGCAAGAAGCACGCTCAGACGCACCCTCACAGGCGTCCACTAGAAGAACTGGGCGAACCTAACACTGTTAGGCTGCTCGACAAGATTGGGTGGAATACGAAAGCCCTCGTAGAAAAAGCAGTCAAATCTCGCTCATACATTGTCCGCACGGAGGATGGGTCTCAGCTTCGTCGTAATTGGCAACATCTGCTCCGCACCTATGAAGACTTTGAACAGTCACTGCAAACCATTCCCGACTGTATGAAAGATAGCGCTAACGTCTGCACTTATCTTGGAGGCGACATGGTTTCCAGGCGACGTCCCACGTCTGAAGATCCAGTCCCTGCTCTCCAAACAACGCAAGGGTACCCGAAGCCAGGGCAACAATGTTGTCCGGCAAACAAGAATGCTCAGCTAGGCGACACTGGCCTTCGCTGCAGCACCCGGTTAGGAAAACAGCCCACTGGTCTCGCATAACCAGAACTTTCAGCAAATGGCTTAAGTAACCAGTATGATGTAATGTCGCATGTGTTTCTGTTATTAGAGGAAAAAAGATGTATCGGGCCTCGCAACGAGGGTCCCCTAGTGTTGGCAACCATACTGTGCATGCCTGAGTATCTAAAAGGTGCATGCGTCTCGTAAAGGCATCACCTCGAGCGTTGTCTGACTAGACGTGCTATACTGATCGACGCAATCGGCATCAATGCAGTACCAACCCTATCGTAAAAACAGCGTTTCTAGTGCCTCCCAGTGCCTTTCAGCGCACTGGGTGGCACTGGAGAAGCTGTACAGTGTGTCCCAGTGTACTACAGCGCGCTGGGAGGCACAGGGACGGTCTGTACAGCATGGCCAGTGCCGCCCAGTGCGCTGAAAGTCGCTGGGAATACTGTACCCAGTGGGCCAGTGTCTCACAGCGCACTGGTAGGCACTCTTCCCGCGCACTGGGAACACTGGCAGCGAATTGGGAAAAGCTGGGCACGCTTTGTGGAATTCGTATAAAACTTGGTATTGGGTCGCGAGAAGTCGAAAGAAAAACTTATCCAATATTTTCAAAATATCATTCTATTCTGCGTCCTGCACATATCTAGATTTAGCTTTAGTTAAGCGACGGACGTACGTATACGCTAAAGCAATCAGCTGTCGAGCGCGCGCGCTTTCTCTGAAGTGTGATCAAGTGTTGTCAATGTAGTTCATATAACTGCATCGAAAGAACTTATAATTCGCAACACAATATCACAGGAGTATTAGTCCGATGATAACATCAATCTACTCAACCTGTCAGTCCTTCCTATGGGCCCGTGCCGCTGAAGCCGCAATATGGCCGCACGTCAGGGGCAACAGTGAGCCAATGTAACGCTCAATCTTGGCGTTCTCAGCTTCCGATTTGTGTAATCAAAGGTGCAAATATGGCCTTGCTATAGTCAGGTATAATTGAAACTACATTAGAACGGTTATTAGATTCTTCGTTACTGAATATTCACGTTCTTCACAGGGATTGTGGCATACGGAGTACAGGTCTAAGACCAACGGTTGTTTCTGCCAGCGTGAACTACTGCGGCTGAGTATTACTAGTTACGTAAACAAAGGGGACGGAAAATATGTTCAAACGGATGACGAAAGCTAAAGTGTTCAGTGTGCAATTCAGATGAACGTTGTTTTCTACATAGGTATGACGAACTGCTTAGTGAGTCAGTGAGATCGCCGCAACACATGTGCGCTTACGCTAATATTTTTTTGTGTCAAAACGTGCCGGACAGACGTTCGGATCCTAGGTACCACAGAAAAAACAAGTTGACTATCTTCTGTTAGGTTCTCGCGAGCACGAAGAGACTGAAATTTGTGTTTTTAAATGAGAAAAAATGAAAATATTGGCTGCTGGAGGTAGTTATACCATGAAGGCATAACAGACTGACTCTCGTCTTCCAGGTGTGGCGTAGCGGTACCGTGTCGGACTCAGGTTGCACGGTGCGCCGAGGTAGTGCACCGCCCTTCTTTTTGAGTTTTGTTTTGTCACAGTACTCGTGTTTCAGCCCTAATTACGATCTGGGCATAAGCACTGTTTTTATGACCAATTTAAAAGCCGGATTCTGGCCCGTGACGGGTGTCACAGTGTGCAGTGCGTCAGCGTCCAGCGTGCCTCGTGCAGTGTGCCTCGTGCAGCGTGCCAGCGTCCCAGTACGCAGCGCCACACTCGTCCAATAATCATGTATGCCACTGGGACAGTACCACTGGGTTTTCCAAAAGGGAAGTTTCACTCAGGCTTAAAGGGACTGTCTACCGTCCTTCATCGCATTTCTGTTTTGTACCTCAATGGAAAGCGTACTGTCTGAAGTGTCCAACCTTGCAGCGGTTTTACTGGAAAGTGAGCAGAAATTTTTAAAACAGAATTTTTCGATCTGCGTTTGGTCTTGTTCCAGTGGCATGAAACATGCCCACAACACTGGTTAGTTGACGCAATGACGATTGTAGTGCCGCTAAAAATTAAAACCGAAAGCACATGTCAATTCTGTAGGATTACTTTATTTTCGCTGAGCACTAATGCAATGAATGTAACAGTCGTTTTCCGCGCTAGCAGTCAAATGAAGTCTTATTATACGTTTACAAAACACTTGTTTTGCTGAAATGACTGTCTATGCGTTTATTTTAGCACTGCTGCCGCAATCAAAACCAAGTACGTTCGTCCAAAAGAGACGAAAAATACACTCCTTCAAAGCTCAGCACATGTGAGACATCCTAACAACAATACCGCGGCACAGTACGACCAGCGTGGAGGGCCGCATGACATAGCGCATGAGTTGAAGCAGACAAAATCGAAGACGGCGCCGCAAGAAGAGCCACCTGGCACCTCTTTGGATGCGGGAGGAAAAAAAAGCAAGACAGTTACTCTCGGATGCAACCGAAAGCTGCTTCAAGTGCATAAAACACAATTTCAAGTTATACATGTTTCTTTTTAAGCAAAATGAGTCTACCTGGCAGAATTTCTTGTCCTACCAGTAGATTGACCACATCACTGTTGGTTGACGCTAGCGGTCATCGTTTCACGATTTGGAACATCAAATTGAAAATATAATTCCTTTCTTGTGGGGCAACAGCATGCTCGTCGCCGCCAATTCGACGAACAATTTTCTCATTTTCACCACAGTCAGGAAATTTTTTTCCGAGAGGTAGACAGTCCCTTTAAGTTTTCGGTCATTATGCTAATTTCATCAAGAAAACTGCACAACTTGTTTTCCTTACAACGAGCTGACTGTATATTCAAATGTAAAAAAGTTGAGTCGATGCACACTTATTCGCCAAAATTGCACCTAATTCAGACGGACTAGAATAATTGCCAGTTGGGCGCGTTCGTACACATTCATGATCGTGAGCGCTGTGTCCTGTGTTCGGCTTAAAGAGACACAAAAGAGAAACAATGAATCAGTTTAGATTGATAAATTGTACTTTGAGAACTAAAATGTCGTTAATCTAGCCATCATAGGTTTATTAATACAGGAGTAAATGAAGTTCAAAGTTTCATCTTTTAATATCACGCCCAAATCTCCGCGCGTGACGTCACAAGTTTTGAAGGGTACTTATCGTACTTTGGCACCATTGGCCAACGAAATTCCTTCAAACTTGGTATGTTAAATCTGTGGCCCCCTAAGAGGACAATGTACTTATATTTTACCTATTAGGAATTACGTAGGCCCTAGTATGCACCGTTAAAATATGTGACGTCACGGCGATTGGTGCGGAAACTTCAAGGTGGCGTCACCATCCACATTTTCTTTTTGCGCGTTTTCATACTTACTAAGCGTCTTCTCGCATCAAGTGTGGTTTTTGGTATCGTGGAAGAGTAGTTTACTAATACAAGAAAAATCGTTTTGCTCTTTAGTGTCCCTTTAAGTCTGCGTTTGTTTTAGCGCTTCACCATCGTCAATTATGCTAGTACACCTCATAGCCATTTTGAAGACGAGTGTGCAATAATAGGCAAAAATGCACATTGTGAAGAAGAAAAAAAATTCGACAGATCCCACGCGTTGTGGGAACCACTTTCATGCGAAGCAGTCAGTGAGTCGTTTTATGCTATATTTCATGGCTTTGAGTCAATCATTACGAGGTGGATAGACGTGTTTTTTAAGTGCACTAGCTGCGTGCACATTGTGGGCTTACCAGGCACGTGGAAACACTGGTGTTTAAAGGGCAACATAAGTGTGACGTGAAGTCAGTACTAACGTTGCAGTACATACGTCGGTATTATGGAAACTAAGTGCACGTTATGTTGCAAACGTGTGAATATCATACGTAAATTTCGTTAATGTATTCCTTCTTGTAAAATTAGAAAGCCAGCACCACAACCACAATTGACTTAGCGCCGACATTACGCGTGTGTAGGCTGTTCTTCCAAACCGGTTTCCAGACCTGGCGTGGCTCTGTGGTAGTATAGCTCACTGCCACGCAGAATGCCTAGGTTCGATTCCTGCTGGGATCCTCAGTTTTATTCTTTGCATTCCTCGGGTCAACGCTGCCAATGTCGGTTTTTCTTAACTTTCATGCATTAAATTACCAACGTCTGTTCTCGTCGTTGTTGGGTAGATACAAACTGTCAATCACCTGCGGCGCATATCCGTACACCGCGGCTGGGGGTTAGCGGGTATCTGCCACACGTGTCTGGACGATAGGGTTTGACGACGTACGCGAGAGGATTTTCGCGTTATTCATGTCATGACCCGACAGTAATATTCGTCAAATCTTCTTTCCCTCGCATGCCAACTTTGGTCTACACCAACTTAAGGAGGCGATCATTAGAGCTCACAGACATACGCGGCTAGATAGATAGATAGATACGTAGATAGAAGCGCTCAAAGTGCCAAAGATTGGCTAAGAAATGCTACGCATTAAAAAAAGAACAATGGCATGAGCATAAAGGCGAATAACGCTTTATGTGGAAAACCACCTTTTGAAGGGAATGTTACGAAGCCTAGCTCCTTAGGGCTCGTGTCCCCAACCACAAGACAGGTGCAGGGATGGCTACATAAATGCGACGCTAGTGTAAAAAAGGCTATAAAATATAAATATTGTTGATTTTAAGGGATAAATTTATTAATAGAACCCTTCGCGTAGTCCGTCAGAGTGCAGCACATTGAGATCAGGTGTAACGACTAAGGTCAAATTCACAACAGTTCGGCAAAAATTGGCTTTTCTAATATAAATGGATTAGTTATTCTGTAAAAAGTCACATAAACAAAGAACGACCGAAAAATTCTACGCTTGACACCATTGTATCAGTGGACATAAGAAGAGCGAGCTAGACCAAGAGTACATGCACCTAGGCAACCCTGTCCAGGTCAGCATAACAGGCAATATGCAGGACAGACTATTGTCAGAGTTGCCCATGGGAATGTTCCCCTGCGACACCTAAAAAAACGTCCATTCTTTTTCACACCTCAGTTGTCGAGCTTTGCCAGTCGCTTATTCTCAGTGCACAGAGAGAACTTTGTCTCATGCAGACCGAGCCGTGAACTTCAGGAAAACATTTTGTCCTTAGAAGAGCCACGATGTACAACTTCAATGTCGTTTTCAATGACACTTGTGCCCAGAACCTTTGCAATTTTTTTACTCTTTTTACCAAATCTACATTGACGACCAAAGGTAGCCACCTTGAATTCAAGGTCCATGCTTCTGCTGTACTGTTTCATCTCTGCTATTTCTCTCTTTGCTTCTTTCAGCGCACTTTTTGGCTTCTCATTTTTGTTTACGTTGCTAGTTTTCATCGGCGACCGCAGTGAGTTGGCAATGGAAACTGTCGACCTGTTTCCTAAATTCTTCAAAGCCGTCATTAATAAGGCCGACGAAGTCTGGAATGGTTCTGATTTCACTGTGAATTTCTGCATTCGAGCTCGCAACGCCGCCAACGTCTCTTCTTATATCCATCGAAAACGCCTCTTGCTTAGATGTCAGGTCAATCAACACCTTAGCGACTTTCTTACCAGACATGACTGCTTATAAGAAACAGACTTGGCTACATCACAGAAGTTTCCAGCATTTGAAAGCGCCATAGGCTACAGGTAACAATAATAAATATGCGATGCACTGGGACACTCGGGGCAGCAAAAACAGCGAAAGTAAATGAAGTGTGCGAGACCACAAGGTAGGAAGTGCGACCAACCTGCGAAAATCCAGACAAGTTGATTAACCGACGTGTGTACACATCGCCACTGCCACAGTGAAACCAACTTTCCACTGAAACACTGCCCCCAAGACAGAAGTGATAAGTCATAGTTACAGCACTCTAAGGAGAATGGTGGGATGCACAGAGCAGTCGTACTCATCTGTAAGATGACACAACAGCCTCTGCGAAAATCCGCACAAGTTGATTAAATGACGTGTGTACGTCGCCGCTGCCACTACCACAGTGAAACCAACTCTCCAATGAAACACTTCCCCCAAGGCAGAAGTGATAAGTTGTGGTTACAGCGCCCTCAGGCAAACGGTGGGATCCACATAGCAGTCGTAGTCAGGTATAACATGAAGCGACGGCCTGTGCGAAAGTCCCGACAAGTTGAATAAGTGATGTGTGTAGGTCGCCGCTGCCACTGTCGGAGGGAAACCAACTACCCAGTGAAACACTGCCCCCGACACAGAAGTGATAAGTCGTAGTCACAGCACCCTCAGGCAGACAGTAGGATGCACAGAGCAGTCGTAGTCAGGTATAAGATGAAGCGAAACCTCTGCAAAAATCCAGACAAGGTGATTAAATGACGTGAGTATTACGTCGCCGCTGCCACTGCCTTGCCGGATGACGAGCGCAACCGGGGTGCGGGCGGGAATGAACTGAGCCTGACTCTAATGGCGGGCACGATAACAACAACAACGTTTATTTCATGCCAGTAGTATACCTACTGTAGAAGCAATCATGTGACAAGTGAAGACATGAACAGACAACTTTTCAGACGTCAGGGTGACAGGGCCAGATAACGCGGACACATGACACGTGGCATAGGCGCTATCACCACATCTCCCATTTCTCTTTATTACGCCGGCAGTTGCAACGAAACTTAGCGGTACAGCCAACAAAGAAATGAACATTTATTACTGAAACAACCAATGCGCTAAGAAAAATAGTAAGGGCCCAACAACGAAACGTTCCTTTCCTCAGTAAGGAAGCCTTCATTTTGGTGAGGCCGCCTTATGTCACTCTGAAAGCTTCCTCACTGAGGAGCTCTTGGTGAAGGCTTCCTTGGCGCTTCCTCAAAGCAAGGTTGCTTTGGGGCTACCTTCGTGCGCCCTTAGGTCCGCTCTTGGCCCTGAACGAGCCCTTCACCTCACAGCTAGCCCACGTGATGCTTGTTTCCGAGGCAACCCTCCCACCCCACCTCTGCGGGGAGATGCGAGCGTGCGTGCACTACGGTCCCTAGAATGTGCACGGTGCCCGGCGTCTCAGTGTTGCGAGAACGCACGACGTTTTGCGCTCGACTACGGTGGCTTTTCACATTAAGTAATCGCAGTTCTTAGATAACGTACACGCGTCTCTATATTAACACTTCACTTTGGAAGTGATGTGGTGACCCAACTTTTTTTTTACAGAATAAACGCTTGTGAGCAAAGCTTATATTCGATAATCTCGAACGCAGGAGCGCGGCAACCATTCCTCCCGCGAGGACGGGTGAAGGGAGCTTTCAGAGTAGGCTTGCTTCCTCCGTCGGTACTTGGCTGTAAGGAGGCCTCACGTTAGGTGAGGACGCGGTCGAGGGAAAGGAACGTTTCGTTGTTTGGCCCTAGGTCATTTAATGAACCCATGTAAGCCTGGTATCGAACATAACAATCAAATCGCTTTTCTGTATCCAGAAGAGTCAGTTCGTGAAAAGGGGGTGCTACATGGATCATCAGGTGCCTTCTTTGTAGCCCGATTAGTTTCCCGTTCTATTTCTACCCGACTATGATATGCCTGCGGAAAATCATAGTCACCACCTCCGTCCTCGCAGTCATTCTGCTGTGAAACATAGCGAACCAAGAATTTCCTGTTTCTTGCTATAACTACCACACTGGAAGTTCTAACTACATACTTGGTCGGCCGCATTGCAAGATGCAAGACTGGCGTTTTCGCTATGCAGTCCATCACCCAGATTTCCACTCCCGGTTTGAGGACTGGCAGCGGAAGAGCCCTACGAGAACAATTGAAGCAGTTACGCTGCCGCTGTCGGACGATTGCATTGCGATTTGTGAATTTCTTCAGGCTCACACTATCGGTCACAATGCTGTTGGGAGAGACAGGGGCTGTTGTGCATAGCTGCCTGCCCATTAGAAGCTCTACAGAGCATTTTTCAAGTGACCCTAAAATGAACCGGTACGCTAGAAGTGAAAGATATGAGTGTTCCGCTTTTATAATCAGACATATAATTGTTTGCACCCTCCTTTATACTTCCCCATTTGCCTGAGGGAAACTGGGGCTTGTCGTCACAGTGCAAAACCCGTAGTCACGAGCGAGCAACTTATATTCCCGGGACACAGAGAGTGCTCCATGATCCGACATAACAACCTCCAGTATGGCCTGTTTAATTGCAAATGAAATTTCGAGGTGCATAATGACAGTGGCAAAACGTGCCACTGTCAGATAATGACAGTGGCAAAATATTGACAAATAATGACAAAGACAAATATTGTACGACCACCAAATACCATTTTCTCTCAATATGGCAGAGATCAACGCCTAGCTTTTGCCAAGGACACTGTGGAGTGGATGTCGGAATCATTGGTTACGACATTGCTCTCTGTGCTCCCCGCATACAGGGCAATCGTTCACTATCGCTCTGAACTGACAACTCAAGCCAGCCCACCGTACAGACTCACTGGCCCGAGCTCCACATTTTCCAATTCCTTGGTGACTTTCGCGCATGCGTATCAAACCTCTGCGCGCGATTTTGTGGGATTACCAGCCGTACACCTTTGAGTAGCACGCCTTTGGAGACTGTCAGCGTTGCTCTTGCCAGTATAGACACAAGATGATTGACAATAATGAGAACGTTGGCCACCCTTTCCTGTTGTGTTTCAGGAGAGTTTGACAGACTTGATCGGCTGCTTGCGCCACTTTCACTCTTTCAAAAAGGCTGGCTTCGACGGTATGTGAAAAACCACCAAAAATGAACGGGTGGTGTCGCCAACATTCAGCGCATCATCACCAATTTCTTTTATCTGAATTAGGGCCCTTGATCATACACCTTCAGTAACGACGCTCTTACCCTGGACATGCACAGCTGCATAGCTGAACCGCATGAGACTCATGTGAAAACGCTATATACGAAGTGACATATCTCAAGCAGATTTTTCCACTATTTTTACGAGTTTTGTGTGGTCGTTTTCAAACAATACCTTACGACTCACCTTCAATTCGTTCTGCCACCCAAGTCATTGTCAATGCTTCATTCAAATCTTGGATTATCCCGTTTGGACCGGCGTCAACGAGAGCGACGCGAATGCAACAAGGTGTTTTTCATTGTTTATTTTATTTGCATCAGTACCGCCCTTAAATCTAATGACGACGCGTCAGCGGAAAGACTCCTAGGGTACTTTGCTTTATAGTTAGCCATGACGCGTGCCGAAAAACTAACGTCGTTGACCTACAATACCACTTGCTCTTGGGCTGGTCCGCACGTTTATTCAGAAGCCTTCAAGATCAAGTGAAGTACCGGCGTCGATTTCGAAGCCATACCTCGTATGAATCTTGCCAGATGATTAGTCATGCCGGGCAGCCGTCGAACGTCAAACACGCTAGCTGGCGTCGCCAGTTCTTTGATAAAACGAGCTTTTTCCGGATGGGGCTTGATGCAATCTCGATTAAGCACACAGCCAAAAACTTTTACCTCGCTATCCCCCCCCCCCCCCCTCCCGTGACAGGAAAAACGCTTTTCTTTGTTTAGTGTGATGCCAGCACTTGTGCGACCATATAAGGTTAGATAGACACAGGCGCTCCTCATGTTGACATACCCAGGAATTTGGGACATCGCTTTTAGTTCACCTTTTTTCACACCACGTGGCGTACGGACCTTCAACGTTCAAAATTCGCGCGATGACGCTTGCCGTAGTCGCGCGAATCGAGAAAACCACAATACATAAAAAAAGCACGACGACGATATCCGCTACAAGCAGCGAGCGCCAACCTAAATCGACGACTGATAACCGCAGCGCATGCAACGAGCGGCCGGTTGGGCTGCTCGACCGTGAATCAGCAGTTCTGTTGCAATGAAAGGACGCTTACATGTGGCTTGGCTGCGCTTGATAAAGACGAACTCTCGAAAGAGCGTGCTGCCCTTCTTCGCATCCCCTGCCTCTTCAATATATTTCGTCCGATTATATTGTTGTTGGCTCCCACGGGTTTCTTAAAAGTTCTAAAGCAAGAACGTCCTTTAGCACTGCTGTTTTTGTAGTGTGAAAAAACCTAACTTCCAGAAAATAATACAAGCTTGTGAGGCGGTGACGGCGATCGCGGGTTTCAAAATGTGTAGGCAGACGCTTGCCGTCCCTAATTTCAGTTGGTCTCAGCTTTTACAAGACGTCTTGCCGTGTTATATTCGCTGCCCACAGACATTTTCTTTAAAGCTCAATTACCAGCAGAGGTAAAGCAACAATACCTTTGCAAGGACAATATTGTTCAATGACCTTCTTAAAAAGAATCATTTTAATAAAGTCACCTTAGTTTCAACAGCGCCCCTAACAAGCCCTCGCGGCTATGCGCCCGTGTGTCTGAGAAAAACAATAAGGCCGCCTCTGACATACAGCATGTAAAACCGTATTGCCCATGCGTAGTTGGGGTGGTTTACGAAATACCCCTCAGCTGTGGTAGGACATACATCGGCCACACTGGTCGATGTTTAAATATCCCATTAATGGAACATGAAGCCTCCCTTAGCAATGTATCTGGTTTACACTTGCCTTCGCACTGCAAGTCCTGCGCATGCGCGCCCCAGTTTTTCGAAACCAGGGTGCTTGGGAAAATTCGAAACCAGGTGGCCAGAGAATTGCTGGAGGCTTTTTGCATAAATAAGAAGGGTGTACAATGTGTTAGTGTGCCTTCCTTGAATTTATATCGCAACGAATTGCACTTTTTAGACAAGTCTTGATAACTCAAAGTAGGTTGTCATTCTGTTAGCGTGATTCTCAATGTGACTCGCCCATGCGCGTGAAGCTACCTGGAATGCAATGTTCTTTCCAATAAAACAGTTTTTAGTTTGGCACCAGTCCTGTCATTTCTTGTCCTCGTTCCTTTGTGCCTCCAAATTTTTGTCAGACGATGCACCAACTAGCCTAAGAACGCGTTTTAGTCGATAACTAAAGACGCCGGAAATCACCGACTTAATTATGCTCATGACATGCTACCCAGGCCGCGTTTCCCTCTCCGCTAAGGGTTGGTGAAAGAGGGATGAAACAGATTAGACTGATATAAAGTATATCGTGAAACCCGCCTTCTTGTTTGCCTATGCTGATCTGCAACCCTTCAGGGCGGTCTAGTGAGTAAGGTCTAGTGACTGCTGACCCGCAGGTCGCGGGATCGAATACCGGCCGCGGCGGCCATATTTTCGATGGAGACGAAAACGCTAGAGGCCCGTGTACTTAGATTTAGGTGTATGTTAAAGAACCCCAGGTTGTCGAAATTTCCGGAGCCCTCCACTACGGCGTCTCTCATAATCATATCGGGGTTTTGGGACACTAAACCCCAACAATTATTATTATTATATTATGCTGATCCGTGGAATTGCAGGAGGTCGCGGCTTGAAACCCGGTTCTTGCGGCCAGTTTTATTCTGGACAAAATAGCTTGTTTCTATTTTTACATGGTAAAGTTCGTTAAAAAGTCGCTCGTCAGGACACATTTAATATTTTCATTACGAGTTGAAATCTTTTGCTTATGTTAGCAAGTGACGTGGAAGGTTCTCGAAAAGCCATTTTATGTTTATTCTCTGTGTCGTGCCTTTTTTTACCGATAGACAACGCAGGCGTTGTTTCTCAAATAGTGGATTACACTGAAAGTTGTTAAAGGCAAGCTGAGCAACCTTCCACGAATATCTTTTTTTTAGTCAATTAGTTCACTGTTGAGCGTGAAAAAGCGCGCCGAGAGGGGACAGAAAACGAAAAGAAGCACACATACACATCGCTAGTGTGTGTGCAACTCTTACAATAGCGGGGTGTACCCACTATTATAACAGTTGCAAGGCATTGAACTGCCCTGTTACCGTGCTGCCAGAAGGTAAACGTTGCTGTCAACGCAGGCCTTGTCCGCCTCGGTGGAGCAGTATATATGGTGCTCGGCTGCTAACCGGAAGGTCGCGAGTTCGATCCTGGCCGCGGCGGTCGCATTTTGATGAGTGCGAAATGCTAGGGGCCTGTGTATTGTGCGATGTTAGTGCACGTTAAAGAACACCGAATGGTCAAGTATTCCGGAGCACTCCACTACGGCGTCTCTCATAATCATATCGTGGTTTTGGGACGTTAAATCCCGGATATTATTAACGCAGGCCTTACCTATACCACTGCGATGGTCTGCAAGTCTGCAAGCGGAGTTCTTTCCCTGCATTTCGTTACGTACCGTGGGCAATGTACATACTCTGTTTTTCTTACGTGATGAGCCCCACTTTTTTTCTGTGTTGGTTCGTGGCGCTTCTAGAGTGGCCGCATTGAGCTTCTCGCAATGGGAGCTTAACTGAAGCCACGTGCTGCAGTCAATGACGCTGAAATCAGTGTGTTGCAGTGCGCGACTCACATCTCGCAGAAAGTGTGACCCCCTTCTTAAAGACATGGCCTACTTTTTGATTATTTTCATACTTAGACACGATATTCGCCTGCTAAGTGACGGACCGAATTTGTCAGAAATCTTATATGATGAAATTCTTCGGTTTCCTCGCACCACTCATTGCCATCGTCTCAATCGTACAGTAACGCCAATAAACACCAGAGGGTGCTAAGTAATATCATTAATTAAGAGGGCAGTGTTGTATGGCTTGTGATTTTCAAAGCTCCTAGTGACCCGGTGAGCTTGGAAGCGTGGGCTCGTGCCATGCCAAGGAAAGATCGAAAGCGCACGCCTCGTGACTACGTTTGCGAGAAGAACTTCTCGTAAACAAGGCCTATCATTCGTATAAAAAAAAAACGCACTGGGCCCCTTATGCATTAGACTAAGACGACTCGAAGGTGAAAGTTTTCTTCTTGCCGTCATTCGATGTGTCTGTTCTGCCCCACCCTCGTGCAAAAGCTTTCTGCAACGTGGTTTTGCACTGCCTCTGTAATTGGCCAACCGATTACAGACGCAGTGCAATGCGACAAGGTCCTGTGATGAAGTCACGTTATGTGACGTCATCATGCCGTCATAATTACGTGATCTTCGGAATGTGTGACGTCATAATAACGTCCCATCGTGATGTCATCACCTGATGATTTTTGTTGACGCCGCCAACGCCGTGGAAGCAATTGGCTGATAAAGTGTGACGCTGCTGAGTAGCGAGGTCGCGTGTTCTATTCCCTGCCACGGCGGTCGTATTCCGGCGGGGACGAAATGCAAGAGCACATACTTACTTAGGTCTGCTAGATGCACGTTCTAGACCCCCGGGTGTTTAAACCTATCACAGAATCTCCCACTGCGGCTTGGCGATAATGACAATGGGGTTATGGCACATAAAGACCCTTAAAGTATTATTGTTTACGTAGGCCGCTTGGGGGCAACAAAAATAATGCATGAAAAACAACCTCGTACACACGCGTCATCATTAATGCGGGGGTGTCACGCACAGAGTTCTGCCTGAATTAATATTTTGCATGTCCCATCACAAGCATCTGCTTATCAATAATTCGGAAGTATCCATGTGAATGCGCACATGGATGCTTCGGAATTACGCATGTTCTTGCCGCAGGATAAAAAAAAAATCGAGATATAAAGGTCTTGCTTGCTTTATTCGCTAGGCCATCTTCTGGGGCTGCTGTCGCATCCCAAAAGCTACAGCGCAGTGTGTCCGTATTTTGGCGGTGTCTGTATTTTGGCGGTGTACAAGTAAAGAAATGGCTCCACCAGGTCTCTGTATATATATATATATTTTTTGCAGTGAGATTACAAGTTGTGATATCCACAACCCGACTAGACGCTTAATACGAGTGCGGTTTAAACCGATGCACCATGGAGAAAACAATAAAACAGGTTGAATATAAATGCTTCAAGCTTTCATTTCTGGTAATTCAATTTACATAAACCAACACTCTACCAGTTTCACGCCTTAGTAACACTACTACTACTACTACTACTAATAATAATAATAACCAATCAATCAATCAATCAATCAATCAATCAATCAATCAATCAATCAATCAATGATTTATTTAACGTGCCCAGGAACAACCGTAAGGTCTTTGTGCTGGCGCACGCAAAAAAAAAAACAATAAAAATAAACAATACAATACAGACAGTTTTCAGAAATAAAAAGAGCAAAAACACGTAGACAAGGAGAAATGAACACAAAAGGGGAGGAGTAAAATAAGACAACACGAGAAATATTGACGGGGCATAAAAAATTAGATTGCATATATACAACTATGTGGAAAGACTGAGAAGGGAAGACTTTGTACATTGTGCCACACTATGTCAAAACAGTGCAAAGCTCGGATAAAAACAATGATTGTGGGCTATGAAAAACGTCAAGATCAAGAAAATTAACATTATAGAGACTTTGTATTCTGTGAACGGTAGAGTGTGGGAAGAAGCAGGCGGGTACATTAAACGGTCTGTTCTCTCTGGTTAACTTACGCGGAATTCGAAAATTTACACAATTGAGAAGTACAGGGCAGGATATGATACCATGGGCTAGCTTGTAAAGAAATAAGAGATCAGAGCGATTTCGTCGGCAGTGAAGTGATGGCAGTGATAATAATTCAGCAGTATTTGAACGAGATCCAGAGTCATTTTTAGCGAAGCGATGGTTATATATGCTGAGGAATTTTTTCTGGACTCGTTCAATGGTGTTACCGCTGGATTGAGCAATGCCATTCCATATCACGGACGCATACTCAAGTTGCGGAAGACATATTGCCGTGTACAATTTGTGGAGGGCCATGGGAGACCTGAATTCTCGAGATATTCTACAAACACATCCGAGAGAACGAAGGCCCCGCATAGCAGCCCGCTTAACCTGAGCAGAAAAGTTTAACGCGCTGTCAACAACACCAAGATCACTGATCTCATAAACCTTGCATAGGGACACAGAATTGACAGAGTATTGAAATGACACGCTAGATGTTTTGCGAGTGATAGACATGAATTTTGTCTTCGAGGTATTCAGAGAAAGGTTATTACCGTTGCACCATTCGGAAAAAGAGCGCAAGTCTGACTGCAGCAAGCGACAGTCGTTAACTGAATGAATTTCCTTAAAAATCTTGATGTCATCGGCATACATGAGGAAAGAAGAATTACGAATGGCTAAAGAAACATCATTAATGTAAATTAAAAATAGGAGTGGGCCTCATACTGACCCTTGAGGGACCCCACTAGTCACTTTATACAAAGAAGACGTTTGGCCATTTAAGGCAACATAACAATATCTGTTGAGCAGATAGCTCTGCAGGAGATTCACAACTGACAAGTCAACATCAAAGTGCGCAAGTTTAACCATAATCAGCGTGTGGCTGACTACGTCAAAAGCCTTGCTCAGGTCACAGTAAATTACGTCAACCTGTCCTCTCTGAGAAATAGGTGTGGAGATCTGCGTCATGAAACTAGCAAGATTTGTGGTAGTTGAGCGGCCAGCGAGAAAACCATGTTGATTAGGAATCAATGAGTTTTTCACACTAAAAGACAATATGTCGTGAAGAGCCAGCTCGAAGATCTTTGATGTGGCACATAGTAGAGAAATCGGGCGATAATTAGAAGCATCTGTTTTAGAGCCCGACTTAAATACTGGAAAAACACGAGCAGTTTTCCACATGCTAGGAAATGTGGAAGTGTCCAGGCAGTTATTAAATATCGTAGTCAGTACTGGGACAAATATACTACCATAAGCTTTTAGTATGGCGGAGGGGATGCCATCTGGCCCACATGATAAGGATGGTTTTAAGCGCTTAATGCATTCGCAGATAACATTTTCATCCAGCGACAAAGCACTGGATGAGCTAACCGCCTTGGGCTGTTGTCTGATATCAGTGCTAGTGTCTGAGGCCTTATAAACGGATGAGAAATGCGTGGCAAAACAGTCAGCGATGGCATGCACTTCTACCCCATTTGAGTCCAGTAGTCTGAAGGACTCTCCGCTTTTGCTAGACCGTTTACGTACATACTTCCAAAACTCAGCCGGCCTGTCAGAGGCGCTTTTTTCTAAGAATTCAATATACGAACTATGATCCCGTTTATATAGGCGTTAAGAGAGAGTTCGAAGGAAGCTGAACTCTTCCTTCCAGTCGCTGGATGGAGAACATTTAGATTTCCTGTGTGCGTGATCTTTGTGCTTGAGTGCACTGATAAGTTCAAATGAGAACCAGTGGGGATATTTACGTTGTTTAGGTGTATATTGGGGAATAAAGTTACGCATGCTGCTCAGTACAAGCTCCGTAAACCGATCAACCTGGTCATCAACATTTGGTTTGTCAGTAACCTGTGACCACTCAACGGTGGACAAGTGATGATAGAGGCCCGTGTAATCACCTCGCTTGAAGGCAAATCTTGGAGATTTGTTTACGTAACTGCTGAAGCTCGTTGTTTCGGCTGATGCGGATAATCTTACGTTAAGTGGTGGGTGGAATTTGTCCGGACGTACAAGAGAGATGTCGGAGCGGGAAACTTCAAGGGGTTGATCGTTTGCAGTGTTGTAGGCGTTACTGAAAAAAAGTAACTAAATACGTTACCCGTTACACCATAAAAAAAGGAACGCGTTACCGCCCTACGTTACCTACAAAAAAATGTAACGCGTTACCGTTACCGTTACCGAAAAAAAGTAACGGACGTTACTTCTGCCGTTACTCCGCAATCATAAATTATAATCGATGTGTCTTTGCTGCACGAACCCACAATAGCAATAATTTAAATCTGGAGTTTGTTTCACATAAAACTTCTAACCCAAACAACGAATATACCCCAAATTCTGATCTAATGAGTATTACTTGCACAAATGTATCGGACCTCAGCAATGGTATAGGGGCTTAAAGTTGCCTTTAGAGTTACGTGTGATGGCTTCTGCCTCTGACACATGGTGAAGCCGTTTTTGTCAATGTGACATTATACAGAATATGAGAGTCAATCATCAACGCTATTCGCAAAGAAAGCATCAATGAAATCTCAAGAAATTTACAATAATTCTGATGGTGTGCTTCTGCTAGCAAAATAAATGCGCGAATTTTGTAGTAATAAAGAAATGCTTAAACGGGCTAGTTACGTAAAAAATATCTGTGCATAAACATTTTTTGTTCACTTTAACCTGTATATTTACCGCAAAAATTGCGAGCGTTTATGTGAGGGTGTTCAAGATCAGCCTCACTCGCTCAGGAGTTCAATAACCAGAAACTTCGCTGCAGCTGCAGATAGAAAAAGCAAAATTTATTTTTTAAAACAAAGTTGATAGGCCTTATCAACTTTGTAGCTACTATAAAACGTCGCATATTTAGACATTTTTCAAAAACAGTTTCCTTAGCTCTACAAGTTTCAAACAATGTTACTTTACTCTTTGTTGCGCATACATTTCATACACAAAATATCTTCTTTGTAACGATAATATTTCTGTTTACAACGTCGTGAACTTTCGAGAACGACAGGTAATGAAATTGGTCCCTCCGGATTGAATGTGTTTGACATTTTTCCCTCGTAAATTATGCAGTTAATAAGGAAATTAAGTTCCTTTTCGGGCTACTGGCATGGGACATGCATAAAATATAAAATACTCAATTAAACTTAAAATGTTTGTTTTCGGATCCGTGTCGATCTCTCGTGGAATCACCCGTTTGCAATAACCACGATTAGTACACTAACTGCGGTAATGTCTGCCGTGTAGCTACCTGTAACCGTGGTTAGCCGTAACCGGTATTAAGGTAGTGAGTAAAAAAAAAAAAAAAGATTTTTTTTTGCGTTATAAGAAAAAGTTCTGCGTTTCGCGTCCCGCTCGCACTCTTTTTCAGGGTCTTCTTCCAGCCGGGGGTCACACCAATTCTCCACATTAAAGGGCCCCTCACCAGGTTTGACAATTTTTAGCTTACGAGCACAATGCATACACTGGGCGTTCACGACCACGTCTGCCAAAATTTGCAACGCTACGCGCCGCGGAAATGGGCCAAATTTCAAGGTGAACGCTGCTTGCCCTTCCTCTCGCGGGCGCGCGCTTTAGAGAATGAGGGGATGACGTACATGAGAATATGGCCCTACGTAGATGGTAGTGCTGTGACGTCGCTCCTCTACGTAGATGACTGTGCTCTGACGTCGCCAACAGTAGCACGTGACACTGCGATAATTATTTGACACGACATGCGTAGTTTGTTTAATTTGTTGCTTGAATAGATTAATAAAACTTGAGAGAAATAATGAGACACACGAAGGGAATGTGTGTCTTTTCCATTTTTTTTTTTTTCGTGAATTGCAGCGAGATGCGGGGCTAATCTGCCTCCCTTTCCCATGCGTTCCTGTCCCCGCGGTTAGCGCATCGAGCAGACGCCAGCCGTGGAAACAAAAGTGATGTTCTGGCGCGTTCGAGCACTTATTATGCTCATTTATTCTACCGCGTCCAAGTAAACGTTAATGCGGCACTGGCTCACGATACGGCCACTCTCGTGGCCGTACAAATGTCTCAACTTTCATGCCCGTCCCGCAGAAACAGGCAGTAAACCATAGAGAACGCCGACAAAACGCCCACGGCCGCTACATAAAAAAAAAAGGGTAGCGGCCGTGCAACGCCGCTCGCGTGCTCGGGCTGGCTCGGGCACGTCATGCGCACGTGAGCATGCATGCGCATGACGTGTTCATGCGTATGTGTCAAGTGAAGAGGGCAGGGAAGGGATTTGGCTTGCTGAGGCTACACGGGGCGAGTGGCAAGGGTTTGAAACTCGCCTCCTCGCCTCATGGTTTCGCGCCGCCACGAATTATTGTTTTTCTCAGCTCGTAATGAACCGATTTGAAAAATTCTTGCGGCATACTGCTCTTCATTCGGCACACAACAACTTCCAGCGTCTAACTAAAATTTGCTATGTGGCCTGGTGAGGGGCCCTTTAAGGCAGACTCTTGATCGGCAGCGCACCTGTAGACCGGTTGACGTTACCGGCTGTCGCCTGGATCGGCCAGAATTCCACAGAAAGCCGCTTAAGTCGACGACGTGGGAGTTGTCGAATTCGATGCGGTGGTCGTTTACCATGCTATGCTCAGCGAGTGTACTCCTTTGTCACGCCAACTTGCGGGCATCATTTTTATGTTGTCGCAGCCTTTCGGGGGAGTTCTTTGTTTCCCCCACGTACAAAATTTCACGACCAGCACGTGGTATGGAGTAAACCAGCCCCTGCGCTTTCTCTTCGGCCGGCCTGTCATTTGGGCACGAAAAGGCGCAGGTGCCAGCAATCCACCTGCTACATCCACTTCCACGAGAAGCATGTCCGTACAGTTTCTCATGGCGAATTATGCGGCTTTCATCAAGCTTTGTGTGGCGATGGCCAAAACCTCCACACAAGGAGTCGGCGTTAAGAAATTGGTCCCAACAATTTCCACAAAAAAAGAAAAGCGATTCCGCCCGCGCTTTCTTGGTCAATGCCTGGCAGGCCGACAGCAGTCCGACGCTGCAACAAAAGAATTTGTCGGGGCGAGCTCTGAGAAGACTGCACCCCCAGGATGAAAAAGTAACGAGTAACGTGACACCACACGTTACCGAAAAATGTTAACGTAAGTACGTTACCCGTTACAGTTTCTAAATTGTAACGAGTACGTTACTAAGTTACCGAAAAAAGTAACGCGTTACCGGTAACGCCGTTACTTGTAACGCGTTACCGCCAACACTGATCGTTTGACACACACAGGTCTAAGACGTTGCCACTGTAATTGACGACTGAGTTATGTTGCAGTAATAATAATGTTGCAGTATGTTGCAGTAATAATAATAATAATAATAATAATCAATCAATCAATCAATCAATCAATGATTTATTTAACGTGCCCAGGAACAACCGTAAGGTCTTTGTGCTGGCGCACGCAAAAAAAAACAATAAAAATAAACAATACAATACAGACAGTTTTCAGAAATAAAAAGAGCAAAAACACGTAGACAAAGAGAAATGAACACAAAAGGGGAGGAGTAAAATAAGACAACACGAGAAATATTGACGGGGCATAAAAAATTAGATTGCATATATACAACTATGTGGAAAGACTGAGAAGGGAAGACTTTGTACATTGTGCCACACTATGTCAAAACAGTGCAAAGCTCGGATAAAAACAATGATTGTGGGCTATGAAAAACGTCAAGATCAAGAAAATTACCATTATAGAGACTTTGTATTCTGTGAACGGTAGAGTGTTGGAAGAAGCAGGCGGGTACATGAAACGGTCTGTTCTCTCTGGTTAACTTACGCGGAATTCGAAAATTTACACAATTGAGAAGTACAGGGCAGGATATGATACCGTGGACTAGCTTGTAAAGAAATAAGAGATCAGAGCGATTTCGTCGGCAGTGAAGTGATGGCAGTGATAATAATTCAGCAGTACTTGAACGAGATCCAGAGTCATTTTTAGCAAAGCGATGGTTATATATGCTGAGGAATTTTTTCTGGACTCGTTCAATGGTGTTACCGCTGGATTGAGCAATGCCATTCCATATCACGGACGCATACTCAAGTTGCGGAAGACATATTGCCATGTACAATTTGTGTAGGGCCATGGGAGACCTGAATTCTCGAGATATTCTACAAACACATCCGAGAGAACGAAGGCCCCGCATAGCAGCACGCTTAACGTGAGAAGAAAAGTTTAACGCGCTGTCAACAACAACACCAAGATCAGTGATTTCATAAACCTTGCATAACGGCACAGAATTGACAGAGTATTGAAATGACACGCTAGATGTTTTGCGAGTGATAGACATGAATTTTGTCTTCGAGGTATTCAGAGAAAGGTTATTACCGTCGCACCATTCGGAAAAAGAGCGCAAGTCTGACTGCAGCAAGCGACAGTCGTTAACTGAATGAATTTCCTTAAAAATCTTGATGTCATCGGCATACAAGAGGAAAGAAGAATTACGAATGGCAAAAGAAACATCATTAACGTAAATTAAAAATAGGAGTGGGCCTAATACCGACCCTTGAGGGACCCCACTAGTCACTTTATACAAAGAAGACGTTTGGCCATTTACGGCAACATAACAATATCTGTTGAGCAGATAGCTCTGCAGGAGATTCACAACTGACAAGTCAACATCAAAGTGCGCAAGTTTAACCATAATCAGCGTGTGGCTGACTACGTCAAAAGCCTTGCTCAGGTCACAGTAAATTACGTCAACCTGTCCTCTCTGAGAAATAGGTGTGGAGATCTGCGTCATGAAACTAGCAAGATTTGTGGTAGTTGAGCGGCCAGCGAGAAAACCATGTTGATTAGGAATCAATGAGTTTTTCACACTAAAAGACAATATGTCGTGAAGAGCCAGCTCGAAGATCTTTGATGTGGCACATAGTAGAGAAATCGGGCGATAATTAGAAGCATCTGTTTTAGAGCCCGACTTAAATACTGGAAAAACACGAGCAGTTTTCCACATGCTTGGAAATGTGGAAGTGTCCAGGCAGTTATTAAATATCGTAGTTAGTACTGGGACAAATATAGTACCATATGCTTTTAGTATGGCGGAGGGGATGCCATCTGGGCCACATGATAAGGATGGTTTTAAGCGCTTAATGCATTCGCTGATAAGATTTTCATCCAGCGACAAAGCACTGGATGAGCTAACTGCCTTGGGCTGTTGTCTGATATCAGTGCTGGAGTCTGAGGCCTTATAAACGGATGAGAAATGTGTGGCAAAACAGTCAGCGACGGCATGCACTTCTACCCCATTTGAGTCTAGTAGTCTGAATGACTCTCCGCTTTTGCTAGACCGTTTACGCACATACTTCCAAAACTCAGCCGGCCTGTCAGAGGCGCTTTTTTCTAAGAATTGAATGTACGAACTATGATCCCGTTTATATAGGCGTTTAGAGAGAGTTCGAAAAAAGCTGAACTCTTCCTTCCACTCGCTGGATGGAGAACATTTAGATTTCCTGTGTGCGTGATCTTTATGCTTCAGTGCACTGATAAGTTCAGATGAGAACCAGTGGGGATATTTACGTTGTTTAGGTGTATACTGGGGAATAAAATTAAGCATGCTGCTCAGTACAAGCTCCGTAAACCGATCAACCTGGTCATCAACATTAGGTTTGTCAGTAACCTGTGACCACTCAACGGTGGACAAGTGATGATAGAGGCCCGTATAATCACCTCGCTTGAACGCAAATCTTGGAGATTTGTTTACGTAACTGCTGTAGCTCGTTGTTTCGGCTGATGCAGATAATCTTACGTTAAGTGGTGGGTGGAATTTGTCCGGACGTACAAGAGAGATGTTGGAGCGGGAAACTTCAAGGGGTTGATCGTTTGACACACACAGGTCTAAGACGTTGCCACTGGAATTGACGACTGAATTATGTTGCACTAGGGAATTAAACGCCAGAAAGTCCAAGAGCAGGCTGCACTTTTTCTCTGTGAAATGATTGTAATGAGAAAAGGTAAGCGTGCTCCAGTCAATTCCAGGTGCATTGAAATCCCCAAGAACAATAATTCTGTGCCCACTATGAGAAGATATCACAAGTTCAATAGAAGACATGACATCGTGAAACGAGGCAGGGGAAATGCTGGGCGGTAAATAGAAGCATCCAATCAACAATTTTTCACGGCGCTCAAGGTTGATTTCTAGCCAGATCGATTCTTCGATAGTTTCTAGGTCTTTCCGTCTAACGGATTTCAGTGAATTGTCAATGGCAATCAGCACGCCACCGCCTTTCTGTTTGGTTTCACTGAAATCTCGGTCACGGCGGAAGGTGGTGTAAGTCGGGGGAAAAAAGTCCGATGAGAGAATTTCAGTGCCGAGCCAGGTTTCAGAAATAGCGATAATAGGAAAACAAGACGAAAGAACATTAGAGAAAAACTCCAGTGTCTTGGTACGCAGACCCCGAGCATTTTGGTAGAATATGTCTACGTTACACGGCACTTTCGTTTCCAGTCACTTGCTCAGAGGGATGAAGCATGTCATCGCGCAGCTCCCCACGAAATGGCTTGAAGAGGCATCCGAGGGGCCACATCGAAGGGTCATTCAGGCGTTGTAGCGTTTCCTCGTCAACTTCGATATAGAATGAAGAATATGACTGGAATCTTGTTTGAAGTCGCCGGCAGGAAATGGGAGACATATCGAATGAAGCAATATGTTTTTTGATGTCAGCAGCAGTGGTGTCCGGGCTCAGCTTCGTAACAAAAATGGCCTTTGGCCGTTGTGGCCGCTGAGCTACAGATATAGTGGATGTCTTCAATGCTCCAAACGAGGCGGGTTTCTTCTTTCTTACACCCTCAGTTACCGCTGCAGAAGAGGCTGTCGCAGGCATCACACTGACACGCTCGGACGTGTCTACGTCACATGGCGGCGAATTCGAAGATGAAAGAATTTTGGACAGAGGTTGTTCAGAGTACGCAGGTTGCTTGGAGGTCACAGATCGGCCAACGGTCACCTGCTCTGGAGGGATCACAGGCGCCTTCACTGACACGGCGGCCGTGCGGCGCGTCAGCTCCTCACGCAGGAAGCGGACCTCTGCACGAAGGGAGGCGACCACACGGGCTTGTTGTTCAACACCGCGGGAATGATCCTTGCGGAGGCGCTCGTTTTCTTCGCGTAGTTGGGATACCTCGTCGCTGAGGAACGAGATTCCCTCCAACGCGTCGAGGAGGAGGCGGCGCAGCCCGGCGAGCTCACCACCCGTAGGGGCACACGTGGAGAGGGAACCGGTTTGAGAGCAGCTGCAGGGCTCATCGTTGCACGCCGCCGAGTTGTCTTCGTTAGGCTTACCAGAAGAACTGCTCAGATCACATAAATTGCAGCAAAATGAGCGCGATCCAGACTTCAGAAGTTGCAGGTCTTCATCAGGCCAGGTTACACACTTCGCATGAACACGTTTAGAACAACTTTCACAGCGGAAAAACTGCTGCTTACCGAAAAACGGGCAGGAGCATAGCAAGCATGCATCCCGACTGGGAGCCATGGTGCGGGAATAATAATAATAATAATAATAATAATAATAATAATAATAATAATAATAATAATAATAATAATAATAATAATAATCAATCAATCAATGATTTATTTAACGTGCCCAGGAACAACCGTAAGGTCTTTATGCTAGCGCACGCAAAAAAAACAATAAAAATACAATAATACAATAAAATACAAAATACAAAATACAATAAAAAACAATACAATACAGACAGTTTTCAGAAATAAAAAGAGCAAAAACACGTAGACAAAGAGAAATGAACACAAAAGGGGAGGAGTAAAATAAGACAACACGAGAAATATTGACGGGGCATAAAAAATTAGATTGCATATATACAACTATGTGGAAAGACTGAGAAGGGAAGACTTTGTACATTGTGCCACACTATGTCAAAACAGTGCAAAGCTCGGATAAAAACAATGATTGTGGGCTATGAAAAACGTCAAGATAAACGTCAAGGTAATAATAATAATAATAATAATAATAATAATAATAATAATAATAATAATAATAATAATAATAATAATAATAATAATTGTTGAGCTTTAACGTACCGAAACCACGATATGATTATGAGGGACGCCGTCGTGGAGGGCTCCAGAATTATTGACCACCTGAGGCTCTTTAACGTGCGCCTAAACCTAAGGTTTATTTCAGTATTTTTAAATATGGTTCGTCGACGCCCTGATTCCGTAGCGCCTGCGTAACTGCTGATACTAGAGCGAATCAAATGCCTTCTCGTAATCTATGAAGGCTATATATAGGGGTTGGTTATATTCCGCGCATTTCTCTATCGCCTGATTGAAAATGTCAATGTGGTCTATGGTCGAGTAGCCTGTACGGAATCCTGCTTGGTCCTTTGGTTGACTGAATTCTAACGTTCTCCTAATTGTATTAGCTACTATCTTTGTACGTAGCTTGTAGACAACGGACAGTAAGCTGATCGGTCTGCAATTTTTCATGTTCCTGACGGCCCCCTTTTTATGGATTAAGATGATCTTAGTATTCTTCCAAGACTCGGGTACCCTCACCGTTAAGAGACATTTTGTATACAGGGTGGCTAGTTTTATAACACAGTCTGTCCACTCTTTCAACAGATCTGATGTTACATGATCCTCACCAGGGGCTTTGTCTCTTTTTCCCTCCAAGGCATTCTTTATTTTCCATGTCGTTACCGGTGGGATGTCCAATTCCTCTGGGCTACTACTACTTCTTACATTGTCTTCCTGGTTGCTCCGGCTAGGGTACAGATCTCCGTAAAACTTCTCAGCTATTTAAGCTATCCTACCCTTGTGTTAGTGCCTTTGGCTTCCTTGCCCCTTAGTACATACATCTGGTTTTTGCCTGTGCCCAGTTTTCTCTTCACCGCTTTGAGGCTTCATCCGTTCTAGAGATGACTAATAGAAACATGGGAAGAAGTTAGTCACGTGCGAGCCGGGCCGTGTCCCCTGCCCCTAGAGCATAAATTAAATAAAGCAATACAATTGGGCTTCCTAGATGAAGTTCAGAAGCGGTCTGTGCGATCGACACTGTCGACCCGCTCAAAGTGAGGTCATGATATTCAAAGAGTACTTCAGAGAGTATAGTCGGCGTTTACTAAAATGAAGTATTCATTGAAGTATAATGTATACTGAAATAAAGTATAGACAGACCGCGTGTGCGTCGCTTGCACCATATATGCATCAAACGATAAGCGTTTAGCACCCTCGTTCATACTAACTACAGTTGTTGGATTTTAGAAACGCTGGTTGTGCTTTCGCGTATTGGCTAGCAGGTGAATGTATACCGCAGATATGTATAGTCGTGAGCAAGGTGACCTGCAACTCTGAAATTACCTTTGAAATAGGCCATAGCGGCTAAACGCAGCGAGCAAGCGCAAAGGTGTTCACGACACCAAATGCTCAAACGGAAATGTGTCTGTGGCGATTCAGTGCGTTACATTTACATTAGTACATTACAAGTATTCGTACATCAAACATTAATTCGGTGTTCGGCTCATATTGATGACAACAGAACGTCTTGGCGGCATATATATATATATATATATATATCTATAGGCACGCGGTGACACACATGCCGTTTAAGTGCTACGTCCGATATACAAACATACGCTCGGTAATACCTACACTGACTGCGTTATTCCTTTCACATTTCATGCGTAGAGACACATGCAGATGCGTTCGGATATGGGAATTGTTTTACGATGTAAGAATATTCAACGTGTTCTTTTCGTTTCGCGCTCCCACGGCGACAACGAGCAGCGGGCGACCGAACGGCTGGCTCGCTCGATGTACACACTTTTTCCATAGTGCTTCACGCTCCCGCGGGGCGTTCTGGGATTGCTTGAAAAAGGTTTATTAGCAAGAATCTCCCAATGCATTCACCCTCTGTCTTTAGGCTATCATCTGATGCTTTGCAATCATATCCCTCAATTAATTTTTCCTATATATCTGCACTTAATTGTTACTTGCCTGTAGCTATCAATTTAATTATTTACTCCTTTAAATTGCAGAAGGGTCTCTTGAAGGGCCAGTTGGTATACCTGTTACTGCGTTGAAAACAGCGCGAACACGGGACGGTGGGTAACAAACAACACAAGCGCTGTTGTTATGTTTTCTTATCATTCGGGCCTTTTTCGCTCTGTTTTCAACGCAGTAACATGTAGCAACTGGCCCTTCAACACAGCCTTCTGCAATTTGTTTCTCTTGCATCAGGCTCTTTCGCACCCAGTGCTTTGTATAACTCATCAATGTACCAGCAATTGTATTGTTTTAAATTCGAAGCATTTCTTAGCGAACACTTGACACTTTGGGCATATCTATCTATCTATCTATCTATCCGCCTACGTCTGGGTGCTCTCTTGATCGCCTCCTTAACTTGGTGTAGACCGAAATTGGCAGGGAAGGGTAAGAAGATTTGACGAATATGACTGTCGGGCATTGACGTGAATAACGTGAAAATCCTGTCGCGTACGTCGTCAAACACTTTCCTCCAGACACGTGTGGCACATACCCGTGTACTACAGGCCATGCGCCACAGGTGATAGATAGTTTATATCTACCCATGAACGGCGAAACAGACATTGAAGGAAAGCTATGATTTTTCAAGGGCTCGTTTATCTTTGTTAGACACAATATTAATGAGAACTAACAGACAATAACGCCAAGGAAAGTACAGGGGGTGTTATCTGTAGTATTTAGAATGTAAATGTGAAGAAAGTAAAGTGGACGAAAAGATGACTTGCCGCCGGCAGGGACCGAACCTGCGACCTTCGAATAACGCGTCCGATGCTCTACCACTGAGCTACGGCGGCGGTCATCCTCCCGGCCACTTTCTGGGGTATATATGTTGATTAAACCTAGGAGTGTTAGTCAGCGCCAATCGCAGCCATGGCGGCGAGTGTGGAACACTCTTTTTTTGCCTCTTGGCGTCACGTAGCACGTGATCTTTTTACGAGTTGGCAGCTGACCAATAATCCCTCGCATACTACCTGAAGGCATTAAGTCTGCCAGGACGAGACCCTCGCTATGAATAAAGGAAAGCTATGATTTTTCAAGGGCTCGTTTATCTTTGTTAGACACAATATTAATGAGAACTAACAGACAATAACGCCAAGGAAAGTACAGGGGGTGTTATCTGTAGTATTTAGAATGTAAATGTGAAGAAAGTAAAGTGGACGAAAAGACGACTTGCCGCCGAAGGGAAGGTCGCAGGTTCGGTCCCTGCCGGCGGCAAGTCATCTTTTCGTCCACTTTACTTTCTTCACATTTACATTCTAAATACTACAGATAACACCCCCTGTACTTTCCTTGGCGTTATTGTCTGTTAGTTCTCATTAATATTGTGTCTAACAAAGATAAACGAGCCCTTGAAAAATCATAGCTTTCCTTTATTCATAGCGAGGGTCTCGTCCTGGCAGACTTAATGCCTTCAGGTAGTATGCGAGGGATTATTGGTCAGCTGCCAACTCGTAAAAAGATCACGTGCTACGTGACGCCAAGAGGCAAAAAAGAGTGTTCCACACTCGCCGCCATGGCTGCGATTGGCGCTGACTAACACTCCTAGGTTTAATCAACATATATACCCCAGAAAGTGGACGGGAGGATGACCGCCGCCGTAGCTCAGTGGTAGAGCATCGGACGCGTTATTCGAAGGTCGCAGGTTCGGTCCCTGGCGGCGGCAAGTCATCTTTTCGTCCACTTTACTTTCTTCACATTTACAAACAGACATTGGTAATTTAAATGCGAGAGCGTTAAGAGAAACCGATATCGGCGCCGTTGACCTGACAAATGGAGAGAATAAAGAATAGGAACCCAGCAGAAGTCGAACCCAAGCACAATTCTGCGTGGCAGTCAGGCACTCTACCACAGAGCCACGCCAAGACTACAAACTGGTTTGGAAAAACGGACTATGCAGGCGTAATGTCGGTGCAACATCCATTGTGGTTTTGGTGCTGGGTATTAATTTTACAAGAAAGCAATAAACACTACATATGCACCCCTACGATAGAGGCGTCATATCGGATTAATTTATGTGGTTTCATTGTTGGCTCCACTTTTATAGCAGTCTAATAAACCTTACATTTGTATTCCTATGATTCAGTAAGCTATATTGAAGCATTTCTTGACCCCGGCGGAACACATTAACGAAAGTTACGTATGATATTCACATGAATACAGCATAAAGTGCACTTAGTTTCGATAATACTGACTTATGTGCTCGTGTGCTCTAACGTGAGGGCTGACGTTACGTCGCACCATAAGTTACCCTTTAAACGCTAGTATTGCCTACGTGCCTGGTAAGCCCACAATGTGCACACAGCTACTACACTTACAAAAGCACGTCGATCCACCTCGTAACGCTTGGCTCAAAGCCATAAAATACAGTATAAAAGTACTCGATGACTGTGAAACCGATTCCCACAATGCGTGAGATCTGCCGAATTTTTTTCCTTAGCCTTTGTCCAGTTTTCGCGCTGTTTTCAAAGCAGTGCTCCTTTAAATCGAGATCTCTCGTAAATGTTTCTTGTGGCACATGTCAGTGATTAATTTCACCTATATTAGACGAATAATTATAATTCGTCTAATATAGGTATTAGACAAATTATAATGATATTTATCGCTGCTAATAATTAACAATATTCTATTTATTTTCCGCCATCGTACTATAACTGCATAGATTCATACTGCCACGAGCGTTCCTTATCACTTTTGCTGTATTCGGTTTTCGCCCACAAAGACTGTCAGCAACGCTCAGCGCAAACCGCGCCTCATTGTTCGAGAAACTTCGCGATTATTGTAGATCGTTTTGTTAAGATTGCGCGCAAGTCGCGAACACTCGAGCTTATTCTAGAGCTTGCGCGAAAGCCAGCAATAACGCTGGAATATTCAACGGCACATGTATAAATACCGACGCGCTTGTCAGTTGATCGAGGGTCGACGCTCTGTTCGCCGCAATCAGTGTATACCGTGTGTATTGCTGTAAATTACGTTCCGTTTCTCAGCCTCAAGTACGGGCAAATAAAAAGTTTCATCTTGGACACGTCGCCTGCGGTTGTCGTCGACGTCACGACTACGTGACAATATACTATCTATCTTAATTATGTCCTACACTGACAGCTTTCACCCCTACATTTAAAATATGTTGAATTCATCGTCGCCATTCATTAGTATCGTCGCCATTCATTAGCTTTTAGCCCCGGAGAACGTTTCTAATCTGTAACTAGAAGAATAAAATGTTGAAGTATAATGTAGATCAACATTATAGTAAGTCATTCCTAATGTGAATTCTGGGCTAACCTAATTTTGAAAATTCCCGCAGCTTGCACTCCGTCGCGTAAGGCTGGGCTAGAGGGGAGCTGGTCAACACTTGGCTGGTCCTGGCTTGACCAGCCAAGTGTCGACACGTGCATTCACACGCCGATGCACGACGTGTTCACAGGATCACATTGTAAATCACGAGTATAGACTAGGTGTTGATAGGGTTCGATTGGGTATCGCTTGGCAATCGCAACACCAAGTCGGTCACAACACCAGTAAATCAAAACACCAAATTAATCACAAGTACCAATCACAAGTAAATCACAGCACCAAATGAATCTGCTTAAGCAGATTGATTATAATAATTAGTTTAATAGCATTGTAACGGAAAAACAGCGCGAGAAGACAGGGACGAAAGGGGCATACACACAACGCTCGTGTGTGTACCCCTTCCGTCCCTGTATTCATCCGCTGTTTTTTCGTTACAATGCTACCAAACCAACGAGCCCACCCAACTGCAATAGCTTAATAGGTCTTAGTGGCACATTGGAGAATTGGTCTCCATTAACTTGCATCCCAAGTCAGACTCGCCTTAATTATAACTTAATTAGTTTAATTAACCTTTTTAGTTTAATTAGTTTAATTAGTCGAGGCTCCGCCTCGACTAACTTGCATTCGAAGTCAATATAAGCCTAATGAACTAATTAGCATAATGAACGCTATTTAGCCCAGTATTATTTAGTCTTAATTAGCATTTGCCTAGCGTGGCATGACTATGCAACAAGAATCTCAACTCGTGCTAATTATGGTTAATTAGCATTTGAGTAATTATGCCTGGCTAATTAGACTTTGCCCTGCTCAACTAGGCTTAATTAGCATTGGCTATGATTCACTTGGCTTAACTAGGCACATTTATGCTGACCACGCCGACATGATGATGATTGTTTGTGTACATTGCGAGTCAGAGTGTCGGATAACAGCTCTGCTGTAAAAATAAATATTTTAATTTTGCTGCAGAGTGCTTAATTGCCAATTAGCAAAACATTCTAAATGTATTTAGCCTCTCCCTCTATGATTTCATTTGATTCATTACAATGATATCGTCCTATTAATTTATTGACCATCTACCCACACTTGATAATTGCCTACAACGATCACAAATAAACGATAAAATATGTTTCTCTTGCATAAAATTTCATTTGTCACCTTTAATCACTCGGTTCCATAGATTTCCCCCAAAATCATCCCTGACTACTAACCGTCGATCACTACCACTGAAGATAATTGCCTGCTATTATCTATCCCTGATTGTAATTTCATACATTGAATACCGTATACATTTCATGTACGTATGCTTCTATACTGAAAGCCTTCTATTGTGAGCTTAAAATTGATGATTTCATCGTTACAAGTGATGACTTATATGGTCAGGGTGCAAATGTGCATAATGTTGCCGAGTAAACCTTAGTCAGTGTGAATACTTGCGGGTACGTCATTGTCAATTGTGTTAATTATCCATAATAATTAGGCTAAAAGACCCCTAATGACGAATTAGCAACTTGAGATTCTTACATCTAATTAAGCTAAAATACCCTTAATCACTAACTAGCAACTTAAGATTCTTATATCTTTCATCCTCTTCGTCTCCCCTCCATGTGATACATCACAACGCGATCCTCCGATTAGTTGATTTTTATTTACCCCTTTCCTATTTAACACTAAGTGTAAGTATTAATAATTCCAGAGTACGATTACCATCTCTTTTATATCTTTTATGAGTAATTAGCTATAACAGTAGCTACTGCTAGTTACAAGCGATAGTCATCTAGTATCAATGGTGTACGTTGCAATACCACCTATACATATATATATGATACATGTCCTTCTGTACTGACCGCTTTCACCAATGAGCTTTAAATAAATTGGTAAATTCATTAGTACCTTTGATTACATATACTCAATAGAGGAAAATTCGCATGCGTATTAATGTCTCTTGTTAATTATTACTTGCTTTGAATTACGAGGAACTATTATCGCTTTTGATCATCTGCTCTAATTAACCTACGATTTCTCATTGCTAATTATCAACGGAAGAACGCCACAGTATTCATACCCTAGATATCTTGAGCAGCTTCAAGAAAAACAAACTTGTATAAAAACACTGACATTTTCCCGTGTTTTCGGGCCACCGAAAACACTATGAAGCGCATGCACCCCTATAAGGTGGTTTCGCTGCAATGCACCTTTTTACAAAAGTTCCCGTCGAACCTCGGAAACTTCGCCAACATCAGGCAAACTTCGCAGGTACGAAGACTGAATCGTCTAGATTGGATCACTTTAGTGATTTAAGCAGGTGAGGGCGCATTGTTTTTATATAATTTTTTTAATTCTCTCCTATGGAGTTTCACATAGCACATAAAAATGGTTCTCGAACCCAGGAAGTTTATGGGAATAAAACAAAACTTCTCACACTGTGAGATGATGACTCCCAGATTATATGGACGAAGTGATTTAAGCTTATATTGAGGCGTTGCACTACAATAAATGTTTAAAGGTCGTTTCCCATTCAGTGACGCTTCCACTCAGCAGCCAACGCAACAGATGGCGCTAGTTGTCGATGTCCCGAATTCCTGGACATGATCTTGTCACTGCCAAAAAATGAGCACATCGTCGTTCATGTTCATCCCGCTTGCAATTCCTTCAAGTACAATGACAATTGTTGGGGTTTAACGTCCCAAAACCACTATGTGATTAAGAGAGAGGACGTAGTGGAGGGCTCCGGAAATTCAGACATCCTGCGATTCTTTGACGTGCACCTAAATCTAAACACACGGGCCTGAATCGTTTGCGCGGCCATCGAAAGGGCGGTCGCCGCCGCCGGGATGCGATCCCGATTCCGCGAGCACCGTAAGCACTAGACCATCACCGTCGCGGGTATTCATTCAAGTATCTGCGACATTCTCTTCTGGAAGAACACGAGTGCTGACGTCATTCCAAGCGGCGGTCTCTGAAAACAGTATCTCCCAACTGGTGTTGTGAATGTATTCAATAACTGGCTTTCGGGCAACATCTTAATTTGATGAAATCCAGAGGTGGCTTCCAACTTCGAAAACACAGATACCCTACTTAAAAGACCGAGGCTATCATACACCGTCGGTATGATACAGTGCTCGCGAAGTACACTTTTGTTCAACTGCATCGCATCAACGCAAATTCGAACCGCTCTAGATGATTAGAATACTGCCACCATTCCTGGGCACCATTCTGCTGGTTCACCTACTTTGCGGATTACACCATCTAGCTCCATAGGCTCGAGCTCCTGCTAAACATGGACACGCAAGGACAAGGCAATGCGACGCGCAACATGATTCGCAATAAGTATCGACTTAGTCTTTAGGTAAATTTGTAATGTGTTTTTATTTATAACGCCTAAATCACCGAAAATCTGTGGGTGGGACGCTTTGATGGCTGGCGCGCTACTGACCGAGTATGCTAACTTCATAAGCTCCAGGGCCCCAAGCACTGGGAGACCCAAAAGTACGGAGCGCGGTGGTGAGTCCTGGTACACGCTTTGCTGGGCAGTGCGCTGTTTCCGCTGGATAATGGCATGAAAATTTCCGAGAACATTCAGTCTGGAGCGCTACTGACCGAGTGTGCGAAACTAATAAGCTGAAGGGACTCAAGCGCTGGGCGGCAGAAAAGTGCGGAGCGTGATGGTGGCTAGCGCTGCTGACGGAGTATGCAAGCTATAAGCTCCGAAGGCTCAAGCGCTGGGAGACCTAAAAGTATGGAACGTGATGGTGAGACCATGCACACGCTTTGTTGGGCAGTGCTTTGCTTCCACTGAATAGTGTGATGATACTTTCCAAGAACATTTTAAAGGGCATGTGATGGTTAGGGCGCACTTGCCCAACCTGGTGGGCAACCAGGGCAACGTTGATGGTACAATGATAATTTTGGCACCGGTATATACTTAGCGAACACCGGAGTGTCCTTATCGACGACCTGTACATACCGGGAATTAGGGTACTCCCCATTCACCGAGCCAACAAAATGCGTCCCATTGACCGCATTGAGATACGAAAGTTTTAACTTCTTTCGGTTACCTGCAGCATTTTTGCAAAGTGTCCGGAACTACCACAGCAGTTGCATTTCGCTGCACTGGCGTGCGCTTATTGACCCCTGGCCCTGGCGTGCGCTGGCCTGCGCTCCTTGAGGCCCTGGCGTGCGCTCCTGAACCCCAATTGGGGAACGACCCGGGGGTGCCTGGTCGGTAGGACTATGGTCTGGGGTGCCGACCACATATTCTAGGTGACAGGGGCGTAGCCAGAAATTTTTTTCGGGGGCGGGGGTTCAACCATAATTTATGTATGTTCGTGCGTGCGTTTGTATGTGTGCGTGTATATGCCCCTGCTAGGTGAACAGTTCCTTGAGGAGCTGCCCGAATGCTGCCCTTGCTTGTTGACCGTGTAAAGGTCGCTGGTTGCCGCGGCTAAGGGTTTGTCGCCTGTTTTCCGCAGTTGTTGCTGCTGCTGCTATCATTGGCCAGTCTTCTTTAAGTGCGCTTGCCAAAGCGCTGACGAGAGTCAAATTGGCATCCATCTGAAGTGACTGAGATAGCGTACCATCACTGAGGCCAACAATGAACCTATCGCGAATTATGCGCTCTTTTTCCTTGAAGTCGCACCGGCCAACCAGAGTGTGCGACGCGGCGATGAATTGGTTGACTGACTCTCAAGGTTCTTGAAAGTGTCGGTGAAAGCACGCGCTCTCATGAACAAGGTTTCCTGCAGCGAGAAAATGGTCGTCAAACATCTTTCTGACGACTTCGTACTGTTTTTGTTCTTCTTCAGATAATGAAAAAGTTGACAAGATTTTTCTTGCTTGCCTGCCCATCAAATAAAGTATAGTTCGGACCTGCGCTTATTCACTCCGCTGATATTAGGCCTGAGGAAAACCGGTAGCCCAGAAAGTGTTTGCTCCAAGAAGGCCATTCGGACGTCCGGTTGAAGGAAATGCTTGGTCGAGCTTGAACCGCAAGCATGAGGTGAAATGGCTTGACTATGTTGTCTTCTGATATGGCGTAGGTTCACGAAGGTGGTGCAACGCCCCTCGTATACCGGATGATTCCACTTCTGACGCCATGTGGGGTTGCGGTTCTTGCCGGATGCCGAGCGCAGCCGGGCTCACGGCAGCAATGAACTCAACCTGACTCCTATGGCGGCCAAGATAACAACAACAGCCTTTATTTCATGCCAGCAGGATACCTATATACATAACACTCATGTGACAAGTGCCGTCTCGGACACACAACATTTCAGACATCAGGGCGACAGCGCGAGGTAACGCGGACAATCACACGCGGCATGGGTGCTGTGCTATCAAAACAAACTAAACCCCTACTTCAGGCCGTGCACCGAAAATTCCCTCAACAGAGAGCTTTCAAATGGCACTTATTTCTCAGGTACTGAACCCTTCGCGCATATACCCTTGTAACATCATTTAGGAATACACTTTAAACAATCAGTGATTACAGCAGGCGCTGCCAGATGTGGCTACGTTGCCTCCAGAGGCTTGTTTCAAAATATATATTTCTAAATGTATGGGCCGGATGAAAATTGGGACGTATAGCTTTCCGGACCAAGACGGCACAGTACTCGGGACGCTGTGTGAAAAGTCGGGACAGTCCCGAAAAATTCGAGACGGTTGGTAGGATTAGCCGTTTATATGTTATTTGTAGGGGTGTGCGAATATTCGAAAGTTTCGAATATTCGTCGAATATTACATTCGAAAAATTCGTATTCGATTCGGAAATTGCGTATTCGAAAAATTTCTAATATTCGATGACTTCGAATATTCGAAAAATTCGGATATGGGATTCAATTATCATGCATAAAATGACTCGTCTTCCATATTTCTGCTGCATTCGTATAGCTAAAAACGTTGCCGAGAGGAGCGATAAACATCGTGAGTACACGGAAGCACGATGTCCGCCTGCGACGAGTGCCCCAATACGTATGATTTATTGCTGGTGCGTCTCCGACGTGCAGCGCTGTTGGCGATCATGTAACCATACATTTTCAATATTATGCGGCCGTAACGTGCCGCACTACCATTCGTTCTCTATGCGGGACCACGTCTGAAGAAAGACAGTGATCCAAGTGACTGGTGGCGGGCTGTAGGCACCTTCAGATACCCCAGTCTGGCAAAGCTTTGCCCCATGTACAGTGGCGATCACAAGTTTGGAGATCATGCGATCGCGTGGCAGTGTGCATGCGCGCGCCATCTAACGGCTCGTTGCCTGCAGTCGAGAGTCTCGCAGTGCGCATGCGCGGCCACTCTATCTTACTGGCCTGTTCGCTCGCTTGCTGCACGAAGGCGCGCGGGCCGATTATCGGAATTTGTGGCTGCCGCCACCAGTAGTGCTTTAACACGAAGCAGCGGCGCGGCAGCCTGGAACTCCTTGGTCCGATCTCGGCGCTGTTTCCAAACAACATAAAATTGAAAGGTTTCCGGCGCAGATCGTTATCGCTGGCAGAATGTCAAGATCGAAATAGCCCAAGCCGTTCACTCGACTATGCTCATCATATCATCGCGTCTCCCTATAGTGGCGAACAAACACGATCTTTGAAAGTCTCCAAGAGCGAAAGGTATTGAGTGGATTTCACGTCTTGCCGGTTAGCCTTCTGCAAGAATGCCGCCACTAGTGCCGGTCGAGGAAAGAAAGCGATTAGTAGTTATTTCTCGAGGGCCTACCACAGCGCCAGATCTGCAATGTGTTAAGGATGTCTCGGAGGGCGCGTATATAACAAATATAAAGTACTCGCTTTTACAAGCGTCGCGAAATGTTGCCTTTTCGGCAGACGTCTCAACTCCCGTTGCTAGGAGACACTGCCAGTTATCGCGAAAGGGCCGTGTTTGGGCCGTGGCTGCTGTGCCGTCAGCATTACTGGCGGAAGCGATCGCTAATTCGGATAATCGGCCCGCGCGCCGGCGTGCAGCAAGCGAGCAAGCAGGCCGGCGAGATAGAATGGCCACGCATGCGCACTGCGAGACTCTCGACTGTAGGCAACGAGCTGTTAGATGGCGCGCGCATGCACACTGCCACGCGATCGCGTGGTCTCTAAACTTATGATCGTGACTGTACTTCCCTATACCAGCCACTTATATTCCAAGCGAGCGTGCCTTTTCAGTGGCAGGGGGGGGGGTGCCTCTGTTAGAAGGGAGCGCCTGCTGCCTGATCATGTGGAGCAACTCATGATAACATCTAGTCATTACTTTCATTGTGCCGTGATATTTGCTTGTGTTGTGATGTGCATTGTGTTCTGGAGATAGCAGTGTTTGTTGTGTTGCCAGTCAGGCTGGTTATGTTTTTTTTTTCAAATAGCTACATGGTAAATAAAATATTGTTACTGTGGAGACAAATTTCCTTTGATATTCGATATTCGATTCGAAATTCGAAGGTGGATATTCGTATTCGATTCGTATTCGAAAAATTTGATATTCGCACACCCCTAGTTATTTGTTGATGCGCTGTGTATGATGGCTTGTGCAGATGTCCGCTATGTATATGTGATGGAAGCTTAAGTCATTATCACTTTGCATGTTCACTGCTACAATGTAGGAAATGTGCGACAGCTTTTTTCTCGTTAGTCCTAAAAGCAAGAGTGGTTTAACTATTGCCATGAAGTCATGCACTGCACCCCAACCGGTATCCTAAAGCGATGTGAGGGGGTATCATAGAGAGAAGCGAAATGCGCGTATTAACTCCTGCAGAGAGTGAATGTACACCATTTCACAACCGCGAATTTACTATGACGACAGAGCTTCATGACTGTCGTTCAGCCAATGTACCGGGACCCTGTCAAGAGAGTGTGCCTACTCTTTGCAGTGGAGAGTTTTCAGCACTCCTTTAAGGAAATGAAATGTGAGATAAGCGTTAACTCCCGCGAAGGCAGTTGGTAGCAGTCTCCATTCGCTGTGACCTATACATGGGAAGTCTGAAAAAATAAGGCCAATAATCTCCGCGAACATTTCGAGCTTCTTATTCGTTCAATGACTATTCACTGTTATTTTTAAACAAAATTAAATTGAATAACATAATGCGTAGGCAGTAAATAAAGATAAAGCGAACCAAACAAGCGTCATTCTGCGATTGCTGAGAAATGCTATTTTGGCCACATGCAAAATCTGCGCTCAAAATATACACCGCTACGAACGGCATACTCACAAAGTTCCATGCTAAATCGCCAATTAAAGTACTTGCAATTTTTAGTATCATCTCGGTGACAGTGTACTTTCAAGCAGCCCAGCGGAGGGTATATCACAGATAGTTTTACAATAAGTTTAAAATCTAGTCGTAAAACAACCTGTCCTCCGAAAGCACAGAAAGTATTTCTAAAATAAAATAAATTGCCGCCTTTTGCGCAGACTGGAATCGAAGTGCTCGCTTTACTCTGACTCGGTTCTGAGAAGACTGGTACACTACTTATTACCTTGCAATCGGTATGCTATTCTGCCCACGTCCTTTTCCATAAAGTGACATCAATTGAAATGAATTCACACAATAAATTGCATATTTGTTTGAAAATATATATTTAGTTACAAGTTACACAAAATCATTTTCAATCATGCGTGAAATGTACGGAATAGGTATTCGAGGAAGCGTATTGACTACATAATCTACTTGTGGAGCGATGTGCACCGAACGATCGTAAGCAATGTTATCTCTAGGAGAATTTATGCTGAAGACGGGTGTCGTACGGTGAGGTCCATAGCTACATCCCGCTTAGAGGTGAAAATGAAATGTGGACTTAGACAATCCTGGAAGCATATTTCATATTGAATTTGTTGACGGCGTGCAGATGTGACTCGACATGTTTCATGCAGCACAATCTGGTCGACCTTTTAAGCTGGCTATAATAACAGTCGCAAAGCAGGCTAGAGGGAATGATTATACTTGGGTACAGTTACGTTAAGATCTGAAGCCCAGTGTCCACTTGTTCTGAGAACAAAACAATGCTGAAACCCTAGAGTTTCATTGAATAGCGTAGAGTGCAATCTTGCGCTACCATAATTCAACCACCATGAGAATGATGAGAAGCACAGGCTTTGGATTGCATTGCGTTACCTAGCAAACTGCCTGCAAGTCTTCCACTGTTTCATTTTCGTTCAGCCCGCAGCAGCTGTATCCTGCCGCAGTACCTGTGATGTCTGGCGTGTGTAGTTGTTAGGGTGCGGCGCAAAACACTGAAGCGCTGTTTTAGGGGCGAACCACCATAGGGTGTCGGCGTGTCGGCATGCCTCTTGCTTGAGCGCAAGAGAGGGCGCCACCAACTCAGCGGGCCGAGTGGCGAAAGAGAGCGAATGGCGCGCGTTGACCATGGAAACGCTATTTCTTCGATAGACGCTGAACAACCAGCTCGCAAGGAACGAGAACACGTCCTCGCCTGCGAGAGACAACGCCGACGCAGGTAGCGTCTACATGCGAGTTTATTGACTGAAAAAAATAAAAACGACTGCTCGCGCTGCACAACCGTTCACCGGACATCCTCCCAGGCAGCACGCCGGCATTGGACCAATCTCGGAACAATGTTGGTAAACATTGGCAGAAATATTGGTCCTGCGTTGGCTTTTGGGGGTTTGCTACACCTAAATGTGCATTGGTCCAATATTGGATGCCAATGATTTTCCAATAATGGCAAGGATGGTTGTAGCCAACATTGTCCGTCCAACATATCGCCAATAATGGCAAGGATGGCTGTAGCCAACATTGTTCGTCGTACGTATCGCCAACATTGTATAAATATTGGCAGCTCCAATATTTTTTGCCAGCCTTTATCGTTGGCTGCACCATCGTTCTTTCATTTCCAGCGTTTAACGCTGGAAATGAAAACATTTTCCACTGAATGTGTAGTTTAACGTGAGGTAGATTTTTGTGCACGTAAATAAATGCATGTTGCCCACGCTTTTGCTTTTAGGCAAGCAGCAGGGATAATCAGCGTACAAAAGCTGAGAGTACACACAAGTTTATTCTGCATGTATACATATGGCAAAGATACTGCAAGTTTTGAAAATAATTTCGCATTTCGCGCTTTGTTCTGCTGACCGCTTGCTGGCAGATAACAGCTGCACAAAACCTACACTAATTACCTTCAATAACGTCCTTATATTAGAAATCGGGGAAACGGGACCACTCACAAACACACACAGCCTCCCTAGGTGTTAGCGCTTATTTGATTTGTCAGTTCACCGAAGGTTCAAAAGGAATTCAGTGAAAAGCGAAGCGTGATACAAAATGAAATAAATGAACATGTACACGTGAACAGACATTCGATACAGCCGAGATCCATAACCACCTTGAACTACCAGAAAGTTCATCGCCTATTTATTAATTAAAAGGTGACTGCGGCAAGAGCTTGAAAGTCTGCGACAACTTCACAACTAATAAAAATTTGTGTGTTACAAATCCATCATTTCTTTGCGCGAATCCAGCGGCGAAGGGAAAATGAAAAAAGGGTGTTAAGCTGACGCACTACAACGCGAGAAAAGAACAAAATAGCACACGCAAATGCTGACAACATCGCTGAGGGCGAGAACTTAACCAACCTACTTCGAAGCGCACAATAAAGCCCCCCACATCGGTATTCACAAACTAGCAAATTTAAAAAAAAACTTACGCGGTAATGTAGACAATAATAAACGCAGCACACATTTCACTTACGAACAACACGGAAAGTAACATGCGACGAAGGAGAAAAACGACTTACTGAACGCGATACGAACACAAAAATCCGGCGGAAAGTTTGCGAGTTGTCAGAACACATCGGCGCTCATCTGCGGATCGCTCTTCAAAAGTCAAAACAGTCAGGTCCGATGAAGAACAGGGCAGCTGCCTTCTCAATGTGGCATCGCCGTCGAATCTCGGTATCCGTAGAATCGTGGCATCCTGTCTCGGTATCCGACTCCGTTTTTTCCCGATGACTCTCGACTGAATACTGAGGGGCGCGCGCCCGCCGAAGCTGGGAGCCCGAACGAGGGAAAGTTACCCGCCACTGACTGACGAAGAATAGCCGCCGGCCAGAAGGGGCCGAAACGCGTACGCATCTTCCGAGCTGCCGTTGTCTCCCGCCATCTCCCTCAACCCCCCCCCCCCCCCCTCGTTGTCACAGGAATTGAAAGCGAACCGTCGTGGGCGGAGCAGCCGTCAAGTGACAAGTGTTTTATGACCAGCGACCACCGCGCTGCCCCACTGCCGCGAGGAGAGGACGAATTCCGGAGCAAAACATGGCGCCGCGCTGCTTCTCCGGCCTCCCGATCACCGAGAACATTTATTCAAAGTGAACACGTCTGGTTGTGTGAAGCGTTGAAAGTGCAAACATAACTCATCGATCATTTAAAGATTCCGCGGGCGATACCGTAGTCTTGGACAGCACGTCGCTGTTGCGCGCACACAAAGAAGTTATAATCCTGTAATTCAACCAGTCCTGTAGCAAACACGAAAATACACAGCGTGGTTGAAGTCACATGAAATGTTTTGATTGTTTGCCGCTAATAAAGCCGTGAGAATAATTTCGGTGCGTGTGCGGTGCGCAGAAGGCGCACCAGCGCAGAGGCCCATTGCGAAGCAGATGACTTCTATTCTACTCCATTAACTCGTCAACGCTATGTACAGCTTCAATTAATGTAAAAGTAGGGTTTTTTGGTTGTTTTTATACAGTTGCGATGTATACGCTGGCTGTATCACACAATTAACGTTAACTTTCAACCAAGCATTGCAAAGTGAGATTTTGTTTTGTGTTTCCTTTCTCATAGATGTATTTCCAACAGCGCGCAAAACTCAGTTGAGAACTTGGTACTTATATTACATTGCTCAACACCTGTAAAACGAATTTTGTCCAACTATTTTGCATATATTTTGTGCCACACTAAATGCCAACCTAAAAATCGAGACCCTGTGTGCGCCATTGTTCCCTTTCTTATAGATTGGAATTTGCAGTTTTGTTTGTTGGCTGACAACGATGGACTGTTTTTGCCATCTTTATACAGTAAAAGCTCGTTAATTCCACACTTATTAATTCGGAAAGTCGGATAATTAGGACGCGTTCTCTGGTCCCTGCAAGCATGTTTATTGTTTAACGGCATCACACTCTCGTTAATTCGGCCATACCTGTCCGCAACCCGGTTAATTCGGACGAACCTCTTAGTAGGGTGGGGGACGCTGCGACGAACCTTTGCCCCCCCCCCCCCCTAATGGGGAACCCTGCGCACGCCTATGGTGATAAGTAACCAGAAATCTTCTTTGAGGTGCGCTGGATGCCGGACAAAGTGATTTTCATAATAGCGTGCATGCAGGTGGTGGCTCGATTCGGGCTAACCTTCCCTCAGTGATGGTAAAAGGGGAAAAAACATTCTTGCCGATTAATCATGCATATGCTTGCCAGTGTTTAAGACATTGGAGCGACAACGTGTAAGTCTGGACAATATTGTCCGGCGCGTAGCATTGGCCGTCCAATATTGTTTAACCAGTCAGATTGACTGGACAATATATCCAATCTACTGACATTACCTAACCAATATTGCTTTACCAACGGATAAGCTGGCCCAATATTGCCATCCATACGGCCTGGTTCTGCCAATATCGTATTTACATCGGGAACGATGGGCCGTTGTTGCCAACCTCAAAGAATAGCACGACCAATATTGTATGTTGGCTGGCAAAGATGGACCATTATTGGCATCCTTGTAGGCTGGCTTGCCAACATTGGTTTTATAGTGGTTTGTATGGGCCATCATTGGGCCATCATTTGCCAACGTATAAACAATATTGGACCAATGTGCTGTGCTGCCTGGGCTTGTATATATAGGCACTGGATCTTGACATGCAATGTAGTGCCGGTGGTAGATTTCTCCTGTGCATGGTTGAACAATAAAGATTCTCAGCCTACACGTTAACTAATAGTGCACTGCGGGTCAGTGTGTCTAATCTTTGTTCTGTATTTCATTGCCCATTAGCAGAGACTTTACTTAGGGAAGCACCGGCGCACGCTGCATGCTATGCCCCACCACAGGTTTGACGATTGTAGAGCTGAAGCACCGTTCCCTACATGCTTTCGCCCCTCTCCAATTTTGTTGAAATCGGCTGGAGCACGCTAGGTCTCTTGGTTCGTGGCGACGTTGAGATTTCACAGGTTGCATTTGAAAGTTTTAGCAGAGCGTCGTTCACTCACCGGTCCCGACTTACGTAGCGTCCGGAAATGTATGCAGTTCCCTGCATAGACTTCTCTCTCTCTCTCTCTCTCTCTCTCTCTCTCTCTCTCTCTCTCTATATATATATATATATATATATATATATATATATATATATATATATATATATATATATATATTGTCGTCTTGCCAAGAAACGGTTAGCGTGGCTGCAAAGCGACGACGAAGCGAAGTGCATAGGCCGCCAAGCTCCGCTGAATTAAAAAAGCAAGGCGCTGGGTTTCCCTTAGATAATATCAGGCCTATAGCACTCACATCAAATCTAGTAAAACTCGTCGAGAGAATTTTTCATAGTCGGGTAGATCACTGGATGTCAGAAAAAATGGCACTTAGGTCATGTCAAACTGGTTTCAGGCGTGGTTGCTCCATTGGTGTGTGTATGTTGATCTCGAAAATAGAATACAGCTTGCTCGATATCAGACACAATATTCCACTTTAGTAACCTTACATATCACCAAAGCCTATGACAGTGCGGAGCATGTAAAACTGATAGATTCGATTCAGAAATTAAGACTGCCAGGATACTTTGTGGCATGGGTCCATGCTTTCTTAAGTGATACATAACTTTAATGCTCGCAATCAGGCGTCAATTGTTCAAAATATAAACAATCGAGATGCCTCCCGCAAGGGTCAGTGTTATCACCCTTACTATTTAACGTTCTACTATGTACTATCCCCATAGAGCAGGACGTGCAGTTGTATGTGTATGCCGATTACATCGCATTTTTCCCTACGTCAGCGGACATACACACACTTTACCTAATTCTGGAAACATATATAAATAGCCTAGAAACGTGGCTGTAGGGTATTGACTTACCGCTAAATATTAATTCAAGCGAAACTGTAGTTTTCGCACAAAATGTCCCAGTGCAAATATCATTACTCTACCGACAAGACGTCATACCTCAGGTCGAGTCAGTTAGGTATTTAGGGATAACCTATAGCGAAAAATTTAACTGGAGTCTTGATATAAAAGACATGGCTACTAAGGGAGCACGCGCAGTAGGGATGCTGCGTCGACTCAGTAATAAACGTGTCCGTTTGCGCAGAGACGTGCTCGTCATTTATTGCATGTACATTCGACCGATACTAGAATTCGGCTGCGTTTCGTGTTCTGGCACTCCGGCTTATGAAGTTCGACCCCTGGTTATGTTAGAACGGGAATCGTTACGATTATGTCTGGGGATGCTTAAATTTGTTGCAAACAATATTCTATATGAGTAATCACGCCTGCCGTTTTTTATCAAAAGATTTCAAATTTTAACCGTACATACATTCCTAAAAATCTATGCATTCCCACAGCGGAGGTCACAGTATGTTTTCATTAACCAGCACGCCTCATTTTTTAACCCCCAGTGGTCTCGAATACGTTGCCCCCAAGTCATTTATACACAGAGACTTTTGGAACCATTAAAAGTTCACCTCTGGGAAGTACATATACTCAGGACTGTAGAAACAATTAGAATTGAATTTGATTACATATATCCCAAGAACGCGAAAAATTTACCATATCAATATCTAAATGGCATTGTGGAAGATCATTTGGCCAATCCAAAAACAAACACTGTGATAGCGACTTATGACAATTGTTATAGCGCAAAAGCCTGACAAAGACAAAAGGTACACGAAGACGAGCGCTAACTTCAAACTGGGTTTATTGTGCAGAACACGAAAATATATAGGTGGCTGGAAAGTGTCGGTGCGAGCAACTAGTGATAGCTTTTCTGTGTTTTCTTTTTGTGGTTTTTGTGTTTCTGTGTTTTTTGTGTTTTCTTTCTGTGTTTTTTTAGTGTTTTTTGCTTTTCTTGGTTTTCCTTGATGTTTTCTTTGGTTTCTTTGTGTATGTTTTTGGTGTTTGAATTGTTTGCCTTGCTCATCTTTTGTCACGTGGTTGTGCCCAAGGAGGTTTAAAAAAGACTTCTGGAGTGGAGGCGGCGCGCCGCCGCTGAAGCCGACAACCGCCATATTGCTCCAGGCAGAAAACGTGTGGGTCGTCGTTTGAGCCCGCGCGGAAGTTCCACAGATGGCGAATTTCTCCACTCCTTTGGTGACAAGCGATTGTTGTAGATGTCCTGTTTGTTGGACTGCGATCCACTCGATAACCACATTTACAATTTGTCGAAGATTGCCAAGCTGTACATAAAAAACGCCGGGCCTGCACGGAGCGCGCAGCGCAGTCACAGCGAAATCTGGAAGAGCGGCCTCTCTAGAGCCCGTTCTAAACTACCTTGGGGAAACCAATACAAGTAAACTTCCATGGTACCCACTACGCCGCAAATCATAATTTTTGTAAGGTAGGGAAACATTCACTATGCCATTATTCATCTTTCTGCGGATAGCGAGGTACACATATGTAAGGCATTAGGTGAACTTTGCTGATGCTGCCTGTGGCTGATGACTACGAAGAATTATGGTCGAGCCTTTTGTAATGGATTTGAAGCAATTAACAACCCGGTCACTTGTTGCGAAATTAGCATTGTGTGACGCCTGGTCTTTATTTTACTCTTCTGACACGCTATATTACACATTTAACGCGATTCCTTTCCCGGCAGGACGCCTGTAAGGATGTTTTTGCAAAGGAGTTCCTGTCCTTAGCGTGGCTCTGTGGTAGAATACTCGACTGCCACGCAGAGGACCCGGGTTCAAATCCGATCTGAGCCTGTTTATTTTTATGCATTTCATTTTTTATTACTTCGCGCGGGCACCTGCGGCGGCGGGGGACAACTACCCCACTGCCGTTGTGATCTGACAACAGCTTTCGCTGCAAAAACAGACTTCACCACATTTCAAAAGAAATCGACCGGAAAAAAATTGGGCAGATCCCACGCGTTGTGGGAATCTGTTTCATGCGAAGTTGTCAGCGAGTACTTCTCTGCTGTATTTTATGTCTTTGAGCCAAACGTTATGAGGTGGATCAACGTGTTTTTGTAAGTGTAGTAGCTGTGTGAACATCGCGGGCTTACCAGGCACGTCAACAACACTGGCGTTTAAAGGGTAACCTTATGGTGCAACGTAACGTCAGCCCTCACGTCAAAGTACGTACGTCAGTATTATCGAAACCACGTGCACTTTATGGTGCAACTATGTGGATATCATATACGTAACTTTCGTTAATGTATTCCTCTGGGGTCGAGCAATGCTTCAATATAGCTTGCTGAATCATAGGAATACAAATGTAATGTTTATTACACTGCTATAAAAGCGGAGCCAACACTGGAACCAAAGACGTTAGTCTGATATGGCGCTGGTATCGTAGTAGTACACACGTACTGTTTTGCTTTCGTGCAAAATTAGATGGCCAGTACCACAACCACACTTGACATTGCACCGATGTTACGCATGCATAGGCTGTTTTCCAAACTATATACCTAGTGTGCCTCTGTGGTAGAATACTTGATTGCCACGCAGAATGCTTGGGTTCGATTCGTGCTGTGATCCTAATATTTATTCTTTCCATTCGTCGGGTCAACGCTGCCGATGTCGGTTTTTCTTAACGCTGTCGCATTTAAGTTACTAATGTCTGTCCTCGCCGTTCCTGGGTAGATATAAATTGTCAGTCACCTGTGGCGCATAACCGTACACCGCGGCTCGTGGTAAACGGCTATGGGCCACACGTGTCTGGAGGAAATGGTTTCGTTTGACGACGTACGCCACAGCATTTTTCTGTTATTCATGTCATGACCGGACAGTCATATTCGTCAAATCCTCTTAGCCTCCCATGCCGATTTTGGTCTGCACCGAGTTAAGGAGGCGGTCATGACAGCACCCGTAGGCGGCTAGATAGATAGATAGATAGATAGATAGATAGATAGATAGATTGATAGATAGATAGATAGATAGATAGATAGATAGATAGATAGATAGATAGATAGATAGATAGATAGATAGATAGATAGATAGATAGATAGATAGATAGATAGATAGATAGAAACGCTGAATGTGCCAAAGGTTCGCTAAGAAATGCTTCGCATTTAAAACTCCCAGAGTGCAGTAAGAACGCGGCTGACAAGGACTGTTATTTTTAAAATTTTGTAAACGAGCGTAAACAAGAGCTGCAGCAAGCTAGTCAAATAATCTGCTTTCGTATCTTTTCTTTTACTGTGTTTAGTTTTTAAGGGCGCGTGTTTCATACGGTTAGTTTCGTGACTGTCTGCATTATGATGCATTTTGAAGTTCTTGTGGAATTTGTTGCTGTATCGATTCACGTATAAGCAACACTGTATACGTTTCTTCTTTCTTTTGAAATTGTATAAAAACCGGGGCTGAATAAACTTTTATGTGCCACTTATTAACTCCACCATGTGCGTTACTTCGGGAATGCTGGAAGCGAATTCTACGTGTTATCCAGTGGGTCATTCCACGCCAAACCTCCCAGACATTGCGCTCGACCCTCTCCAATTGTATTGTAAAAAATTGTGGACGTTCATATCAGTGCACTATTTGCCCTCGGAAAGTATTTTTTGGAAAAAAATTTTTGTTGTCTGTTACAGCGATTTGAATTTTGCCGTAGTTGGTGAAACATAGGTTGCGAAAAAATACTCTAAAAATACAATACTTTATGAAACGCCTTAAAAATTTGCTGTTTACTTGAAAAGGAATGGCACTATCTTATTATCGCCCATTGACCACGACTACTTTTCTCACGAAGTGCTTTGTGGTGAAGCAATGCTGCAATTCTGCGCCCATTTTGACTATTTTTTAAAAGTTCTACGAATATTACACACAAAATAGCACTATATCACATGGCTGGATAGTTGGCAGTAAGCGTGTCAAAAAAGTATTGAAGTCGATGACCGAGTAGTTTCGAAGTGGAAGGTGAAAAATGTGTGAAATGCTCCACGTTCAGGCACATGTAGAGTGGTGATGCAATCCAAGTAAAAATGCACACTTGGTCTCGTTGGGAAGAGTGAACAAAGGAGATTTATTTGTGAAAGTTTAATCGGAGTGTTTTTTTGTTTTTGGCGAGAAACAAAAATTTATGTTGAGCATTCGCGGCGGGCCTGGGCGCGGGCCTGTAAGTCCGCTTCACTGCGCCGCCACTGTTCCTTGGGGCAACGGTAGTATGCAGCGCCCACGCGGGTGGCACGATCGTGTGCTGCTGTGAGTTTTCACGTTGCTGAAATCTTGCAAACAGTGTATATGGCTGGCAGAATGTTTCGGAAGGGCACTAAAGGCTGCCGGTTAGTAGTCGGAGCAGAGCACGATTTCGTTGCCACGTCACTGCATGCACACGTACGACAGGCGCAGGGCTTGGGTTGTGTTTTCGATCTCTGCGGAGGTTGCAGTTCTTACTTCCGTTGCCGACGTATGGTCTTCGCCACTTGAAATGCCTGTGATGCTGAGTAGGTGGTGAGCCCGGCATTAAGAGTGGTCAGTGATGATGGCACGAAAAGGTGAAACGTGCGCGTACCTTTGAGGGAGATTGTAGACTCAAACCTTCCTGAGAGCTCAACTTACTGCCACGCTGCATGCGATGCTTTCATATTACTAATCACAAGGCGATTACTAAGCGAAGGCGATAGACATGTAAAAGGACGCAGCCGCCTTTAAGGCGGCTTCGTCCTTTTGTATATTTATCGCTTTCGGTTTCCGTTGTACAGGCTCTCCGTCTAAAATATGACACGATAGCAGTATACTCACCATTCGCAATGTTTATCTTACGCGCTGCCAAGGGATGCGGCCGAAAGACGAACCTTCGAGTGCCGCGTGCTCTCTCGGCGACGCGATCACCGGAGCAAAGTTCACCTCTGTCGAAGATCCGAGCGTAAGAATGCGTAGCACCATTCGGCTCCGAGGCACGAATGGCGCGAGTTGCGTTCAAGCGAGCTGCCCATAAAAAAGAATTATAAGTGTATTCCCGGTGCCTGTTAGCCACTTTTATTATATAATAATTTATTTTAATCGAACCATCACTCGTTTTCCCTGACACTTCGTCGGCGGCACTGCGGAAAGCCGAAGAATGCGTGTCGAAACGTGAAAACTCACAGCAGCACACGATCGTGCCACCCGCGTGGGCGCTGCATACTTCCGTTGCCCAAGGAACAGTGGCGGCGCAGTGAAGCGGACTTACGGGCCCGCGCCCAGGCACGCCGCGAACGCTCTATATAAATTTTTGTTTCTCGCCAAAAACAAAAAACACTCCGATTAACCTTTACAAATAAATCTCCTTTGTTTACTCTTCCTAACGAGACCAAGCGTGCATTTTTACATGGACTGCATCACCACTCTACATGTGCCTGAACGTGGAGCATTTCACACATTTTTCAATGTTTGCGCCCCTTCCACTTCGAAACTACTCGGTCATCGACTTCAATACTTTTTTGACACGCTTACTGCCAACTATCCAGCCATGTGATTTATTCCTATTTTGTCTGTAATATTCGTAGAATTTTGAAAAAATGATCAAAATGGGCGCAGAATTGCAGCATTGCTTCACCACAAAGCACATCGTGAGACAAAGTAGTGGTCGTCAATGGGCGATAATAAGATAGTGCCATTCCTTTTTAAGTAAACAGCAGATATTTAGGGCGTTCCGTAAAGTATTGTATTTTTTAGAGTATTTTTTCGCAACCTATGTTTCACCCACTACGGCAAAATTCAAATCGCTGTAACAGACAAGAAAATTTTTTTTCCAAAAAATCCTTTCCGAGGGCAAATAGTGCACTGATATGAACGTCCACAATTTTTTACAATACAATTGGAGAGGGTCGAGCGCAATGTCTGGGACGTTTGGCGCGGAATGACCGAAGTACGTTTCAGCCCATGAACTATGGCGTAAAAAACTGCCTTCTTCAATCTTGCAGGACAAAAAAAAAGGCGGTCAAATAAGTGACACTAACTGTCCCGTTCTCAGGCTGAAACGCCTCCGCCGAAGCTCACGATTACGCTGCCCGCGCGCAAGCTGCTCTGCCTCTTGCCTGGAGCAAGATGGCTGCCAACCTGTTTCCCAGGCTTCACCCGCTCGCGTGGGTGCGTATAGGGCATAGAGTTTCTTACAATACTTACTAGAGGGAACTCTGGCGCTAGTGTCTATGGGAGCTGCAACACATGGCGCTTCAGCCAGCATGGGAATGATGGGTAGTACACGCATTTGTCTAAACTTCGTTCTTTCGGCTCCGTTTGGCTCCGCGTCGCCTGCATCCGCTTCAGCATCCGCTTCAGTTCAGCAAAAGTCAGCAGTTCCACTTCACCACTTTAACTTTTTTAGGCTCACCAATTCAAATCTGGTCACGGAGTTCACAACAATCCATTCTTTTATCCGAAAGAAAACCGAAACACAGCAATAAACAAAGCCACAAGCGCGTTCGAAGCCCGAAAGTACGAAGACTAGGCAAATCCGTGTACTACCCATCATTCCCATGGTGGCTGAACGATCGCAGCGCCAGAGTTCCCTCTAGCTAATTTTAGGAGACTCTATGGCATAGGGGACCTCCACTCCAGAAGTTTTTTTTAAACCTTCTTGATTGTGCCACCTATATATTTTCGTGTTCCGCACAATAAACCAAGTTGCACGTTAGCGCTTGTTTTCGTGCAACTTTTGTCTTTGTCCAGCTTTTGCGTCATAACAATTGTCATGATCTACCAACTAGCCCAAGCCGCTACCCTTCTTATCGACTGATGCTTCCGTTTGTGAGGAGAAGGCAGGTGTGGGAATTGTATCATTCTCTCTAGACTGGTCTTTCTCAATTCGCTTACCGGACTTCACCCCTATTTACCAGGCTTAATTACAGGCAATAGTCTTAGCATTTAGTAAGTTGCCCTAGTGTCTATCATCAGTGGTTGTTCTAGCAGACTGCTTGTCTGTCTGTTCTGCCTTAAATGCACCTAATTTATCGAGTACCTTACAGACATTCTATTCACTAATTCCCAGACATGTGCGGCTGGTTCGATTACTGTGAGTACCAGGCCATAGAAGTTTAGCACTCAATGAATATGCGGATGCATTGGCAATAGCATCCCACGATGGCCCTATTTTGTCTGTATTGCCCACGTCGGCGTATATCACAGCAGCGCGATTTGGAAAGTGTGGTGGTGGTGATATCTTTATTGCTCCCAGAACAAACAAAAAATAATAAAGAGGGGACCAGTACGAAGACTGGTTGCGCTATTTCAGAGGAGGTCGGCGGACTGCTTTGGCTTTTGGAAAGTGTACCACGGCCAATAACCTCGATGAATCCCCTTTGTTTTTATCAGATTCAGAGTCATCTTCAAATTCTGGCTTCCACAGCATGTGCGCCAATTTTTCCGGCATGGATTACAAGAACTATTATGAAAGTGTGTTGCCTGACTGAAATCGCCTAACATCTCGTAACAACTAGTTACAGGGCTGAAATCGCTTAACATCACGTAAGAACTAGTCAGGTGCTATAAATGACGTAACAGTACTGACGTGACAAAACGTCACGTGACGTCACGTAACTAGTCACGTGACTCACGTAACATAACGCAACTACTAGCGTGACTAAAGAGCACGCAACATCAGGCAACTTCTAGTCACGTGATTGAAAATCAAGTGCCATTCAGTCAAGTGACTAAAATTACACATCACGTAACACGTAGTCACGAGACATTATCCCGCCATCAACCACGTAACCGCTAGTCACGTGACATGTCCCGGCCAAAGTGCCAGTTACGTGACTACGATCACATCATCAGGTAACCGTAAGAGGCAGTCGCGTGAAATGTATAGCCAAGTCTAACGATACTTACTACAAGTAGCAAAAATTTAGCATCTCTAGCAAAAGCTTGGCATTACTGGCAAAACTTAGCTAGGCCGAATACTACCCCGCTGACGGTTCCAGCCTTGCGTCAATAGACTAGTTAAAGCTGCGCACTTTCTTTCATAAAAATGGTGCGTACTTTCGAAACAAATACACGAGCTCCTTTTCAAAAATACACAAGTTGCAATGCGAAATCTGGAATACAGTAGACCCTTTAGAAAAGTCAGCGCCCCATAGTGTCAGTAGCGTGAACTGCAAGCTTCCGCCGTTGCTTGTTCTCTCCGTTCTGCGTACGCAACGTACGGATACAGAACCGGACCCCATTCACCACGTTGACGAACTTCAGCATACAGGAGATCTACAAATCATTTAGGAGCTCGAATTCTTCAGAGAAAAGCCACACCTGTGATGCCACCTGTGATGCTGCTGCATGCCATTCTGTTCCCAGCGTGGCGTAAGTACCTCGCACGGAAACAAGGTACGTACAGACCAATTCCGATGAGCGTAAGCTGGTGTAACATCAATGATACCCATGTTTTCATTCTTATTGTAAGCGCCTCTGAAAAACCAGTAACCTGTTCATAATTGCGTAAGAACAGTAATTCGTTGTGTATGTAGCGCGCACGTGTCGGCACTCTGAAATCTTTGCTGTACGGCCGCGGCACTGTAGCCGTGGCCTCGCGAACAGAGCCGTGTCCGTGTGGATCGCGCGTGCACTCTCGTAATGTTCGCACCGTTACAAACATTATGCACTTGCTAACGACTCCGTAGAGCAATGATTAGGAGGTGCACAGGCACCCCTATTCATGTTTGAAAACGTATCTCTGCGGCTTGCCGAAACACGGGCATTTGTCGCTTGCTCCGCGGAGTTAGATCGTTCTAACAACACGGAAGTGCCGTGTTTGCGAACGTAAGGCACGTTCGAAAGGCAGCTTACGTGCGGAAAAGTGTGCAACAGCTTTAATTCGCCATTGTTATCGGATGAGGGAGCAGCTGCATTGTGATCACCTTGCTTGCAAGAGACGCCTCAGATCGTTTTGATATTTCAATCCCTCAGTCTCGTGCGGTGTGTTCCACACCGACATGTACACGTGCTTTTCACGTAGCACCGGTGGTGTAGCCTGGGGCTCAACCCCCCCCCCCCCCCCCCCCGAAATTTTAAGCGCGCATACAAACGCGCGGACGAACATATTCAAACTATGGTTCAACACGCCCGATCCCTTCTGGAAAATGATTCTGGCTATGCCACTGCTTAGCGCTGTCGTAGGTAGGATGTAGCACGCAAAGTGAATGCATCGGGGTTTCAGCTCATTGCAGAAGCAGCACAGATATTGCACTTCGCGCTTTACTACAGCAACAGCAGCTACACTTTGCATTGTAACAGCAATGCCACAGTTTTGGAGCCAGCACACTCAAATCAAGTGAAATCAAATGTTATTACATCATACGCGCAACCGATGTTGAGGACCATGGAACTAATGCCAACAAGGGTTTACGTTGTTCATTACTGCCCCATTTTGGAGTCTACAACACAACAAATGCGGAAAACTCTTCGACACTATAAAAAAGAAATGCTATATACTACTTGTAGCAGCCCTGAAAGTGATGAAAAATAACCAATTTGGCTCAAGTGTACTTCTCCTAGAAGACATGTATATGCTTTATGCACAACTGTTTTGCAACTTTCTTTGCTGCCAAACACAAGCTTTGGAGTCAAAGTCCTCCTAAGAGCACATGAGTGCAATGAACTGTTCCAAACGCTGGAATTGTTTCACATTTTTGTTACGCTTGGTCAGTGTTTTAAGTTAACAGTGTTTTTGCTATATTTCTGCAGATTTTAGTCCTTGGGTTCCCGAAGGATCCTAATCTTAAAAAAATGGATTGTTGTCATCAAAATAGATTAAGGAAATCACTTCACTGTAAACCACCACACAAAAGTGTGCTCCAAACACGGTGACTTCTACTCGATCTATGCCTCTAGTATGAGGCACCTGAAAGAAACGCTCTGCCAAGCAAGTTTAATTTTCCAACATCACGTTCTGCTTCGCAAAGAAAGCCACTCACAAAGAATCATGTTCATCAGCCTGCAGCACATGTGCCTCAAGGTGAAACTGTGTTACAGCAGGACGACTCGTAAAGCAGTGCACCAGGGAAGTCATCCGCTACTTCAGATCTAGAAGAACATGCAACTGTGTACCAACCTACCTCTGGTAGCCTAGATTGCCAACGTGGAAGGAAGCCAGGGAATGTGAAAGTGAACTGACAAACCTTCAAAAATTGCTGTCTGAAACAAGAGAGGAACTGAACTTGACAAAATCAAAGCTGCAGTATTCTAAAATTAAACTTCAACGAAGAAGACAGCGAGCAGAAAAGCTAGAGTTCGCCAAGCTGCAAATTTCGAGGGAGCTCGAACTCTGAAAAGATAATGAAAAAAGAAACTGGGAAACAAGGTTGGTCGACACTTTTCCTTGCAGTGCTTCAAGCATAGGAATGACGTCATGCATTTCTACACTGGCCTCGCACTGTACATTGTGTTTCAGGGTGTGTTTTAGATGCGAAGTATCTCTTGCTCGGGGGTATGTAAGGCGGCGTGGTAATTCGCACGCAGCGTTGATGTCCGCACTTACACTACGTATGCGCGACTCTCCTCCTTCCCTCTCTCCAACAGCTGTGCGTCACTCTCTCCACTTCTCTACCAGCACCTGCTTGCGCTTCTCCTGCGTCCTTGCTTCTGCTCTCACAGCGCATACGCTACTCTCACTCTCTAGTCTCCTCTCTTTCAAACAGTAGAGCGCTGAGCGCGTTCAGTCTAGCCCTTGCCTCGGTTGGCTTCTCTGAAATGCGGGCTCGACATGCCAAAATTCTCTCCTGCGCAGCGCCGCGATGAGGGCCAGCGCATGCGCGTACCCTCCCCCTCTATCTCCTCTCCTACGCTGCCTCTCTCTCGCACGCCTGTCGACGTTGCCCGCACGCCCTGTGACAATTAATGGGCCAGGCTAGAGGAAGGATACGACGCGCGTAGTGTTCCTCTTCGCGTTCCACGACGCGAGGTTGGTAGCATGCGCAGCGAACGCCAACGTAACGCGATCGTGCAAGTGCTCCGGCTTCGCATCGCCTCATCGTTCCCTTTAGCGGGGCATGGTGTAATTTTTAAAATCCTTGACCCAGGCGATGAAGGGGAAAACATAGTAGCATCATTCTCGAAATGATCAGGAGTCGACGCATCCAGGAAAGGCAGACCAAGGAGCCTCACCGTAGAAAAAACTTCTTCATTTTCCTTGCAAGGCTACGGCTTGGTCTTGTTCAAAAGGACCTTGCGGACATGTTCTGCATATCTACTGCTACTGTCTCAAGAATCTGTATCACTTAGATGAGTTTTTTCTTTTCTGAATTTGACTCGGATACCTATCTGGATGACCAAAGATGATGAACTGGGGGAGATTCCACCTGCATTTCTAAGGAACTATTTTTCAACCTGCGTCATCATTGATGCAACTGATATCAGATGCCTGAAGCGATATTTAGCGCAGAGTAGCGTGAGGGCGAGAAGAGAGGACACAACACGTGCTCACGTGTTGTGTCCTGTCTTCTGGTCATCGTGTAACTTTGCGCTAAGTATTGCTTCACATCTTACAAACAAGGCCGAATTTCTGCCCTTGATCAGATGCCAGGTAGCCAGTTTTCTAGCGCTTCAGTCCGCTACGTTTTCATCCTTGAGGTCCACAAACACCTTCTAGGAGTTGACTGGTGTGTCACCTGATGGCTCAGTCACCTATGTCTCTGACTTTTTCCCAGACTACATTTCCCTCAAGGAATGATTGCGACAGAGTGGCTTATTCAAGCTTGCCTTTGATGATAAAGATGTTGTCATGGCTGACAAGGGATTTCGCGTCGGCGAAATGCTAAATGCCATTATTGTTCAGTTGAACACACCCCCTTTTTCTACTAGAGGACAATTCAATGAATCAGAGGTGGGAGAGACAGAGAAAATTGCCACGCTGCGCATACATGTGGAGTGCTGCATACAGCGCGTCAAGAACTATCACATATTGGAAAAGCTGATTCCACTCTCCTTAGGACCAGTTATCAGTGAACTATGGACTGTGTGTGTACTTCTCACCAACTTCCAGACTCCTCTTATCAGGCCAGCTGAGAAAATGAAATCATGACCGAACTGTTTCTGAACATTGAGTGGTCCAAGGCAAGTTCGATAACACACTGCATGTTTCCGGGATGGTAACGTTCATGAATCATGGATTCAAAGTGTTCTTTAGAAAATCATTTATGTGCAAAATTCATTTAATGACAGAACATGTTCGTTTCAATGATGGCGTTTGGTTGTTCATTAGTTTCATGACCTGTAACTCGGAGCACCAGCCATTTGATTCACTTGTAGATTTCCATTTACACGCACGAAAAGAGTGGTAAGCTTAAGTGGCTGAAGGAAACAATCTGCAGAGATATTTCTTGAGGACTTCTCACCTCCTCAGGTACCATACGACTACATTTTATTGTACATGAAACACGGTATCCAGCATCCAGTTTTACAATATAAGCAAGAGTCAAATGTTTTGCTTAAACAACACAATTATTGAAATAAAGAGGCAACGCAAAAGGAGTGATAAATATGCAATTCATGTGATGGAAGCGACATTTTCCTTTTTGGAGCAGAAAAATTTAAATGTTTTAGAAACAAATTAAACAAAGCTATTTTGAAAGCAAAGGAAGATTATTTTAGAACAATTTTCGACAATGACTGCCTATGAAAGAGTGACGTAGTCTGGAAAAATTTAAATAATCTCTTGAATAGAAAGCCAGTATCAGACGCCGTTGACTGTATGGTGGTTGATAATGTGTTATTAAGCGGCGAAACACTCGCGAACAGTTTCAGTGATTTTTTGTACAGATAGGAAGCACTGATACTTATCCGGTTACTTCTGTAGATGTTCTGAGAACATCACAGACTTTCTTTTTGCAGCCTACTTCTGTTTCTGAGGTGATTACCCTTTTTTCCGGCCTTCGGAACAGTCGTAGCCCTGATGCTGACGGTTAGTAATCAAACCCGTTAAGTACGTACTAGATTTGATTGCCCCTGTCATCGCACACATATTTAACAAAGCAATCTCATGTGGCGTTTTTCCAAGTAGCATGCGAGTTGCTAGAGTCACAGTAATTCATAAAGGAGGCGACAAAAATAGGTTCTCCAACTACCGTCCAGTCTCAATATTGCCAGTTTTTTCGAAAGGCCTTGAGAAAGTTATTAGTACCCGCATCGAGAGCTTTAGTAGAAGATTTAATCTCTTAACTACCTATCAATTCGGATTTAGAAAAAATCGTTCCTCAGAGGACGCACTCTTGCTTCAAAAAGAGCTCATATTAGAAAACATAGAAAACAAGACATTGACAGTAGGACTATATCTCGATTTTAGCAAAGCCTTCGATCGTGTCAATCATGCTATTCTCTTACAGAAAATGGAATGCTATGGTTTTCGGGGAGTTGCATCACAACTTCTTCGCTCCTACCTAGATGAAAGACTTCAATTTACCGAAATAGGCACTCACAGATCACGTCTGCGGCGTATCTCTTGTGGAGTACCACAAGGCAGCATTTTAGGGTCAATACGTTTCCTCTTTTACATTATTGATATAATAAAATTAAACACCACGTGTCACTCCATCATTTACGCCGACGATTGCACCGTATTTTTTAAAGGCCATGAATTATGTAGCATTCAAGCTGAAGCAAGTGCGTTTTGCTCGAAGCTGCATGACTGGTGCAAGGCAAACAGCCTTGTATTGAATGAAGCCAAAACTAAGTGTGTTATATATCGTACTCGTGGTCCGCTGGCTGTAGTACCTAAGGAGCTTGTCCTAGGTCCGTTCACTGTTGGCATTGAAAAATGCGTTAAAATTCTTGGCATCATCTTCAACGAGCACATGTCATGGAATGACCAAGTAAACGCGGTTACGTTGAAATTGGCTAAGTGTGTAGGACTAATTAGCCGTCATCGACATATACTGCCAGCTACAATAAAGAGATTACTTTACGACGCGCTTTTTAATTCCCACCTATGTTACTGCTTCCTGGTATGGGGTAAAACTACAGCTCTTAATATGTCAAAAGTGAGCGTGTTACAAAAGAAAATGGTTCGACTTATTTCAAATGCTCCCTTTCTAGAACATACCGCCCCTCTTTTCAAACAGCACCAAATCGTGAAAATATCAGATCTATATACTTACAAATTGCTGTGCTGCTACAAAAAGGCAGCACTCGGGAAATCGGACACATTTCTCAAACTCGCGAACCTTAAACAAAACGTAATTTCCTATCATATCCGATATCAACCGCCTTGGCACGTTCCGTTCTCACGCACACACTATGGAACGCAACGCATCCAAGACATCGTCCCAAGAACATTAAACTACTTCGAAACGCAAGGAACAGATGTTTTATTTCACACAAAAAAAAGAAATTAGAGGTCTGTTCACGTAACAATTCAAACTTGCCTTTTCCAATATTGGAGTACACACGTATTTCGCAAGTTGTGTTTTCCTTCGTTATTCATATGCTGTATGTATATATATATATCTATGTGTATACTATGCGCATGCATGTCTGTACATAACTGCGCATTGTACATTTTAACGTACTTGAAGTGCTTAGTATATTTCCTTGCATTTTTTTTTTCACTTTCTTTTTCTTCTTGTAAAACCTTGTAAAACTAGTGTACCTGCGCCCGTAGTGAATACACTATGGTATCAACGTGTAATTGTAAGCAACTATTAATATGCATTTTTTTTCACTTTTATCAAGTGCTGTACCCTGTCGTTTCACCGCCGATGGGTGGCTGGGGCTTTGTCAAGATGTCATTGGGCAGCTTTTTTTCCCGGCCACCTTTTTTCACCGTGAATGTTCTTGTTTTTGGTGAAAATAAAGTTATTTGATTGATTGATTGATTGATTGATTGATTGATTGATTGATTGATTGATTGATTGATTGAAATGGTGCTGAGGAGTAGCCATAGGTGTTTTCGGCACAGATAGCACGACTCCTGGAGTTTAAAGCATCATTTAGGCACGTTTGAGTATTATTATTATTAATAAAAATATTGCGCATACAATAATCACTGCAAATTGCAAGAAACAAATATTTAATAGATGGATGGTCATTGAATACAAAGTATGATAAGCTACATATTGCCAGGAGCATGGGACGACATTGCGCTATTCTACTGTGTGTATGTGCCACTGTAACTGACAAGAGGAGAAGGAAGTGGAAAAGACGAAGAAGTCGTGTTTCCTGTGTCGGTTCAGCTCGACGTCCTGGTGCCGCGACAGACAGAGGTTCTGTACCGTTCGTAATAACGTGACATTTCTGGTGGAGGTGCGGGGTAGTGTTGTATGCACTACAAGCACCACGGCTTGTACGAATTCAACGTCATGCTGTTTGGGCTGTGTAATGCGCCCGCCACCTTCGAGCGCATGATGGATACTGTTCTGCGCAATCTGAAATGGCACACATGCTTGTGCTACTTCGACTACGTCGTCGTTTTTGCTCCAGACTTCTCCACGCATCTTCAACGCCTCCGGCATGTGTTGACGCGTTAGAGCGACGCTGGTCTGCAACTGAATCTAATGAAGTGCCGATTTTCAGCACGGCAGCTGACAATACTCGCATACGTCGTGTCGAAGGACGGAATTCTCTCCGATCCAGCCAAGCATCGGGCCGTGACCGAGTTCCCGAAACCTACGTCCGTCAAAGAACTGCGCAGTTTCGCAGGACTGTGTGCGTACTTTCGGCGCTTCATTCGAAACTTCGCGACTATCATATCGCCACTGACGAAGCTCCTCGGAAGTAACGGGCCCATCCATTCGTGGTGGTCAGAGTGCGGCGGCGCTTTCGCCGAGCTCCGTCGTTTGTTGACGTCGCCTCCCATACTGCGCCACTACGACCCTACGGCCCCTACAGAGGTACACACAGACGCCAGCGGTGTTGGCCTTGGCGCTGTCCTTGCGCAGCGGAAACCAGGGTTCCCTGAATATATCGTGGCATAAGCAAGTCGTACGCTTACGAAAACCGAGACCGATTACACCGTCACCGAAACGGAATGCCTGGCGGTCATATGGGCCCTTACGAAGTTCCGACCCTATTTGTACGGTCCCCCATTTGATGTCATCACCGACCATCATGCACTATGCTGGTTGTCGTCACTGAAGGACCCCTCAGGCCGCCTCGCCCGCTGGGCACTTCGCCTACAGGACTACGATATCCGGGTGCTGTACCGCACTGGACGCCAGCATGCTGACGCCGACGCCCTCTCGCGCTCCCCCTTACCTGACAATAACGTCGAAGTCTGGGTCAGTTGGTACATGACGCTGAGGCAAAAACCAGTCAAAAAGACGCCGGACAAGGGGAAGAAGTGACACACACAAGGACTGGACTAGCAACTGTGCTTTATTAGCTGACAGCACCTCCCAGAAGAACCACGGCGCATGCGCTAATCACGTAAAACCATGACGCCAAAACCCAAAACAGCCTTCTTCGGAGCCTTCTTCGGGCCACTGGAAGCGTATGACCAAGATCTGGAAATCAGAGTGCTGGAGACAGGTGCGGTTCTTGCATGATTGTCTTCGAATTTTGTGCCTTTCTGGGCATAGTGACTCCGCTGGCGTCCGTTCCCTGCAAGAACATCGTCGCATGGCAAGCCAAGCTACTGAGGTGTTATGGCGTCAAGTGCGGCGGTCTTTACCTAAGAAAATACGGCCACAGGTCCACAGTGACAGCGTTACCTTTCTGGAGGGAGCCTCGGTACCACCAGTTGTGAATGACCTTCTTCAGAAGGGCCCCAAGTTCAGCTTGGAGCCAAGAATCAGCGGGCATGAACTTCTTGCGAGTGTACGTCGTGTAGCTCAGAGGGCTGAGAAGGATGAGCAGCAGCGTGTTTTGTCCGAAGGAATCGATGCTCTCTGCAAAGGCGTCGACTGTCGACCCAAGAAGAGCTCGGGGGCGCTTCACCGCGTTGTGAATCATTTCGTTGACAACGACCTCACGCTACTTGAAGCGGACATGGAAGGGGGGTTCGTGGTTCTTCCCACGGGAAGCTTTGGTAAAAAAGCCTCGGAAACCATTGCTAAGAATTTCTTGCCTTCACAACACAAGCCTTCAAAACTGAAGTCCTCAGTGGTCAGCTTCCTAAAGGAGCACAATCTGGTTACCTTGTCACAGAAGGTGAGTTCTTGCAAAGGCAAACTTCTTCTGGTGTTTTTCACCGCAAAAACCCATAAGCCGGATTGCCCGTTGAGGGCTATTGTGACAGAGGCGGACACGTGGCAGAAAGTTGTGGGCCAGTTTCTGCAGCGCTATCTGCGATCCTTGACCTTGCAGGATCCTTACAGTGTAGCGGACTCCTCTGTTGTTGTTTAGCTGCTCAGAAAAGGATTCCCAGGCGCCAATGGTGCGTTCTCTGTTGACATAGAGGACTTGTTTTACAGCATCCCCCATGGTGAACTGTTTTTAGCTGTGCGTGAACTGATTGATCAGAAGGTCCTGTTTCCTTTCAAAATGCCTGTGGGTTGTCCGTTGACGCGTTCCTTGAAGTGTTAACTATGTATCTTTCTTCCACGGTCGTGGAATTCAATGGCTCGCAGTTCTTACAGAAAAAAGGAATTTGTATTGGGGCGTGCGTAGCACCGATTCTTTGCCAGATATTTTTAGTCAAGTTTGACAACCTGCTTCAGGGCTCTCTTCATGATTCACGTGTTTGTCATATCTTTAGATATGTTCATGATTTCTTGATCATTTTAGAGCTATCATCTAATGACACCGTCACACTGGCGGCAGAACAAGTTCTGAGTTACTTCCGACGTTGCTCTAACGCCCTATCTCTTACTCATGAACTTCCGGTTGACAATTCCATTATGTTTTTGGATCTTTTGCTTACTTTTAGGGATGATGGACATTTGTGCTGGTGTTTTTCTCCCAGAAGCAAGAAATCCTTGTTACCCTACTCGTCCGCGCACTCAAAAATTGTCAAGAGAGGGATCGCGAGTAACTGCTTTCGTAATGCACTGCAGAAGAGTTGGCACCACTGCGTTAAGTCAAGTTTTGACTGTCAGGTTGAGCGCTTGGAAGCAGCGGGTTTTCCCAGGCAGGTCTTGACAGCTGTAGCAGAAACGCTGCTGCAAAAGGTGAAAAGGCCGGCGAATAGACGTCCAGAACCAATTGTTTCCCAGCGGAAGAGTGTTGTAGTGATGCCTTACATACATAAGGTCTCCCACAATGTGAAAAAAGTCGCTTTGAGACAGGGCGTAGATTGATTGATTGATTGATTGCTTTATTTCGTCACAGTACAGTGTAACAGTACAGTACAGTGTCACAGTACAGTTTTCGGCGCCTTGTAAACTTTCTGCGCTGTGTGCACGTGTTGCTCGCGGAAGCACTAGCACTCCGGTGTGTTCTATTCGGCATAAAACCAAGTACACTACCTGTGCGAAACGTGTGTGCGATTCCGCTAACATGCGAAAAAGTATACATCGGCCAAACTGGCCGATGCTTGAATGAACGACTGCGCGAGCACCACAATTCATTGAACACGTCAGACGGGGCTAATCTTCCACGCCACTGCCAGATCTGTGGTTGTGTGCCGCTGTTTTCAAATGTTAAGATTTTAAGTAGAGGTGGGGGCAAGGAGGAGCGCGAAATCCTTGAGGCTTATCATATAAACACCCACCGCGATGATTGTGTAAGCAATACGTCTATTTCATTACTACAGAAGGAATGCGAGTTCCTGTCACTCAGGCGGTAGATTCTTGGCCGTTATGTAGGCCAATTTCTGCTTTTGCTTTTTCTTGTTTTGGGTTTTGGCGTCATGGTTTTACGTGATTAGCGCATGCGCCGTGGTTCTTCTGGGAGGTGCTGTCAGCTAATAAGGCACAGTTGCTAGTCCAGTCCTTGTGTGTGTCACTTCTTCCCCTTGTCCGGCGTCTTTTTGACTGGTTTTTGCCTCAGCGTCAGTTACCTGACGACATTGCCCCCTGCTCGGTACCTAACATTGTTTCTTCCATCAACGTTGACACCATCGCTGCCGAACAGCGCAAGGATAAATGGATCGCCTCTCCAATAGACTTGCTCATTGATCCGTCGGCAACACCAACCACTCGCGCGTTGCGTCATCAAGCCCACCATTTCGCCATTCGTGACGACCTCCTTCACCGGTGCAATTACAACGCCGACGGCCGCCAGTGGCTACAACTAATACCCCGCAGTCTCCGTTCTGACATATGCGAATCGTTCCACGCTGAACCGCAGCGTGCGCACTCTGGGGTATCAAAAACATACCACCGCATTCAGCAACGGTAATTTTGGCGAGGCATGTACCGCTACGTGCAGAAGTTCGTTCGCTCCTGCCTCAATTGCCAACGCAGACAACCTTCAACGCACATGTCAACCGCCGGTCTACAACCATTACCTTGCCCTTACCGTCCGTTCGGGCGCGTGGGCATCGACATGTACGGACCACTTTCTCTGACATCGGCTGGTAACCGCTGGGCCATCGTCGCTGTTGATCGTCTAACGCTATACGCCGAAACCGCCGCCCTCCCAGCAGCTACAGCGCGCGATGTCGCCTCCTTCCAGCTACACCAATTCATGCTGCGTCACAGTGCACTCCAGGAGCTTCTCAGCGATCGAGGCCGTGTCTTCTTGTCGGAAGTCGTCGAAGCCATTCTCAAAGAGTGCCATGCTGTTCACCGAAAAACTACTTACCACCCGCAGACGAATGGCCTAACCGAACGCTTTAACCGCACGCTCAGCGAATGCTCCCAATGTACGTCGCCGCCGATCACACAAATTGGGATGCCATTCTGCCCTTCGTCGCCTACGCCTATGATACCGCACCTCAAAGCACAACTGGTTTTTCACCCTTCTTCTTATTGTACGGAAGGCACCCGTCGCACACCATCGACACGATACTCCCATACAAGCCGGATTCAACTAAGTGTGCGACGATTTCTGGCACAGCCAGGCTTGCGGAAGAGTGTCGCGAGCTTGCCAAGATTTTGAAACGCAGGAACAAGAGCAGCAGGAGAGCATTCGTGGTGGCACCACCACCTCTGAGTCCACGTTCCTCCCTGCAGCGCTCGTATGGCTCTCGGTCCCTCCCACTGCAACTGGCCTCTCTACAAAACTACAGCCGAAATACGAGAGCCCCTACCGGGTTGTCGAGCGCACATACCCGGTCAACTACGTGATCGAACCAATCGAACCATCTTCGGACAAGCGCCGTCGAGGGCGCGACATAGTCAACGTGGAGCGCCTCAAGGCCTACTATGACCCACTCATAGTGACGAGCTGTTAGGTCACCAGACGGCTCCCTTTTCGTACCCGGGGAAATTGTAGCCAAGCCGTTGTGATGAGTAATGGGTTGCGCTCGCTATAGCCTTCTAGTGGGTCGTCCTCTTTGGCTCTTCCCGCTCGCGCTCTGAGTCCGTGTTTTGCCTTGACGGTCGCCATTGCACGTCATCGCCGACTGCCGTCAAATAAACACCTGAACAGCTGTTACAGTTGTAACTTATTTGTGTGTGGGCAGCGCTCTTCTTTCGCAAAAACGGCCGCTGCAGTGAGCGAAGTGATTTTCGTGGTCTCTGTAATTTCAACAGAAATTTGCAGTGACAGCGCAAGACGTACAAATCACCCACCCATCAGGAGATAAGCCCGCGTGCACGAGCGACCACGCTCTGTGAAGGAGCGCGCGCATCGCAACACCTTTAAAGCGCGCCCTTCGAGGCGTTCGCGTCACCTCGCTATTGATAACAAGAACACTGGAGGAAGACAGCGCGAACGACGAAAAACTAGCACAGAAATACACATACAACAGCGCTGCTTTATGTGATTCTCTCTGCCTGCTTCTTCGTCTTTCGCGCTGTCTCCCTCCAATATTTCGTACCCACACGCCCAAGAAACCACTTTATTAACAAGAATACGCTGAAGTACCACCGATCGCTGGGTACGGCTAGCGATAAATGGTGTATATAAATAGCTCGCCGTTAGAACGCTGAAGATTGCGCCATCCGGGGTCGAGTTGGTTCGCGCAGCGCGCTGCGGAGAGAGGTTCGACTCCCGGCAGCGGGGCTTTTTCTTCTAACATTTTTCTTCGCCACCTGTGAGCGTATGCATTTTGCAACGTCATATCCGTGACGGTAATACGTCTGTGAAGCCGTGGTGGACCCCTGTATAAAAAACTTCGGCCTCTTTCAGTACGACTGAAGAGTCAAGCTTGGTGGGCGTATGAGTTACGTTTAAGAGTATGAGACTGAGCTAGTTGGTGCGACTTCATGACTACGAAACAGCATGAAAAAACGCCAGGCCTGCGCTGAATCCGCAGCACAGTCAAAGCGAAAGCTGGAAGAGCGGCGTTTCTAGAGCCCGTTGTAAGCTCTCTTGGGGCTACTAATACAAGTACACAAGCAAGGTACACACTCGCCCATAAATAACAATTTTTGTGAAGTTGGGAAGCACCTATTAAGCCATTATTCGGCACTCTGCGGGGAAGCGAGGCACCAGCTACACCTCTGTAAGGCATTATGTGCACTTTGTTGACGCGACGACTGATGACGATGAATTATGACTCAGCCCCTTGTAATGGGTTGGAAGCTTTAGACGGCCCACCAGTTACGTAATTTGCATTGGGTGACGCCCGGTTGCTATTTCCCTCTCCGGTCATGTTGTATAACATACGTTGACGTGGGAGCGAAGGAGGGGGGGGGGGGGAGCGGAGAACGTTACTGAGACCCCGAGGAAATGGATCATGCGCTCATGGGCTTCCTTGTCAACCAATACAAGATACAAGTGCACTTTCGAGGAACCCACTACGCTATAAATCATCGTAATTTTACTGAGACCCCGAGGAAATAAATCACGCGCTTATTGGCTTCCTTGGCCACCAATACAAGTGCACTTGCGAGGAACCGACTACGCTATAAATCACTGTAATTTTTGAGAAGTAGGGCAGCAGGCACTGTGTCATTTTACAGCGAAAGCTGTTATGAGATCATTTCAGCGGCCGTTTTTGGCGCCATAGTTGTCCGCCGCCGCCCGTGTCCGTAACCACTATCGCTCAAAATAAAAAAAAAGGAAGAAATAAGAAAAAATTGCAGGATGAAACTAGGTTCGAACCTGGGCCCTCTGCGTGGGAGCCCAGTATTCAACCTCTGAGCCATGCCGGTGCTTGAAACTGCTGTGCAAAAAGACCCTATACAGGCTTAATGTCGCGAAGGAACCACATTAGCATACGCAATATAGCGTGGTAGAAGAGTAAAATAACCACCGAGCGTCGCACAACGCGAATGCTGTAACTAGGCGTCACACAATGCGAATTGCGCAAAGAGTAGGTTGTTGAATGCTTCCAACCCATTACAAAGGGCTCCGCCATAAATCTTCATCGTCATCAGGTACAGCATCAACAAAGTGCGCATAATGCCTTACATGCATTTAGCAGGTACCACGGCTCTGTGGGGCGGCTTCTCGCGCGATGTACACAGACGAGGACGCGCCTGTACACAAGTGAAGCACGCAGAAGCATTCAAAGCACCTTAAGCGCGCTTCAATAGATAAAAAAAGATATCACGACAAAGCTTTTCAATGATGCCATGGCGAATAAAATAATGCGAACAGTGCGGAATTTATGCTCTTCGCATTCCTTTTCACACGGTTGCAACCTGCCTGGTAACAAAGAAGCCCTAGTGCAATGAATGATGCAATCAAGGTAGCCTCTACGTTAATTTATTGTCACCAGGGTGACTGCGCGATTCAGACAAATGCGAAGAGCGGAGCACTAACGCGCTGCAATGTTCGCATTTCTTTTTGTCGCGATGGTACATTTAAATCGATAAGAAAACACGTCACAACCAAAGAAAGTTGGCGGAAATCTCTCGACTCTCAGAGCACTTTGTGTCCAGGCTGAGAGGAACGACCCGACGAACCGCACGCACTCCCACAGTCGAAATACACGGAGAGTCGCCATTCAGAATAGCAATCTGCAATCACGCTAAGGTCTCTAGGCCAAGTCACGTTTTCGATTGGCATGGCAAGAACGCTGAAATAACAGCGTTCCAATGCTCGCATGCACAGCACGAACCAACGTGCAGGAACAACAAGAACGAGCTTTCACTCCCTTCACAGAGCCCAAAACATGGCCGGCACGCCGACTGTCACGGTAGATAGACCTACTTTTCTAAAGCGTCTATTGCAGAGCAATGCATATTACCCTGGTGGTTTAATTTATCTCGGTTTCATTAACACGAGAGTGTTTTATGCCGGCGTCCACCAAGTACATCTGCTGCGAATATGACGTTGATAAAACGTACGCCAACGGTTGAGAAAGAAAAAAAAGCAAGAATAAGATTCACCACTGGGAGTCGAACCCGCGACCTTGCGGTCGCGACGGTAAGCGCCAGACGGTCAGCCGACTAAGCTACCTTGGCAGCTGCTCGACACTTCACGAACGCGCTTTATATTGTTCACACATTCCCTCTCGAGCGGTGCTCTCTGTGGCGGTGCAGGTATAGGCGGCGCGCAGCGGGGAGGTACCGCCGTCTGTGAGAGGTGAAAACAAGTAATGCGTCACGATCGACACTTACTAACGCTTACTCCGAGATTGCACGCGATCTCGGAGGTCATGGTTAAAGCGTCTCGATATCAGCGAGGGACACGGGCCGCGCTCGGGTCGCTGAGGCACCCTAGACGCAGTTACGCCCTTTGCCTTTCGCTTCGTGTTAGCGTGCGCCGGCTCATCGGAGTAGTGCGGCTTCCACATGCACCAAAGGGATTTTTCCGCTGCCTACTGATTCTATTGCGAGAACACCGACTAACAAACAAAACTGCTGCAATACGCGTTGCAGGAAGGACAGGATTTCGACGCGCGCATGTCGTGCCTTGGTGGAGCGAGACAGGCCAGCGGGACGCACGCGTTTGCGGCTCAAGCTACCAACCTCTATCTTACGTGTTGCTGATGCACGGTATGGAAGTGCATGCATGAGCACAGGCGTCGGTTACCCATTACTAGAAAGCGTTCACCGTGCCTTTTGCATCTTTAATTGACGACGTTTTGAAGAAGGGCATATCGGGTACCAGTGTTGTAGACCTGCCACTAGGCGTCAACATAGGTGCATCCATGCCAAACGGTGCTATAGCTGCCGAACTCGAATATAGATTGTACAAGCTCTTATATATCACTGCACAATAAGCACTTCTTCTGTGAAGACACACTTTACTTTCGTGTTATGCCGATTCCTATGACGAAGGGATCAGCAGCCATGTTTTTTTTCAGTCTAACGGTCGCGCCAAATTTCCGCAATTGGATTCATGCGGAAGAACTAGACAAGTTTTAATGGAAGATAAAATCCTAACTCTTTGTTTTGCACTCCACAATTAAGCGCCGCAAATCTCAGTAACGTAATTCATCCGAAGACGATTCGAAGCGCGTACTCCCCATCAGTCCCAAGGTGGTGAAGGAGTTGACGCGCCGCTCAAGAAGCCTGCATAGACACCATCACCAGACTCCTCTCTAGGTTTTGAAGTATCAGGGCTGGGCATATATACTCGGAAAGGCATTCCTGAATACAGATATCAAAATATATGATTTGGAAGCCTAAAATACAGATATTGAGACATATTTGCCTTTGACGCGACGAGATATTTCCGAAACACTTTTGTAAAAAGTATTATTTGCCTTGCTTTTTCTTACCGTAGATACCGTAACCCTGATTGATGTATATTTTGTTTCTTCTCCCGTTAACATCATGTATGGGAGCCCCCCTGACAGTTTCTATCTTTGGGGCTCCTTGTGTATTACCAATCTTGTACACACTTTCCTGTGACTGACGTCGTTGTTGAATAAACTTGAAACTTGAAACTTGAAAAAGACAAAACAAAAAGTATCCCAAAATACAGATACAGCAATAGTTACTGGAATACATTATTTCAGGGATTGTCATACTCCAAACAATTTAAAGTGCATCGTAGCGTTTTAAATAAACTTGCAGCGCATTGCAACTTGCACTTTATTTATTTATCACAGTACCCTCAGCGCGATTAAGACATTGCAGAGGCGGAGGGTGGGCTACAAAGTACATATTTGGTAATAATGGCATATTTAGAGGAATCAATTGCAATAAAAAGTGCAATATATCACACCAAGAGTAACAAGCATCTGACCACGAAATCGGCATACTTGGTGACAACAAAATGAGCTGTGCTAGAAATAGCATAGTTCAAGCAAATCACTAATCACTAACAAACACCAGTGAATTGAGAAGCCGACGCTATCTCAAAGTTTTTTAGGACAACTGTAAGCTTTTCGGGGCAATGTTGACGTTGGAGCTGTACTGTAAGAATGTTTGAGTAGTTAGTATTTTAGCGCTATACATTTTGTGTCAATATGCGTGGTGGTGTCATCTATCGGAAGAATTAGTGACACGCATATTACACAGCCTCGGTGAACGGCATCAACACAAGACTCGCGAAAGAGAAAAAAGGTCTCTCTACCGCGGCAGACGAGCACAAATTCATGTTAGACTGAACACATACCGCCTTCATAGCCGCACAGTCATGCAGCATGGCGATAACGCTTCCGCCCTCACGTGTCTCTGTTCTGACCGTCGAGAAGCCAAAGTCGGTCCCCATCTTCGGAATCATCAGCCGTCTGGCGCTGTCGGTGCCGGGCCAGAAGGCTGAGGATTCCTATGCCCATATAGCCTGGCCACGATGACCTACGCGCAATGAAGCCCAATATGTCAAATCACTATTCAAACATTGGCTTCCTGAAATCATGTTCTTTGGGGGCGAGCGGGTTTGTCCACCCAAGTCGCTCATGCCAGCTCTCCAAAAGAGACGTGAAAACAGGGAGAACTGCTCAATGCACCTGATTAGAGACTACAGCAAGCACTCGTCGCCGGGGCCAAAAGGGTCACTCTTCAATAAAAGATGTCACCACCAGCAATGCTGCCAGCCCCCATTTGAGCAAGCCGCTACAGGTGAAGTCGGCTCCGGCGGTGGGGGAACCTGGTACCACAAAAGAAAGCACTTCACGCTTGTAAATCAAATAGGAACGTACTCTCACACGCTGGAGGGGTGGCTGACAGCGCGGCAAAGATAGTCATCTTCTAGTCACATACGCAGGCACTACAGGAACTGCTTTTAGAAGTGCTTTCACTTTGAAAACTGAGCTCGCGCTTAACGTTGCAACGCATCCGTTTCAAGGCGGTATCCGCGCGGGTAGTCACATAGTAATGGTCTGCCACCTGAAAAAATTAGGCGTGCTCCACTGGCCTTGAGAGACAGCCACCTTCATAGGCAGAGGCCGACAATCCTGTTTTCGCGATTCTGCCGTCAGCGGCGTCGCGCGCTTTACCACATGGGCCATTCTGTGCTTCAGGGGAAACCAACGCCGCGCTTCCTATGTCGCCGACCGGCGGCGCGCCTTTGCTTGTCTTGGCACACACACAAACACACACACACACACACACACACACACACACACACACACACACACACACACACACACACACACACACGCACGCGCGCGCACACACACATACACACACACACACAAATAAAACCTTCATTGGAAAGTAACGAGATACCCGCGTCATGCAAAGTGTCGCGATACAATCGATACATCGTAAAAGTATCTCACTACTGAGACACAAATACATTTTTCCAACGTATCTTGAGATAGAAATACAGATACTGTTAAGTATCTCTGAAATACTGTAGTGATACTCTTGTATCGCGATACTGCCTCGCCCTACGTAATATGAAACTCAGTGACTGGAGGAGTGTTACGAAATTTGGACTAAATATGCGAAGTTTAAACTGCTGAACACCAGATGTTGAAAAGCGTGGAAGCTTGATCCGCCATATTTTGCTGCGATGGAAAACGAAAGCAGTCGCATATTGGAGCACTTTCGGTTCTCGCCGCTGGTTTGTCGTCTTCATTTTTTTTTTCATTTTATTTGCCCTAAAGGCCCGTTTGCCATTAGGTGGGGGGGGGGAATAATTTAATACAATGAACACAAAAATTGGATGCACAGAAAAAGAATAAAGCGGTGATAATAACACTACTATAATCACTCTTGTATGAAGAAGCATATGTGTAATCAGTCGCGAAGGTGAAGCTATGAAAAAGAAGATATAATGTATTTACAGAAAGTACTCGCATAAAAAGTATATACGATTCACCTACAAATGTGGGAAAAGCAAACAAATAGAAAAATTATACAGAAAACACTTCCAGAAGAAAGTGTATACAATTGACTCAAAATTGTGGGAAAAGCAAGCAAAAAAGACAAGTATTTCCAGGAAGTACTACAACGATTCGGACATATATACACTGAAGACTGAGATGATTTTATTGATGGACTTGTATAATGCCTGTGGCATGGCGAGTCGGTCGTACATAATTGAACAATGTGCTGCGCAAAGGAAACACGAACAAGGAAGCGAACGAGGTCCGGCGCAGACTCGCGACTGCACTTTATTGCAATCAACACGCATATTTATGCGACACAAACCGCAAATTCATCTGTGCGCATGCGAGGAACCTGCTTTAATTATTGTACAATGTTATGGAGCTATCACTGACGCAAATGCCTCTTTTTTTCTTGATAAAGAAAGCCTCGGCAAACTCACGTGCCAACTGGTTCTGACTACGCCTCATGATTTTCGTTGTTGCCAGGAAAGGCTGGCACGGTTTGCCACAGGCAGCCGACGGGCATGCGCAGCAGTGAATAGGCAAATTAGAATCTTGTCCGTTCTTTATCGAAAGCTGGTGTTCCCTTCGTCGTTCATTTTTACGCCGGCTCGTTTGGCCAATGTATACTTTCCTGCATGTGAGAGGGATTTCATATACCACCACCGTCGAGCACTCGACGAAATGAGTGGCGTGGCTTTTAGTGCAAACTTGCACATTCCTATTTTCAGAGACGATGCGGGGGCACAGTGAAGCCGCTGTGCATGAGGCAGAAAACACCACTGGCCCATTGACGATTGTCAACATTCCTGAGGTTATGAGACACCCTATGGATATAGGGGACAACTACCGGTCGCATTTTTTTACGACCTTGACAACCCTGAATCTCACTAGCATTGTACCTTTGTAAGAGCTTCTCCTCCACAGCAACCACGACAGCCGTAGGGTGACCAGCATTCATCAACCTGGTAATCTGATTGCTTAGGCTGTCATGTACCAGATGAACACATGACTTTTTCAAGGCTCCCTTCAAACAAAACATGCCAATGGTCCGTTTAACTGTCTTGGAAAGCGCAGAATCGTAAAATAAGAGGTCTTTTCTGGCTCGCGGCGAGTACATCCAGCACGTGTTTCGTGTCAAAAATAGGTTAATATCTAAAACATGAATTCTATTGTGGTCCGGTAGTTCGAAGGTGAAGGTTAAACCTCAGCCGTGTCGTTCAAAGATCACTAAAATATCTTGCACTGAATTAGTGTGTGTAAAACCAGGTTGTTTTTTTAAAAGTACCAGGTAGTCATCTACGTATCTAAAAACTTTAGGCATTGTATCCTGGTCCAAACAGCACGCCAGATCACGATTACCGCTGGCCATGAAAATATCAGCTAGTACAGGCGCCACGCATGACCCACTACATATGCCCTGCCGTTGAACAAGGACCTGGTTGCCAAAAGTACCGTATGTTGAATCAAGGTAAAATTCAAGAAGTGACAAAAATTATCCGGGGTAGACCGCTGGTGTTCTGGAACTGTATGACACCATTACTTTCGATACACGATATAACGGCACGAAACAGGGCTTGATGGGGAATAGAAAAGAACAAGTTCTCACTGTTAAATCAGACAGCATAACCAACAGAAGACGAACCTTTTAAGAACGTTACCACTTCTCCCGTGTTCTTAATCCTGAAAAGATCTTCAATTCTCAATGAATTCAAGCACTTCATAAGAAAGGTGTGATTTCCCGTTGCCAGGTGCCCCTCTCAGTAACTATGCACCTTAAAGGCTTGTCAACTTTATGCATTTTAACAGAAAAGAGCAGTTCTAGGCTATAACTCTTGCAGTTCTTAACATCACGTGAAAGTCTCTCTAATGCCAAATCTTTCCACGGTTCTAAATCTTGAGTTTTTAGCTTGGTCGTTTTCACTTTCCTGGGTACAAAGTTCTTGGAGACAGCTTGAGCGGCCTTCTCGTGACATATCGCAGCCGGAAGAACGGCGAAGCCTCCTTTGTTGTCCGCTTGTAAAAGCATGAGCTCATTTTGTTCGAAAAACGAGACAACCGCTCCCACGTCCATCTGCAACCTCACCGATCTCCCACGTACGCGAACCTGGACAAGCAGTCGACACCGTCCAGGAGACACCTTTCGCGGTCGTCGTTACTCGCTTTCCTCGATACTTGACCATTAAACGACAGCGATTCAAGCGCCGGCACCTTAGGTTGCAAAGCATACTTTGGGCCTTTCTTCAAGGTGTAACTTATGTTCGCTGGAAGTTCAGTGTCGCCTAATACAAGAACACTACCATGGGGCCTCTCTCGTCGTTTATCTTTGGGTAGACGCAGTAGAACACACTTCCACAAAAATGCCACAGTTTGGGCTGTCTCTTGCCGCTAAGGCCGCAGCTTCTGTTCACCAATCCACTCGGGGACTGTTTGGTAGGCAAGCACCCGTAACCATTCGTTCAGAAGCCGAATTTGTCGCCAATGCTCAGATTTAAAGATTCTGCAGATGCGCTTCACATGGCCAACCGAAGGCAAAACGTGACTAAACATAGTGATGATTTCTGTTGGGAGTAGACTTCTTTTCACGCAAGAACCAAAAAATATTGCACGGCAGGTCGCAGCAGCAATCGCACTCACTATAGATGATACTTGACAGTTTGTTCGCAGAACACAAAAGAGAGGGCCCCGACAAGGAAGTGAACGAGGACGGGCGCAGACTCGCGATTGGACTTGGATCAGTCCAAGTCCGAACGGTCCAATCGCAGACTCGCGATTGGACCGTTATGAAGCAGAAATGTGTCAGAATCTCTGAGAATGTTGTGGATATGCTAATGGTTTATGCTAGGCAATAGGGATTGCTTAATTGGCTCTGAAATTTTATCAACATTTACTTTTTCAGCTATTGCTCTCGGCAGTTGATTCCACTCCAGAATTGTCAAATGAACAAAAGAAAAACGAAGTAGATCAGTACGGGCGAATGCTTGACGAACTTTAAATGAGCGTTCCAAGCGTGGAAACGTTGCATCTGGCGTCGTCATTACTGAGGTAGTATAAGGCGTACGGTTGTGATACAACAATGAAACAATGTTGAACGAGACACCTTCCGTGTACCTTGTACTGTTGCAGGGTGAAGGCTGTCTTTGATTTTAGATGCACTTGAATAGGAAGAATAATCAGAGACAATGAAGCTAGCTGCTTTGTTTTGTAATGATTCTAGCCTCCTAATGAGGTATACTTGATGAGGGCTCCAAATACCTGAACAGTATTCAAGTTTGGCCAGATTATTGAGTTGTAGGCAAGAAGTTTTGTATGTTTATTAGCTTGGCGAAGTGTGCTTCGGAGGAAACCAAGGGTGCGATTTCTTTTACCCAAAAACAAGTCGATGTGTGTGGTCCAGGTCAAGTTAGTAGTTAAAGAAACACATGAGTATTTAAATGACTCGAATAGTTCAATTGCCTAATTAATTATTGTATAGGTGTGCGACACAAAATTATTACAAGCAGTAAACCGCACTAGTTGTATTTTATTCTTGTTAATATTCATGTGCTAGTCATTACACCACTCACCCAATATCTGAAAGTCTTTATCGAATTCTTCTCAATCATTATGGTGAGTAACATCACGATAAATAAGCCAATCGTCAGCAAACAGACGGATTTTTGAAGTTACACCGATGTGAATGTCGTTAACGAAAATTACGCACAATGTTGGCCTCCATACTGAACCCTGGGGTACACCGGACATGACAGGTTTAAAGTCGGACAAAATGCTTTCAATCAAAAGCGCTTGACGCCTATCGCTGAAATACGCTTTAGCCCAATCAATGACCTGGTTGTCAATTTGAATAATTCTCATTTCATATATCAATTGCTTGTGGCCCACCCTGTCAAGCGCCTTTTCAAATTCAATGAAGATTGCATCAGTTTGTGTTAGTTCGTGCAAATTGGTGTGAACTTCAGTAGTTAGTTCGAAAAGCTGTGTCTCACAAGAGCATCCCCTTTGAAATACACAATGATTTGAAAATAGAATGTTGTTTTCAGCCATGTATTCTTAATCTGAGAATACAAAATGTGTTCAAACAGCTTGAAAACGATAGATGTCATTGATATTGGACGATAATTTGCCATAATCATTTCATTTTCATCTATTGATTTATTTACAACAATAATCTGGCGGGAGACCAGGGAAAAAAGCTGATCAATCAGGTTGAGGGTATCGTGGCCACCCTACACGTATGTCAGCGTAAACGGTGGCTACCAACAACAAATACAAAAGATGCACACATAATATATTGCACATGGCTCACTTTCATGCAAGAAAGAAGCGTACTTGCATAGACAACATAAAGAAACTCAAGAATATTTCCATTGAGAACACAACGAAAACGAAAACAAAACAACGATGACGTTTTGAAAGCAAGTTCAAGACAATCATATTGTGGTAAACAGGGTTCGAAGTTCTTCAAATGAGGTTTCTGTAATGTTAAAAAGCTGCTCTCTACTAATTCTGTTTAGCAATGCTGGTAGCGTGTACCGAAGGATTTGTTTACCGTAATTAGTGGGAATTTCCTAATTTGCCATTCATCTGGTTTTCGTATATTGTACTTCATTAGGGTTGCCTGTAATCCTGCTAGAGTTTGTAGAGTGCTATTTTTTTCTTTAAACTAGATTTATACTGGCGACGTAGGTTATAGTTAAATATGCACTTTACCGGGACAATGTTGTGTATTATGAAGAGATCACTGGTGTGTGAGAGGTATGAAACCTTGCATGCTGATCGAACCACACGTGTTTGTAATACTGCGAGCTTGTCAATGTTTTCGTTTGTGGTAGTACCCCAGACTAGCAGTCCATAATTAGGTACTGGCACGAAAACAGCGTTATACAGAAGCACATTGATGCTTCTAGGGCAATCGAAAGAGACGCGGAGCGTCACACCTATTCTACTAGATTATTTACTAATTAGGTATATTATGTGGTCATCCCATGTCATGTGTTCATTGAAATAGCCACCTAAAGTTTTCATTGATGGTACGAACTCAATTTCTGCGTTATTTTATGTTAATGCTGCTTGTTGAACGGTGTTGTTCCGCGGTCGAAACAAGATTGCCTTAGTTTTTGTTAATGCTAATTTTTAAGTGGTTTTGAGTTGTCCAGTAATTTATTTTCGAGAGCGCTTCGTTACCTATATTATTTAAGTCGATTTGTGAGCTTCCTGGAAAAAATAAACTGGTGTCATCTGCGTATGTAATGAATTTGGCTGCATCATAAATCGTCAGAATTTCGTTCAAATCGAGTAAAAGTACAAATGGTCCCGGGATACTTCCGTCGGGAACACCACAGCCGACCGGTTTTTCGTCTGATGTTTCCCCTCTAGCAATTGCAGACTGACTTCTATGTTTTAAATATGAGGAAATTAAAAAGTGTGCTATGCCTCTAATGCCATACGATTCCAGCTTTCTCAACCAAATGCAATGGTTAACAAGGTCGAATGCCTTTGAAAAACCTAAGAATATACCCAGTACCATTTCCTCACATTCAAATTTCTCTAATATAAATTCTTTCTGTTCAAGCAGGGCAAGCTCAATAGACTTCTTCTTATGGAAACCATATTGCGCAGGATGCATCAGATTATGGCGGCCTACAAAAAATGACAAGCGCTCTGAAATTGTTTTTTCAAGACCTTTCGACAACACTGGTAATATGGATATTGGCCTGCAGTTGCTCATTTCGTTTTTATCCCCCTTTTTGAATATCGCTGTCTGTTTCGCGGTTTCCATATCACGTGCAAATATTCCTAATGACAAACTTTGGTTAAATATGTGTGTTAGAAGTGGTACCAGAATATTTATTACATAGTTCGCTGGTTGTACTTGAATGCCCGACATATCAGTGGCTTTACTGTTGCTTAATGGCATAAAAAACGAGATAGCTTCATTGTCAGACACCGGTGTAAGAAATTTTGTGTGTTCTGTGTAAGAATTCGTATAAGTAAAATCTGGATCATTATCTAACGAATGGCCGAGAGAAAGAAAAGATTCATTGAATCTGTTTGCCAAATCACGAACTGTTAATTCTACGCCGTTCTGCAATATCTTGAATCTTTGTTCTAGTGATTTTCCAAGCATTGTACTTAGAGTCTTCCATACCTTAGCAGAGCGTCCCGCAGTCATAATAAATTGATGTAGCAGGTATTCATTTTTAACCCTTCGTAGCTGCTTTGTAACAGATTTCTAAACTCTTTAAACGCTATAAGAGCCTCAGGGTTTTTACTTTTGATGAATGCCTTATATAATCGGTCTCGTTTTTTTATTTGGCTGTGCAAATCTTTTGTCATCCAAGGTTTCCTGCATTTTTTGGCGCGTCTGCATGTTTTTAAGGCTAATGAAACTGACTCTTATCACCATTTTTATATATCGGCACAACGCGAGCAAGTTTCCCGTCGTCAGGAATATTGGGTCGTATCTAATCGTTGTTGAAAAATGAGTGCAAATGTAAGCGCTGAGTAAACCTTTCTAAGTTTTAGCAATTTTGTGCTGGGACCATCGGGGCAAGGACTTGAGTATGATGCCAAACGTTCGATATCTTTTTCAACTCCATTAGAGGTTATAATTATGCGAGGCATTACAGAGGCGTCATAACCGGCTGTACTATAATTGCTCATCTTGTCAAAATAATGCGCTTTTCTTTCAGAAACACGCTACAAAATTATGGATTAAAAGCATGCGACAAAGCATGCGTGCTTCACTGCTTTCGCAGTCATTCTGCGATGACTTGCCCATGCTTCGTGCGGCACTCAAGCAACGAGGGAGCCGTGACAATGCCGGTAACATGTTAACTGTGATTTTAATCGATTGTGTTCAAAAGTACCAACTGGCATCGTCAGCGAGCGCATTGCGCTTTGATTCAGGTATTCCTGGTGCGCGGAAAAGCGCTACTCCCCGTCAATTCTTATTTCCCCATGCGATTTAGTTGCCTGGCTTGCGACAGTGTACACTTGTCAAGCGAAATTTATATATGCGCGTTTTTAAACAGACAGGCGTTTGCACGCATGCGAGAGAGAATGTGATGAATCAACATTTGTGTGTCCGTGTTGCTGATCAACGAAAGGAATTGTTCGATTATATAAACGTGTGTAAGTTTCCGTCGATGCCCTAAGATGCGAAAGACATCAGCGCTTCAATTTCACCCCTCCCCCCTCAAAAAAGCGTGAACCCTACGCCACAAATCCCACTGGACAGGGTTGATTTCAAGAAAAGTTATAAAAATCGGGAAATTAGGTGGGTGAAATTGAAAGTATACATAAAATAGCGACATTCGCTAATTTCCCACATGATTCCAGATAATGAAATAGCGATGTTGGATATTTTACCACAGCTTATATTTCCACGTGGTGCTTTTACAAGAAGTTGTACACGTACGAATGAGGTAGGTGATGATTTCGAATGGAATGCCCATTGACGCCTAAGAGACAGATGTTGCTTAATCTGTTGAGAGACTTTGTCGGGGCAAGCTGGTGCGACATTTGCAAAATAGAACAGCACGAAGAACGGGACGTTATAGGTCTTGTGGTTTTTGTGTCTTTCGTCTCGTCCTCCATGCTGTTCTATTTTGCAACTGTTGAGAGAGAGAGCGAAAGCACTTTACTTGCACCCGTCTGAACTTATGGGTGATCGGGGTGAGGCGCACCTGCCCCTTTCACCGTCTACTTCCCCCCTAGTTGTCGGTCGGAACCCGTCCGGCTTCTGGCAGCGACTTCGGCTTGACAGATGTCTTGTTTATTATCTTGTTCTTCCGGGCTGTGGAGGGAGGATTCTCATGGCTCTTATGGGTATAAACTGTCAGCGTTAAATGATTCTATTAAATTTTTGGCTTGCTTCTCATCAATTTGTAAAGTATGATACACCAATGCTAGACGTACTTCCTTATGATAAGACGACGTGGATGAGGAGAGTTAGCGCCGGCAGACTTTTTTTCTTTGTGTACCGTTTACTCTTCGTACCATTCAAACAAGCACTGTGCTCTCTAAGGCAAAAGAGTGTTAAATGGGTGTGTGGTTCGTCCTTTTGTGGACAAATGGGGCTGCCACAAGCAATAATCCTTTTAGGTACCAACGGCACCGGGGCTAACTGTTAGGCTTTACTTATACACCTTTCCGGGCAACAGTTACTCCTAACAAATCAGCTCAATGGACTAACATTTATTCCGCACATTTACACGATACCGGGCTACTGTTACTCCCCAGAGTTGCACCTCGCCGGATGAATGGTCGGTTTGCTCAAATATTCTATTCGGATTAAATTAGCAGGGACAGTTGGGCGAGTTGGTTGAAGTTCATCTTTAAAAGGCGCGAAAAAAACCACAACGGACAGGTAGGAAGGAGACAGGACGACGCGCTACTAGCAGCTGAAGCTTTAATCAAAGCGAAAGGAGATATACACACACATTACAAAAAACAAGAAAAAGAACCAGATCACCGCAGAATGAATATGCATACAAAAGATAAAACACAAGACACGTTTTTTGTCACGAGCTTAAGTTATATCAAGGTAATCTACCTCTCGGCTTGATAGCGCTACGGACGGACAGCTTATACAAGAAACACCCGATTTAGAAATATAGGCGGCTTCCACAATTTCACGAGTCCTTTGAACTCGGTTCGAAAACAAAATAGCTGCTTCTTTAAACAAAGGAAGACACCCACAAGCCTGACAATGCGCAGATAAGTGTGAAAGCTTGTCGGTCTTCAACGACCTTTCATGTTCACGCAAGCGTATGTTTACACACCGTCCAGTTTGTCCGATGTATGTGCGTTTGCAAGTTGTAGGTATGTTATATACTACGCCAACATACGCTTGCGTGAACATGAAAGGTCGTTGAAGACCGACAAGCTTTCACACTTATCTGCGCATTGTCAGGCTTGTGGGTGTCTTCCTTTGTTTAAAGAAGCAGCTATTTTGTTTTCGAACCGAGTTCAAAGGACTCGTGAAATTGTGGAAGCCGCCTATATTTCTAAATCGGGTGTTTCTTGTATAAGCTGTCCGTCCGTAGCGCTATCAAGCCGAGAGGTAGATTACCTTGATATAACCTAAGCTGGTGACAAAAAACGTGTCTTGTGTTTTATCTTTTGTATGCATATTCATTCTGCGGTGATCTGGTTCTTTTCCTTGTTTTTTGTAATGTGTGTGTATATCTCCTTTCGCTTTGATTAAAGCTTCAGTTGCTAGTAGCGCGTCGTCCTGTCTCCTTCCTACCTGTCCGTTGTGGTTTTTTTCGCGCCTTTTAAAGATCATATTCGGATTAACTTTTTATCGCCAGTTCAAATAATCCGTCAATCCCAGAGATGATTTTCTACAGTTACTCTCCGAGAAGCTTAATACTTTTCCGCGTGTTTTTTCCCCGGTGAGCAACAAATGGCACGGAAATTAACACGCGAAAAAATATTATGTCATGCGTGTTTCATTGGTTTCGCAGTCAATGCGACAACGAAAAACAAAACTAAGATAATGAAATGTTTTAGTTTTCTATATACGTGTGACGTTTATGCATTCTTTCAGTGAAGTCGCTGTGAAATGTAACACAGGTATCATCCGCGTTGTCATATGTCGTAGAGTCCTCTTTGTGAAGTTGCTCCAACGGAAGGGATAGATGACTGGCATTGCACGCGCCAGCGCACGCAACAGTCTGCGTGGTGTAGACAACGGCTGCGTCCTGCAAAGCATGAAACGATTGCAAATAGTTGGTCACAAGGAATGCAAACAGCCGTTTTAGCGCAAACACGCAGATTACGTACCGTCGTCAGCCAGCACAGTAACCAACGTGCTCGTAGGAAACACAGGAACTTCCACTTCTTCCCTTGCACACGACGGCTCTCTAGGTCGTTTCAGTGGCGGTCGAACTGTCCGTGGTCGGGGCTTCGGCGTCGTGAAGTATGCTGGTAGGCCATTGAAAACACCGGCACTGACGTTAGGTCTGTGGCTCGGCTTGTCCCTCGGCAACGGCACGGCGTCACCGTTTATCATGAAATCATCCGCACGGATGATGTCCTATGAGTCAAAGTGCTTCGCGCACACACGCACATGCTTCGAATCGAAGCTGAAGTCGTCCGCTTCTTGTCGCTGTATGGCTCGCTTCCAGTGCTCGAACTGCTCGCGAACACTCGGCGTGCCAAATAGCGATACCTTTTCGCTAGTGCCATTGTAGCCGGAACGGCACCCCGGTACACAACACCTGAACGACATCGTCACGCGAACGTGCCGCTTCGAATGTACATTGCTAGAATTCGGCTCTCATATAAAAGGAAATCACACACACGAAGTACCCGTGCAGACTTTCCGCTCGCGCTCGCCGCATGTGCGGTTTCTCTAGAATAAACCCGGCGAAGTTTGGTCTCTAAGCTTTGTGCGACATCTTTGTGCAACATATGAAGCTCCTCCATAGCGTGACGGCGAAGTTTCATGACCAGAAAAAGTATCGAAGGACTATGCTATGGCAGTTTTTGCTGGATATGCCTGTTTTTGCGCATATACAACTTTCTGTGAACTCATGGTTGCTGACAGAGAGGTAGGGAGAAAAATAAATATTATTGAGAACATACACAATCCTTTGCCGGTGGGCGACCTTCTTAGTCCAGAAAACCGTGGACGCTGATCATCTCCCTGCTGAGGCAGATCAGCTTACGGGGCAAACTTGAGAAAGCTGGGCTCGATAATGTGCTCGACTCTACTGCCTCATTACAAGCCGCCGCGACCGCTGCAGGCTACCCTATGATAAGCGAGATGAAGCTGGCTAATCGGAGACTAATGTGGGAATATTTTTTAGCTCTCCTGGCTAGGCACAACTAAAATGCTCGACACTTCTGCACACTCATCAACTCACAGCAGCTTGGATATGGAGCAGTGGTGACGCTAATCGTTTTCAAAGAAAGAAACTAAATTTCCTGAAAAAAAGGAAAGCGCTTGATCGGGCTATAAAACGTTTACTGGTTCCCGTCCGTATTTGCATCGCCGGTTACGTAAATTTCAGGACAGGCAGAACAAAATAAAAAGATGGCATGACATGTTATAGAGCCCCAGCTGAGCGATAGCCTCCTCCGCAATGCTCGAGCGCAAGACCAGAAAGCGTGGAATGGGCATCCCGCACCGCAGAGAGCCCACTGTGCGTGGTCATAACACACGGAGGACAGTCGTCAGAGCTGAATGCCTGACTTGATGGTTTCCTAGGCTGTAGCTGACAATGACCACCATCGAAAGGGCGGGGGGATCCGCCCCCTGTACATTTCTCAGTGCGGGGGGGGGGGGGGGGGGCTAGCGTTCTTCTTGGGCCCCCGGTAGATACGCTTATGAATAAAAAGAAAATTTCCCATCCTGCAGTGAAACACGTTTGCTTCCGCGCCGTACCAGCACATTTTTTTTTCACACGTTTAATAATGCGGGCCATTGTGGTCTAGGGTATATTCACCAAGTCACTATTCACAATTTGAACAGCGCCTGCGCCATGGAAACAGAGCGCCAGCAGCAACTGAAGGAGCGGTGGCACGGGGAAACCGATGTAGCGGGGGCTCGTTTCCAGCGGCAAGCTCGGGATATGAAGTCTGCTCAGCAACACACCGTCGCTGAACTCTTCCGTGGAATTTTGATGGTTGCCGAACATTCGCAGCGTTAATTGCACATATGGACACCGATCGCGTACGTCATCTTTTCTTTGATGAGTTCAGCCACAGCGCTCCGTATAGGTGGTGGCCTAAGATACCTGCCGGGTTACCTTATGAAACGCCACCTTTTCACGGCGATAGGGTAAGGACGGGTTGAATCGAGGCATAAGGTTTTTTTTATGAAACGCGTTAAGTTGCCGGAAAGGTAAGGAGGGCAAAAGATAAGGATAATGTGGTTTGTGAATATAGGCCATAGAGCACCTCTTCGCTTCTAGCGCTTGCATGATAAGTTTAGAAGGGTGGAAAACTGGGCCAGTAGGAATAGCTCCATAAATAATTATGATAAAAGAAATAGATAATAAAACGTAGTGCACCAACGTAGAAACCGTAGTGTAGGTAACATGGGGTACTGCATACGTAATAAACATAACACTATATCAACAAAACATTTCTTTTCTGAAGTGCTCAGTTAGATTGCACCATGTTTCCCGTTATATTTTATCCAGAGTGTGGAAGTCTGGTACGTCAAAAAAGAGGCAGACATTTGAGTACTTTCGGTTACTCAAGAATACCAGCGTAGTAAAATCTTTCTGTCTTCGGGCTTTTCCTGCAAAGCAAGGTCGGGAATTTAGATCACATGCGCTCCATATTGGCTTACAGCCACATCATGTCGAATCAGCGTAGAACATTCACCAAGTCGTCTCAGTGCGTGTACGAGAAGTTAATTTATTGTTTCTTTTTTTTCAGATACGAGCTTGCAATAGGCAAAGACCTTGCATACGCATTGATGAAAATTGATCCAAAATACGCCAGGGCCTCAACATACGCGCACCCAGCCAGTAAAGATGCCTATGCAATCTACAAATTGGGGGGCTATTACTGGTACGGTAAATACTTCTCGTTTGCTGTTCGCGGATCTTATGACAGCACGAATGGCGAGTCCTACCAGGTAAGTTGAATAATTTCCTTGCCGTAGAGCAAGGGGTCCCCTTTCAGTTAGTAGGCTAATCAGTCTCGCAAGTGTAGCTCAACTCTTTTATGTGTCAACAGAATGGACGCGCTGCAAGATGATCGTTAGTTTTATCAGGAAGGGCCGATCAGGCATCATGAACACCAGATCTCTTGTTGAGTGTTTCCATCGCTTCGCCAACTTTCTTAAAAAGTAATTCATCTACATATACATTGATTTCGTGTAAGAGCTCACAGCAATGTCCAAGACAGCAGACATTTTCACATTTCCACGCTGACAAAGTGTGTTTAGAGCAGGATTCAGCTTGGCTGTCGCATACGAATTATAACTACACAAACACAGCATTGGCACTCGTCCGTCACTGTGCTAACGTCCACTGCGTGACATTCCACTTCGTCATCAGCTGCGCTGACGTGGCAGCGGATAAGCAACCGCATGCCTGTAAAAGCGTGGCGCAAGAATAAACACTGAATATTTCTTGTTCTGCAACTGACACTGTTGTTTCTTTGAGTACGGCAGCTCGGCTGCCTAACTCTACTACAGTCACTAAAGCTGATTACGCATCTGAGTGTAACGAAAAACATGTCAACGACCCGCAATTGTCCATTCATGACAATTACGCGAAACGGAGAGTACAAATAAACAAAGCTTGGAGTACGAGCGTCGACCATCAGCTGAATAATTTGCTAGAGCGACAAAAACAACCTTATAAATGAGAAAAAGAACTACGCAGGCGCACATATGTAAAAAAATTGCCAAATCAAGATAAGGCAAATTCTTTGCAGTAGTGAAAGATACAGCACACAAACGCACATATCTTCTAATTTATCTACGTGGAAAGCTACCACCACAGCCCTGGTCATCTCATCCGCATGTCGGAGCGAGATTTTGGTATCACGACGGGCTCGAATACAGCCACACTGAGCCCACTGTTTCGAAAGATGGCTCAATGGCACGCCCATGAATAAGATGCATGTTATCTGAGTATGATATTTATGTTGGAGAATGTGTTCTTGTGCTAATTGGTGCTTGCCAAATGACGCTTAAGCACATTAACAAAAGAAACTCAAGATTACAGTATTTTTTTTATCTGGGGTTTAATATCCCAAATCCTCGATATGATTATGAGAGACGTCGCAGTGAAGAGCTCCGGAAAATTCGACCACCTGGGTTTTTTTAACGTGTACCTAAACTTAGGTACACGGGCCTAAAACATGTTCGCCTGCTTCGAAAATACAGCCATCGCGGCCGGGATTCGATCCTACGACCTTCGGGTCAGCAGTTGAGCGCCATAACCACTAGACCACCTTGGCGGGCACAAGATGACGGTAGAGACGCGACATAAGTCTTATTTAGAAACGTATAAATATAAATATATATATATATATATATATATATATATATATATATATATATATATATATATATATATATATATATGGGCCATTCAATATCAAGTGTACCTCTTAAGTTTTCTACCATCTCGGATCACGCTGAAATAAATTGGGCTGGTATGTGTGAATGGCAGAATTACTTTTTGCAGCGTTATATTTCGGGAAAACAATTTCTGTTGCCTAGAGGGCGCTTCGAACTTGGGGCACGTAAAGTCACTGGGACGGGAAAAGTACCGCGTTCGTTTTCTCTTGGCCGCCGCGCCCTTTCGGCAGCTTCGCCACGTAAAGGGTCCAGCTCGCGCGCCTCGCTAGTGTCTCCCGGCCGCCGACGCACGGCACTTTCGAGGGCGATTGTTTTTATAGCCTCAGAAAAGCGTGCAGGAACATTACGACATCCCGTATCGTTTTGACACTCCATCGCAAGCCTATCGTGGCATCAAAGAATGCCTGGGTGCTGCGCTTTGGTGGAGCAACCGGCGGGAAACGGGCAAAGCCCTCTTTGCTATTCCCAGCGGGAAAAAGGATGCCAAGCGACGGGCTGTGTGGCTGCACAGAATACGGCGTGAAAAATTTGTTCCGACGACTGATACCCGCCTTTGCGTGGGAAGCGTTTCATTGACAATTCGCAAATGTTGTTTCGGGGAATAGTTGCGTCTCCTCTGCACTAGTGCAGCTTGTTTCGCATTGTTGCCGCAGAAGGTTCATGCACACTAACATTGCCGGGCAGCTCTTAATTATGTTTGACGTAAAATTGACGCCTTTGGGCTCCCATATAACAATCAGTGCGCCATGAAAACCAACTGCTACAGATTGGAATTGCGTGACGTGACTGTATCACGCACATAAATAACAGGTGGTACCATGAAAATAATGGCACGCTTGTCATGTAAGGCATGATTTACATGCCATGCTCATGGTGCACCCGCGGCCGGTTCGCTGGCTTGATATGCACCAAAATCGGTATCGCGTGCCGTGACTTTATGAAGAACATAAATGCCAGGCGGTAACATGAAAATAATGGCACGTATGTCATGTAAGGCATGATTTACATACCATGCTCATGGTGCACTCGCGGCGGGCACGCTGGCTTGATATACACCAAGATTGCTAGCGCGTGACGTGACTGAATAATTGTGCCCTTTGTGTCAATCCGGCAGATCCCACGCATTGTGGGAATCAATCTAATGCGAAGCAGTCTGCAAAGAGGTCCATATATCGCCTTGTTCGTCTTTAAGGCAGATGAAGCCATTCATGTGATGATATTTAGTTCATTATATATAGCATGTTTGTCATGCATGCATACATGTAGAATCTGATATATACAACGCATGACCTGTAATTTATGTTCGTCTCGCACCCATGTCATGCCATACCAAATTAGTATACATACAGTTATTAAAACGGCCGGAAGCGCACCAAGACAGTATATTGTATATCATGCCGTACATATCATGCATGTCTTGATTTTCACGTTACCACCTGTCATTCATGTTCGTCATACAGTCACCTCGAGCTATAACAATTTCGCTGTATATCAAGCTAGCGAACCGGCCGCCAGAGCACCATGAGAGTGGCAAGTAAGTGATGCTGTAAATGCATGCAAGTCATGATTTTCATCTTACCACCTGTCACTAACGTTCGTCATACAGAAACATCTCATCATATCAGTTTTGGTATATATGCATTTCTTTAAACGTTCGCGAGCGCCCCGAAGGCATGTCATGTAAATCATGTTTTATATGTCATGTATCTCATGATTTCCATGTTATGACCAGCAACTTACGTTCATCTTACAGTTTTGTCACGCCATACCAACTTTAGTGTGTACCAAACTAGCGAAGCGGCCGAGAGCGCACCATGAGCGTAGCATGTAAATCATGGTTTACATGTGATTATTTTCATGTTACCACCTGTAATTTAAATTCGTCATACAGTCATGTTATGCCATACCAAATTTGGTATACATCCCATTAACAAAACGGCGAGGAGAGCACATACTCGTGGGCGGATAGATAGATAGATAGATAGATAGATAAATAGATAGATAGATAGATAGATAGATAGATAGATAGATAGATAGATAGATAGATAGATAGATAGATAGATAGATAGATAGATAGATAGATAGATAGATAGATAGATCTTTATGTTGCTGACGACAAATTCGTATGCGGGCAAGCTGTCTGGCTTCCTCGGCGCGCTGAGTAAATTCTTCGGCGTCGATATCAATGTCGTCACCCTCGTGCGGCAGCATAGCGTCCAACGTTGTCGTGACCTCGCGACCATAGATTAAACTGAACGGTGCCTTCCAGTAGTTTCCTGTCGAGCGGTATTATAGGCGAAGGTCACGTAAGGCAAGATTTCGTCCCAGGTTTTATGTTCCGTGTCGATGTACATGGAGAGCATGTCTGCGAGGGACTTATTAAGGCGCTCCGTTAGTCCGTTTGTTTGGGGGTGGTACGCAGTTGTTCTCCGGTGAGCTGTACCACTAAGCCTGAGAACCGACTCCAAAAGTTCCGCCGTAAAGGCAGTTCCTCTGTCCGTGATGACCACTGTTGGGGCGCCGTGCCGCAGGACGACGTTTTCGATGAAGAAGTGAGCCGCTTCTGCTGCTGTGCCCCTCTGTATAGCTTTAGTCTCCGCGTAGCGAGAGAGGTAATCAGTGGCGACAATGATCCATCGGTTCCCTGCAGTAGAAGTTGGGAATGGGCCCAGGAAATCCATTCCAATTTGGGCGAATGGCCGTGCTGGTACTTCTACAGAATGTAATAGGTCCGCTGGTTTACCGGGGGGCGCTTTGCGTTTTTGGCAGTCAGCACAAATCTGGGCGTGATGTTTTACAGCAGCAGGTAGCTTGGGCCAGTAGTACTTTCGTCGCAGTCGGGACAACGTTCGGGTGTATCCTAGGTGACCGGAAGTGGCCTCGTCATGGCAGGCTTCTAAAATTTCTTTTCGCTGTGATGAAGGCACGACGAGCAAGTACGCGCTGCCGGTTGGAGAAAAGTTCTTCTTGTAGAGAACGTTGTTCCGTAAGCAAAAAGACGGCACTCCTCTGGCAAAAATTCGCGGCACGTCTTTACGTCGTCCTTCCAAGAAATCGATGAGCGGAAACAGCTATAGGTCGCCGCGCTGCGCTTCTGAAATAGTGGCCGTGTTGACGACTCCCAAGAATGCGGCGTCCATGGATTCGTCATCAATAGCGGCAGGCTCAACGGGCGAGCGCGAGAGGCAGTCGGCGTCACTATGCCTCTTTCCGGATTTATAAGTTATGCTCATATCAAATTCTTGAAGCCGAAGGCTCCAGCGCGCCAAACGGGCAGATGGGTCTTTCAGGTTAGTGAGGCAGCAGAGCGAGTGGTGATCGCTGACAACCTTGAATGAGCGGCCGTACAAATATGGACGAAATTTGATAACTGCCCACACCACAGCGAGACATTCCTTCTCGGTAGTCGAGTAGTTCTCCTCGGTGCGAGAGAGAGCTCTGCTGGCATAGGCTATCACTTTTTCAGTGCCGCCTTGCCACTGTACCAGTACGGCGCCCAGGCCTACATTGCTGGCGTCGGTGTGAAGTGCCGTTGGCGCTTCCTGGTCAAAGTGCGCAAGAACTGGAGGTGTTTGGAGGCGTTGACGTAAGTCGGTAAATGCCACTTGTTCCTTTTCGCCCCAAAGAAAGGGAACATGCTCTCGTGTGAGTCGTGTCAAAGGTGCAGGAATAGACGAAAAGTTCGCGATGAATCGTCGGTAATAGGCACATAGTCCTAAGAAGCGCCTCACTGCTTTTTTGTCGTGTGGTGCAGGAAAGTTTGCAACAGCGTCTATTTTGGCTGGGTCAGGTCGAACACCCTCGTGGCTTACGACGTGGCCGAGGAAGGAAAGCTCACTGAAGCTAAAATGACATTTTTCTGGTTTTAACGTCAGGCCAGCGGAACGTGTAGCTTGGAGAACTGTGAATAACCGGCTTAGATGTTCTTCAAATGTAGCTGAGAAGACAATAACGACGTCGTCTAGATATACCAAGCATGTTTGCCATTTCAGAGCTGATAGCACGGTATCCATCAAACGCTGAAAAGTGTCTAGCGCTGAGCATAACCCGAATGGAAGGTCTTTAAATTCATAAAGACCGTCAGGCGTCACGAAGGCAGGTTTCTCACGATCGCGCTCTCGACCTCTATCTGCCAATAGCCGCTTCGTAGGTCCATTGATGAGAAATAGCGTGCATGCCGCAGTCTATCCAGAGAATCGTCTATGCGTGGCAGCGGGTAGACGTCTTTCTTAGTGACTTGGTTTAATTTGCGGTAATCTATACAGAAGCGCAAGCTGCCGTCTTTCTTTTTAACCAATACCACGGGGGATGCCCAAGGACGTTTTGAAGGCTGAATGACGTCATCCTGGAGCATCTTCTCTACTTGCTTTTGAATCTCCTCGCGTTCTTTTTGGAGCCACACGGTAGGGATTTTGTCGGATCGGTCTCGTGTTATCTTCAACAACGATTCGGTGCTTGGTCAATGGTGTTTGCCTGACCTTTGATGTACACGAAAAACAATCCTCGAACTGGTGTATCATTTCCAGTAGGCGCTGCCTATCAGAGGGTGACAGAGTAGAGCTGACGTCGACAGACAAAGGCGTCGAGGCAGGCGTGGTCGCGTCGTGAGGTTGCAAAGCGAAACAATCCCTCGTATGGTCAATGTCGTTGTAGTAGGCAATCGCGGTACCCTTCTGGATGTGACGGCGCTCGTTGCTGAAGTTGGTGAGGAGTACTTCTGCCTGCCCACCAGCTAGTGCCAGAACGCCTCTCGCGACGGAAACACCTTGCGTAAGCAAACGCTCGTGTCGGTCGTCAGTGGTGATCGTGGTTGTGTCGACATACGGATGTGCGGAAAACGTCACGATACGGTCCGGAATGTTGATGGCAGCGTCGTACTCTCGCAGGAAATCCATACCCAAAATGAGCTCCTTACAACATTCTGTTAGAAGGACAAAAGTAGCGACGAAGCTGGAATCGCCGATTACGAGCCGAGCGGTGCATTTACCCGTTGGCGTCATTAGCTGACCACCAGCACTTCTTATGTGCGGCCCTGTCCACGGCGTCTTGACCTTCCGAAGTCGGTTGGCGAGCTCTTGCCGCATAATCGAGAAGTCAGCGCCTGTGTCGACCAGTGCTGTCACGTGGTGTCCGTCTGTGAGAACACTGAGATCGGCCCGTACGACGTCGTCGGCATTAGTATTCGTCGTCGTCGTCATATCGTCTTCTTGCGGCGGTAGGGGGGACTTTTCGGCGTCTCGACGATTGGCAACCTTGCCCCCGGAGGTCGCAGCAGTTAGTTTCCCCGGCGCGGGCTCGGGGAACGGCCTCTGGTAACGTCAGCATAGCTCTGGCGGTTCGGGGAAGTGTGACGCATAGGTGACGGAGATTGCCAACGACGACTTGGTGAAGGTACTTGGCTGGTCGACAAGCGGCCACCATCGTGGGCGCGACGGTCTTCAAAGCGAAAAGAAGCTGGACGTGAAAAGTTGCCAAACCCAGCATCTCGATGACGGCAGTAGCGGGAAATGTGGCCTGGTTCCCCGCAGTGGAAGCAAAGGGGTCGACGGTCAGCCGTGCGCCACAAGTCCGTTCTGCGAACTGGTGGTCGTCTCGCAGAATCCCGTTGCCACCAAGGCACGAGAGCGGGCGGTGGCTGGAAGGGCGCTGCCTCAGGTGAAGGTGGAGGACGACGGACCACATCAGCATAGCTGAACGGACGCGGCTCAGGACATAACGCGGGCGATGTAAAGGCTTGTCGCAACTCCTGGCGCACGATTTTAGCGACAGAAGCAACTGGCGGCTCGGTACAAGGAACGCCGAAGGCCCGAAGTTCCTCACGCAGTATCTCCCTGATCATTTGTCGCAGGGAAGTTTCGCCAACGGCAGCGTTCTGAGCCGCAGCACTTATTGGCGTGTGGTTGGGCAGGCGGTCAAAGTGGCGGCATCGTTGCTGTAGTGCCCGCTCAATAACAGTCGCCTCCTTTATAAATTCGTCGACTGTTGTCGGCGGATTTCGTATGAGGCCCGCGAACAGCGGTTCCTTGACACCCCGCATCAGATGACGCACCTTCTTCGACTCGGGCATGTCAGGGTCAGCTCGGCGAAACAGAGGAGTCATGTCCTCTGCGAACATGGCAACGGTTTCGTTGGGTTTTTGCACGCGGGCTTCAATCAGTTGCTGCGCGTGATCCCGCCGATCCGAGCTCTGGAATGTTTCGAGGAGCTTGTGGCGGAAATTGGCCCAAGTTTGGAAAGTAGGCTCCCGATTCTCGTACCATGTGCGAGCGCTATTTTCCATCGCGAAATAGGCACGGCCAAGCTTCAGTTGTTCGCTCCAGCGATTCACCACAGCGACCCGTTCGAACTGTTCGAGCCAGTCCTCGACATCCTCATACGCTTCCCCACGGAAGATCTCAGGCACGTGAGGATGCTCAAGAGTCACCTGGGAAGGAAGGAGATCAGCTGATGTTGTAGGAGCGGCCATGCTGGGAAGAGGAGGAACAGTCGAGAACTCCGGACTTAGGCCTAGGAGGCGCCGGCTGAATCGGTGTACTGGAGTGGTGACGAGAGGCTGAGTCTCCGGACTGGGGGTACGTGTCCGAATAAGGCTTTCCTGCATCAGGTTGCAGGCTCCAGCACCTCCACCAGTGTCGCGACGTCGAGAGAGAGGTCGTAACGCCAAGATCGAGAGAAGAACAGCAGGCCGGTCTTTCTAATACCGCGCGCCAGCGAGTTCTTTTTTCTTTCTGGCTCCTGTATAACGCGTATGAGCCTTTGCGCTGTCGTCTTTGTCTTTCTCATAGCGCGCACCTGACAATATTTTTATCATTTGGGCGGATGCACAAGAGAACCTCATTAATTTTACAGAATCCTTCAAAAAAGCTCATCCCGACATAACTTTTACTTATACATACTCAAGAACTGAAATCAATTTCCTCGACTTCCACGTAAAAGTAAAAGTCGGGTCCTTGACTAGTAACGTTTACAAAAAGCCTACAGACAGGCAGCAGTACCTTCACATCGATAATTGTCACCCTCGTCACTGCAAGACGAGCATCCCGTACTCGCAGGCCCACCACTTCAGGAGAATTTGCTCCCGCCCCGAAGAATCTGAGGCAAACGCAAATAACTTGCGCAACGTACTTGCGAAGCAACACTATCCTCCTTCTCTAGTCAACGACGCCATACGTAAAGGGGCAAACCTAGATCGCCAACAACTACTTTATCAGCAGAAAGAATTAAAACAAGAGGGACGGAAAAACTTTGTTCTAACATTTGGAAGCAACCCCCCTAACGTAAACAAAATTCTAAAGAGACACTATAACATCTTACAACAGAGTAAACGACTATCAAGAATTTTTCCTTCGCCTCCGCGAGTCGTTTTTAGAGGCCCCAAAAACATTAAGGATTATCTTGTGTGTTCGAAAACCGATAAGGCGCCAGTAACTGGATGCCAGCCATGCGGCAAAGCTTGTTGCAAGGTGTGCAAACACATGCAGGCAACCAATTTTGTTGAAAGCACACATTCCAATTTCAAATACTCTCTTCACTCGAACCTTAACTGTGACAGCTTTAATGTCGTATTCCTTCTCGAGTGCGGAGTATACAGTATTCAATACATAGGTCAGACAGACAGGCCTGCCGCACCCCCTTTAATAACCATCGTTGCCATGTTAATTCGCTTCCGCATCTTCCTCTGTCACAGCATATAAACTCCGTAAACCATCCATTTGATTCCATCAAGGTTACACTCCTGCAACAAGGTTTCTCCAGTAGAAGGGAGCGTGAACAGCGCGAATCATATATGATTTATAAATATAATACATTGAAGGCTGGACTAAATATCAATCCGGGCATACTGTCTTCAATTCGTGCTCTGGAAGATTCAAGTTAATGATAATCTTAACCGAAGATCTCTCTCTCTCTCTTTTTATTTTTTGTTTTCTTTTTTTATTATATTTTATTTTATTATTTTTTTCGGACATCGCTTCAGGAGCACGCTGTCGGACATACATCATGCTCACACGCATTCCAATCTAAAGGTATTCTCCATTTTGTTCATAAGCATTAACTTGAGCCACAGACATGAGATCGTGGCCACCTGTTTTTTAGTGAATGTGCCTTTGTACACTCTTCCCGGACTTTTACTAAGCTTTTTGAGTGGACTGTTTTTAAGCGCTTATCCCTTCTTGTGAAACTTCATCCCCTCACAGGCTACAGGAGCAAATGTGGAGGGGGGGAGCCGAAGACGTGAGGGGTGACAATGGGCTGGAGGAATCTACCAATGTTGTGGTAAGGCTTCAAAGCACTGGAGCTCTACTAGTGACTACAGGAATGTACCTCACCTGGACGATCTGTGTATATCAGCGTAGCTGTTGTTTTTTCTTTTTTTCAGGGAACACGTGTTTTTCGTAGGTCAAAGTATGTGCACGTGGTGTGCTCGCGACCTTTTTTTTCTTTTTTTTTCGTTTTTTTTCAGGAAACACGTGTTATTCTTATGTCAGTCAAAGTATGTGCATATCGTGTGTTCGCGATTCTTTTTCGTCAGGTTTCATGCTTCTCTCTCTTTTCCTTTTTTTCTTTGTATGTACCTTTTCTTAACCTTTTTCTCTCTCTCTCGGCTCGGAGAACGATGATAAAAAAGCGCATCGAAGCCTGGTAAATTTCATCCTGATGAAGATCGGTCTCCGATCGAAACCTCGACATATAAACAGTTCTTTAGAAGCGTATACCTTTTTCCTAATTTCTTTACGGCAACTGAAGACAGACTCTTCATAATCTACGTATATATATATATATATATATATATATATATATATATATATATATATATATATATATATATATATATATATATATATATATATATATATATATATATATATATTGTACAGAAGCATTAGAACGCTGTAGTGGGCCGTCCTCTTGAGCGCCTTCTAGTGGGTCGCCCTCTTCGCCTCTTCTCGGAGAGCACGCCGCTCGTGCTCTTGCTCGTGAGAGTCTGCGAGTCTGCGCTCTGTAGATTTAGGAGGAAAATGATGTTAGAAGAATTTTCCGCACCGTCATTAACGACCATATTAGAATTCCAGCATTTAAATCATCAGTGGAATAGTAAAGTATGTCAATCACGAGCAATAGAAGTCGCAATCACAAGACTACGTTGTCAAACTCCCTATCTAAATTTTTATCTACACAGAGCTGGTCTGGCAGCATCGCCTAATTGTCCTTTTTGCGGAATACATGAGACAACGAAGCACTTTCTCATTTCCTGCAAGAGGTACTCTACCTTGCGCAAAAATACCTTAGGTGTTGTTTTCCGTCTGCTTAGATTAGAATTAAATGAACAAAATGTACTGTCTTTCGGCGCTTTTTCTCTGGGCCACAGTGACGGGAAGATTGCTGATGCATTGCAGGAGTTTCTTAAAGGTTCAAAAAGATTTAGATTGTAAAATTTACCTTTCCAAAATATTTCTATTTTTCTCCAAAATTATCGGTTTTATTTATTCAATTCTATTCTATATTATTATTAGTAGTATAATTTTAACTCTAATTCATTTATACTTCTTTCGTATTAATTAAACAAAGTTTGAACTTCAATTTCAATTTTTCCTTTAAGAACTAACCGGTTCTTGGCCAATCCCCCAGTGTGGGTATGAGCCACAGCTTCCAGGCTCTACTCTACTCTACTGTCGTTACTGTCGTCGCTGTGCATCGTCGCCGTCGATCCCGCCGTCAATAAGCGCCTTTACAAAGTGGTGGAGAGTGCTGTACCATCCCCACAACTTCGGTCTCCATCCGATGCCCCTGGAGGTTCGATCCCGTACCGTGCCATCTACCATGCCGCAAGACGCCGCTCAGCAAACGCCGCCTCCTGCCCCGACCGCTTGCCCCGGTGTCCCCCGTATCCGCGACCCTCCTGTCTTCACCGGCGCGGATGGCACCGACGTGGAGGACTGGCTCACGATTTACGAACGGGTGAGTGTCCCCAATAAATGGGACGAAGCCGGCAAGCTGAGCAACTTGGTTTTCTACCTCGCGGGTGTGGCAGGCATGTGGTACAACAACCATGCATGCGATTTCCCGACGTGGTCCGCTTTCAAGACCGCCATCGTCGACGTGTTTGGCCGCCCTGCCGTTCGTAAGCTGCAGGCCGAACAGCGTTTGCGAGAACGAGCTCAGCAGGCCGGCGAAACCTTTACGAGCTACATTGAAGACGTCCTCGATTTGAGTAAGAAAGCCGACGCCACCATGTCGGAATCTGACAAGATGAGGCACATTATGAAAGGCATCGACGACGATGCCTTCACGATGTTGCTCGCCAAAAACCTCAGCACAGTGGCCGAGGTCATCACGCTCTGCCAGAGCTACGAGGAGCTGCGCCGGCAGCGGTCGATGACCCGTCGCTCTACATCCCGCGACGCCGAGCTCGCTGGCTTGTCGACCATATCCGACCACTCCGCCTTGCTCGCAGAGGTGAAGTCATTCGTGCGCGAGGAAATCGCGCGCCAGTTCTCTCTGCTGGACTTTGCTCAACCTCAGTAGGTTCACCAGCCGTCAACCACTCTTCTCCCTCCCCTCCGTCGAGCGATTGAGCAGGAAATCGCGGAGGTCATGCCTGAGTACCACCAGCACCATCCCGCTCCTCCACCACTGAGTTACGCCCAAGTTGTCGCAAGGACGTCCCCAGTAATACCTACGGCAGCCCCACACAGTTACGCCGAAGCCGCCGCTAGACATCAGTCCTTCGAAGCGGCTGTGCCGGCTACCTACGCCGACGTAATGCAGAGGCCACGACCGCAGCCCACGATGCAGTCATATCAGTCGCTACCCGTCAATCACGTCCTGCGCCATGGGCGGGCCTTGCTCCAGCAAACCGATGGCGCACACCTGACAACCGCCCCATATGCTTCGCATGCGGTCACGCCGGCCACGTGGCGCGTTATTGCAATCGTGTCCAGCCGCCTCAAGTCGTGTCGCCCGCCACCAGCCAGTCAGACCGCACATTTTACGCCCCACCTACGCCTCTGTCACCGACGTCACGCGAAGCTCCATCTACTCGGCGCTCTCCGTCTCCCCGACGTCGCTCACCGTCGCCGATGCGCCCACGTCCGGTCGCACGCGACGAGGAAAACTAGTCGTCGCAGTCCACGAGGCAAGGGCTGCGACGCTATCGAACTGCGAAAGCCCTCAGCGAAGCCCATCGAACGTGATAGACGTTTTTGTGGACGGTGTTCGCGCATCTGCCCTTATCGACACTGGAGCCGCCGTATCCGTTATGGACGCTAAACTAAGCCGCCTGCTACGAAAAGTGACGACGCCACTTTCCGGTCTTCCCCTCCGTACAGCCAGCGCCCAATGTATTCAAACGACGGCGGTATGCACAGCCCGTGTCATCATTCAGGACGCTCTGTACGCCGTCGAATTCACCATAATTTCCTCATGTTCTCACGACGTCGTCCTGGGATGGGATTTTCTCTCCCGCCACGACGCCGTCATTCATTGCGCTCCAGCCGAAATAGAGCTTTCACCATTCTCAGATTTGACGCCGGCAGACAGTCCACCGGCTGCGACCAAGGTATTCGTCGAAGACGACATCACAGTTCCTGCCAATTTGTCAACGGCTGTGTCAGTCTATTGCACCGGTCTCTGCGACGCCGTTGCACTCCTTTCTCCGTTTGACCGCGTTTTCACTAGGAAAGGCTTGCTGGTGCCATTTGCGACCGTGGAAATCACTCAGGGCGACACGGATATTTTTGTGACCAACCATCCCCGTTCATTGTTACGTTGTTGCGAGGGGAATGTCTCGGCAGAGCGGAACCCCTCGAAGACGCACAAGTTATAGATGCACCGGGTGACACGCACTGCGCCAGCTCCCGTACGCTCAGTGCTGTTTCCACGTCCGATTCGTCACCTGTTGATGTGTTCAGGTCCTCCATTGCTGACAACCTCACATCGGTCCAGCGTTCCCAACTTCTGTGCCTGCTGGAAGAATTTCGTTCTTCTTTCGATGTCGGGCAAACTTCTCTCGGCCGCACTTCCGCTGTTACGCACCGCATCGACACTGGCGCCCAACCACCACTGCGGCATGTCTCCAGCAGAACGCCGGGTCATTAATGAACAAGTGGACGATATGCTTCGACGCGACGTTATTCGGCCCTCGGACAGCCCATGGGCGTCTCCCGTTGTTCTCGTTGCGAAGAAGGACGGTTCCGTGCGGTTCTGTGTGGACTACCGACGGCTCCACAAGATCACTCGCAAGGATGTTTACCCGCTGCCGCGTATCGACGACGCGATTGACAGTCTGCAAGGAGCCGAATTCTTTTCATCTCTTGATTTGCGCTCGGTGTACTGGCAAGTACCCATGGCGGATGACGCTCGACCGAAGACAGCCTGTGTCACGCCCGACGGCTTGTACGAGTTTAACGTCATGCCGTTTGGTCTGTGTAATGCGCCCGCGACCTTCGAGCGCATGATGGACACCGTTCTGCGCAACTTGAAATGGCACACGTGCTTGTGTTACCTAGACGACGTCGTCGTTTTCGCTCCGGACTTCTCCACGCATCTCCAACGTCTGCGGTATGTTTTGACGCGTTTGCGCAACGCAGGCCTCCAACTGAATCTGAAGAAGTGCCGATTTGCAGCACGGCAGCTGACAATCCTCGGCTACGTCGTGTCCAAGGACGGAATCCTTCCCGATCCGGCCAAGCTTCGGGCCGTGGCCGAATTTCCTAAACCTATGTCCGTCAAAGAACTGCGCAGTTTCGTAGGACTGTGTTTGTACTTTCGACGCTTCATACGAAACTTCGCCACCATCATACCGCCGCTGACGAAGCTCCTTGGAAGTAACGGACCCCTAAATTCATGGTCGTCCGAGTGTGACGACGCGTTCGCAAAGCTCCGTCGTTTGTTGACGTCTCCTCCCATACTACGCCACTACGATCCTACGGCCCCAACGGAGGTACACACGGACGCCAGCGGTGTAGGCCTCGGCGCTGTCCTTGCGCAGCGCAAACCAGGGTTCCCTGAATATGTCGTGGCATACGCAAGCCGTACGCTTACCAGAGCCGAGACCAATTACACTGTCACGGAAAAAGAGTGCCTGGCGATCATCTGGGCCCTTACAAAGTTTCGACCTTATTTGTATGGTCGCCCATTTGATGTCGTAACCGACCATCATACACTATGCTGGCTGTCGTCATTGAAGGATCCCTCAGGCCGTCTCGCCCCCTGGGCACTTCGCTTGCAAGACTACGACATGCGCGTGCTGTACCGCAATGGACGCCAGCATGCTGACGCCGACGCCCTGTCCCGCTCTCCTTTGCCTGACGACAATGCCCACAGCTCAGTGTCTCACTTTCCTGTTTCTTCCGTCGACATTCACACCATCGCTACCGAACAGTGCAAGGATCAATGGATTGCCTCACTGATATACTTGCTGACTGATCCTTCGGCCACACCGTCCTCTCGCGCGTTGTGTCGTCAAGCCCACCATTTCGCCATTCGTGACGACCTACAGCACCGACGCAATTATAACGCCGACGGCCGCCAGTGGCTACTAGTGATACCCCGCAGTCTCCGTTCTGAAATATGCGAGGCCTTCCACTCTGACCCTCAATGCGCGCACTCTGGGGTATCCAAAACTTACCACCGCATTCGACAACGATACTTCTGGCGAGGGATGTACCGCTACGTGCAGAAGTTCGTTCGCTCCTGCCTCGATTGCCAACGCCGAAAACCTGCAACGCACGTGTCCCAGCAGGTCTACAACCACTACCTTGCCCTAACCGTCCGTTTGGGCGCGTGGGCATCGATTTGTATGGACCACTTCCTCTGACTTCGGCTGGTAACCGCTGGGCCATCGTCGCCGTTGACCACCTAACGCGATACGCCGAAACCGCCGCCCTCCCAGCGGCTACAGCGCGCGATGTGGCCTCCTTCCTTCTCCACCGATTCATGCTGCGTCACGGTCCACCCCAGGAGTTGCTCAGTGATCGAGGCCGTGTCTTCTTGTCGGAAGTCGTCGAAGCCATTCTCAAAGAGTGCAACGTCGTTCACCACAAAACTACTGCTTACCACCCGCAGACGAATGGCCTCACCGAACGCTTTAACCGCACGCTCGGCGACATGCTCTCAATGTACGTCGCAGCCGACCACACAAATTGGGATGCCATTCTGCCCTTCGTCACGTACGCCTACAATACCGCCTCTCAGAGCACTACTGGTTTCTCGCCATTTTTCTTATTGTACGGCAGGCACCCGTCGCACACAATCGACACCATCCTTCCCTGCAGGCCGGATCGATCTGAATGTGCGCCTATTTCGGACACAGCCAGGCTTGCTGAAGAATGTCGGGAGCTTGCGAAGACCTTTACAACGCACGAACAAGAGCGGCAGAAGGGCATTCGCGATGGCACCACCACTTCTGAGTCCACGTTCCTCCCTGGAGCGCTCGTGTGGCTCTCGGTCTCGGCCGCTGCAACTGGCCTCTCTTCCAAACTACTGCCCAAATACGAAGGCCCCTACCGTGTCGTCGAACGCACGTCCCCGGTCAACTACCTGATTGAACCCATTGAGCCATCTTCGGACATGCGCCGTCGAGGGCGCGACATTGTGAACGTGGAGCGCCTCAAGCCCTACCATGACCCGCTCATAGTGACCTGCTGTTAGGTCCCCGGACGGCTCCCTTTGCGTACCCGGGGTAATTGTACAGAAGCATTAGAACGCTGTAGTGGGCCGTCCTCTTGAGCGCCTTCTAGTGGGTCGCCCTCTTCGCCTCTTCTCTGTCGTTACTGTCGTCGATGCGCATCGTCGCCGTCGATCCCGCCGTCAATAAACGCCTTTACAATATATATATATATATATATATATATATATATATATATATATATATATATATATATATATATATATATATATATATATATATATATATATATATATATATTGTTGCGTCATGGGGCACCTCGCGTCCTGCTGAGTGATCGCGGCAAGACTTTCCTGTCCACCATCATTGAAGACCTACTGCGGACTTGTGGCACAAAGCATAAGACGACTTCAGCCTACCACCCTCAAACAAATGGGTTGACAGAGAGATTTCATCGAACACTAACAGATATGTTATCCATGTATATCGGACCAAACCACGACAACTGGGATACAATTTTGCCATTTGTGACGTTCGCCCACAACACCGCTGTCCAACGAACTACTGGTTCCTTTCTACCTCGTGTATGGCCGCTCACCGACATTCACCATCGACGTCTCTTTCTTGAATACTCCAAATAACGCCTCGACAACCATATCCGAGCAGTTCATCTCAAGACTTCGCGAAGGTCGGCAACGTGCTCGCCTCAATACAGAAGCCAGTCAGCAAGATCGCAAACAACGTTACGATAGTTCTCATCGCGACGTCACCTTCAGTCCTGGGGATGAAGTGTTGCTTTGGAGGACTATTCGTACCCCAGGACTGTGCGACAAGTTCCAGTCACGCTTCATTGGACCATATATAATTATAGAACAAACTTCTCCTGTGAACTATCGTGTTACTCCCGCCGAGCTTCCTTCGGATCGCCGTTGCCGTGGTGCTGAACTAGTTCATGTTCGCGTTTGAAGCCATTCGTTCGACGTCCCTTTTCCATCTAAGCCGCAGCCGGGCTGGCCGCTCGCACGCGGGGAGGAAAATTAGTGCTGCGCGAAGTAAACACGGACAAGGAAGTGAACGAAGACGGGCGCAGTTCACTTCCTTGTCCGTGTTTACTTCGCGCAGCACCTTGTTTCATGATGTACGACCGACTCGCCCAGCAACATGCATTATTGAAGGAAAATTAGTGTGAGCATTATTCATGCGCTTCACCTTCTCATCTGTATATACTCATCATCACCACTCTGGCCTGGGTTGTGGGGCTCTCGCTCGGTGAATAAAAAGAAGAGTTGTTGTGCGACCTAAACGTTGCTTCACAATGTGTATATATATATATATATATATATATATATATATATATATATATATATATATATATATATATATATATATATATATATATTGTAAGGATCCAAGAGCGGCGCTCGGGTACTGGCGCGAGCTGGGCTAGGGCGAAGCAGAGAACGACGTAGTAGAATAAGAACAGCCGGCCCAGCGAACGGGCGTTGTCTCTTGTTTCTCTGCATGACAATATATATATATATATATATATATATATATATATATATATATATATATATATATATATATATATATATATATATATTTAAGGAACGAAGTGTCCTCGGATCCAGTAGAACCAATACTGCGAAGTAGAGGACGTGAAAAATGAAAACTTTATATTTTTCTGACATTTGAGCCGGGTACTGGACTTAATCAAGGAACACACGATACGGTATCGTGTGTTCCCTGATGAAGGCCGGTCCCCCGCTGAAACGTCTGAGTCATAAAATGTTTCTGTTTTGCACGTCCCCTACATCGTCGTATCTTTATATATATATATATATATATATATATATATATATATATATATATATATATATATAAATTGCCTTGAGCGAACGAACGTACGAAAATTTTTACTGTTCCAACGTTGCGGCCGGGGTCCGGCCTTCGTCAGGGAATACAATGCATACGTTAAATCTGTCGCTTATATATACACAGGCGGCCCGCAAACACGGGTCTAAGCAGTTTCTAATATCGCACATACATCAGACAAATCAGCATAGGTAAAAGTGGGGTGTGTTATTAACATGCATACATGACAAAAATTTTATACGGCGAAGTGGGCGCAGTAACAAAGGGAATTTTTTCATCACTTTCACGGAAAGCAAACAAACGTGATAACATGGGCGACTATGTACAGCGATGACATTCAAGAACAATGCGTTAAAAGGACTCGATCAACTTACAAGAAACATGTGTAAACAGCAAACAACAATGTCTAAAAGAACTAACAAGAAACAGGTGTGAAGCAACGAGAACAGCAATCTAAAGAAAACGTGTGTGAAAAAGTCTGGCAATGTTGATAATGAGACACCTAAGTGAAACTGTGATACATGACACTCATGAAAATGGAAGATTACAAAAACGTGGGTAACAGGGTGATAACTGGTGAAAGTGGCAGATACGTGACATATGGAATTTAGCATTGTCCGTGACAGAGTGGTCCCGTAGCTTAACTCTTATGTGTGCAGGAACGTCAGCTTTCCTGCGCTTTCGTTAATGCCGGATGATAATGCTTTAAACTTGTAGATGAGAAATGATTCGCGCACTTCCCGTTCGTGGTGAGATTTAAAACCAGATTCCAATATGGTTGCCGTCAGATGATCGAGAGAGTGCCCTGTTGTATTCAGGTGCTTAGATAAAGGCAGTTTAGGAAAAGTTGTGACATGCGCCTTGTGATTATTGAACCGCAATCTGAGTGGTGTCGATGTCTGTCCTATGTACTGAAGCTTGCAGACGGAGCACTGAAGGAGGTACACACAGTTACTTGTATCGCAATAGTAATCACCATAATTTTAATTGAAATATTTAAGGCCGAACTATGGGCTGAAGTAGAGGTGATCATGCGTGCGCACAGCTTGCAACATGGCTTGCCACATGGGTGGCAACCTGAATGGACAGATGGAGTAAATACAGATGAAGTCAGCATATTGTGCAAGTTTCTCGACCGACGGTACACTACCCGTGGCGATTCAGAAAATATGTTTTTGAGACGGTCGCTCTGCATGAGGATGTTATGGTGCTTTCGTAGGATGTGGTTAACGTTTGGTACAGATGCAGAATGCGTTATTATTAGGTTTGTACATTGTCGCTGTGGAGCACGATTGTTGGAGTGTAGAAGCTCGCTCCTGTCTACTGCACTAGCCCGTTTAATGGCATCGTTATTTACCTGAGGCGGGTACTTTTGTATTCTTAGCGCATAACTGAGTTTGCCACAATTATCTTGGAAATCTGATTGTGCAGAGCACAACGTTTTGAAACGGAGTGCCTGGCTGTACGGCATGCTCGTCTTGTTGTGCCTCACGTGGCTGATTTGAACGTGAAGGTTGCGGTGTTTGTCGGTCGGTTCTTTGTAAAGTTTCTTCGTTAGTTTATTGCTTGATATGCATACCGTGACGTCGAGAAAGTTTGTTTGAAGCTGAGTAGACTGGCGAGAAGGAGATTGATGGATGAAAATTGTTAAAGTCGGCCACGTAAGATAAAAGTTCAGTTTTCTCGTGATGCCATATCAGAAAGTTATCATCTATGAAGCGTTTATAGTAAAGTGGTTTTAGTGCGCAAGTGGCCAGAAACCTGTCTTCCAGTGTGCCCATTAATATATTGGCGTAGTTCTGTCCTATCTTTGTGCCCATTGAGCTGCCACTCCTCTGTAGATAGTGGGATCGATTAAACCCAAAGTTGTTTAATCGTAGGATAAGTTTAAAAAGGGAGGCCAGAGTTGAGCTGTCAATGGGTTTGTCTAGTGAGGATTCGTCATACGCACGTATCACTACCAGAATGCCGTCGTCATGCGGTATATTTGTTACAGAGAAGCTACGTCTAGAGTGGCTATCAGTGCTTTGTCGGGGATGTCAAGATTAGCAATGTCACTTAAGAAATGATTAGTGTCTCTGAAATGCGAAGGAAATGAGGCGGAAATTCCTTTGATAAGGGAGTCAACGTAGCTAGAAAGAGGTTCAGTAACCGTGCCAATCGCCGAAACTATTGGACGACCAGGGTTATTTCGTTTGTGTACATTTGGCAGTAGATCAAACCTTCCTGCAACAGGACTAAGATGTATAAGTCATTCCATCGTCTTCTTACTGATGCATTCATTTTGGAAAAGTTCTCCGAGGGTGTCGGCAACGATGTGTTTAAATTCGTCAGTCGGGTCTTGGCCGAGCTGCTTATGGTATGCGGTGTCGCCCAACTGCCTGAATGCTTCGGTGATGTAGTCAGACGTATTCATTACCACCACAGCACCCCCTTTGTCGGCGGGCTTAATGACAATGTCTAAACGATTCTGCAGTGTCTTAATGGCTGTCCTTTCATCTGAGGTCAAGTTGTGTTTTAAAGAATTATTCTGATTATATGCTTCAAGAATGTCGTGCTGGACAGCCGAAATGTACATATCAAGGTACTTATCAGGTAGTACCGGCGGTGTCCAGTGTTGACTGGATGACACGCCGTTCGATCTGGATCGATCATGGAAGAATTCGCGTAGCCTCATGTTCCGCGCGAAATCTTCGAGGTCTTTTACAAGTTGAAATTCATTGTACCCTTCAGTTGCCGGGCAGAAGTTAAGACCACGGGAAAGAACGGTCATTTCTGGGTTAGAAAGTGTGACGTTCGAGATGTTGATAACGTTAGTAAAGTGGTGTCCATCATGAACAGCATGACGGATATAACTGAAGTGCTGGTTGATGGAGTTACTGGTAGTTGTGGCGGTAGAACGTTATCGCGAATCGTTTTCGTACTTTCCTTGCTTGGATTTCTAATTGCATCTTTTGCTCATACTCTTCAAGCAAAATACGTTCCTCATGACTATTTGAATGGCCGCTTGATAGCTGTCGTTCTTGGTTACTCAAATTGTTTACTGATGAGCTTTAGTGTTTGATCACAATGCGTGTAAAGTCCAAAGATGCTTTCCGCAGTGTGTCATTCCAACGGTCTAGGTTATGACTAGACATTTCCGACGTAGCTAGTCTGAGGGAAAATTGTAGGCCTTTTGGTACTTTTTGTGCAGACAGGTATGAAGACAATGTGGACTCATGGATATCACACCAGACACGTTTGTGAACAATTTTCCTAATCTTTAGGAAATTACTGGAGTACACAGTTACACTGGTGGGGGCACTTGCTAGTCAATCAAGGGAAGTAGTCACCAAGGTGGAGCGATTAGCACTTCTTAAAGCATAATTATGGGAACATGAAGAATCAATGTCAGACCTTTTCGTTGCGTTGCGTGGTTGCCTTTGTGGTTGAGGCGGCTAGCTGGCCCCGGTAGAGGGTCCTTGTAGACTCGGTGCACTGGCGGAAGGCTGGATAGTGTGTTGACCCAATGGAGGCAGCAAGCGAGAAGCCAAATCCCGCGGTGGCGGCTGGCTGGTTGCGCGCTCGCTCCAGGAAGACGGTGACGAATAGGAGGGCCGTCGGAAGGCCAAGCATTTAATATGACTGGCCATCAACGCTACTCCTTCGAACCTAGGGTGAAACCCGTCGGCGGCAAAGACGCGATTCGACGGGAACCATTCTAAGGCGTGGTCGAGAAAAAATACTTGTCGAGCATGTCAAAAAAAACGTACGCAAGCGGCTGTTCAAGTCGAACGCCTCGCGGTTGCAGTGGCGAACTAAACCTAGGTTGCGGCCCCCACGGCGGCGGTTAGGGCTCCGAGGCAGGATCAGGTTAGCGTATATTCGCTGAATGTTGACTCTTTCGCTGATAACAACACTTAGAAGGTGCTTGTACCTTCCGAATGTCACACGTCCGGTTTTGTTCACCAAATCGTTGACGCCGATGTGGATGATGAAGTCTGTTGTCGTGGGTGGAATAAACTTCAAGAGCTCCGGGACATCGTCTATGCCAGCATCAGGCTTGCAAATGAAGGCTGGTGTGCCGTCTTGTACGTGGTCAAAGAAATGGAAGAAGTGCTTCGTTTGTGAGTCGCCTATGACAGCAGTTTTCACGGTGGTCTTCGGCAACTTCAATGTAGTAGTTCTCGGCGTTGTTCGTGCGGGATCCATAGTACTCGAATATCAGGCAGGTGTTTTCAGTGGATCCAGTGATTAATAAAAATTGGCTTGAGCGAACGAACGTACAAAAACTTTTGTTGTCCCAACGTTTCGGCCGGGGTCCGGCCTTCGTCAGGGAATACAATGCATACGTTAAATCTGTCGCTTATATATACACAGGCGGCCCGCAAACACGGGTCTAAGCAGTTTCTAATATCGCACATACATCAGACAAATCAGCATAGGTAAAAGTGGGGTGTGTTATTAACATGCATACATGACAAAAATTTTATACGGCGAAGTGGGCGCAGTAACAAAGGGAATTTTTTCATCACTTTCACGGAAAGCAAACAAACGTGATAACATGGGCGACTATGTACAGCGATGACATTCAAGAACAATGCGTTAAAAGGACTCGATCAACTTACAAGAAACATGTGTAAACAGCAAACAACAATGCGCTAAAAGAACTAACAAGGAACAGGTGTAAAGCAACGAGAACAGCAGTCTAAAGAAAACGTCTGGCAATGTTGATAATGAGAAACCTAAGTGAAACTGTGATACATGACTTTCATGAAAATAGAATATAACAAAAACGTGGGTAACAGGGTGATAACTGGTGAAAGTGGCAGATACTTGACATATGGAATTTAGCACTGTCCGTGACAGAACGATCCCGTAGCTTAACTCTTACATGTGCAGGAACGTAAGCTTTTCTGCGCTTTCGGTAATGCCGGATGATAATGCTTTAAACTTGCAGATGAGAAATGATTCGCGCACTTCCCGTTCGTGGTGAGATTTAAAACCAGATTCCAATATGGTTGCCGTCAGGTGATCGAGTGAGTGCCCTGTGCTCCATCTGCAAGCTTCAGTACATAGGACAGACATCGACACCACTCAGATTGCTGTTCAATAACCACAAGGCGCATGTCACAACTTTTCCTAAACTGCCTTTATCTAAGCACCTGAATACAACAGGGCACTCAATCACCTGACGGCAACCATATTGAAATCTGGTTTTAAATCTCACCACAAACGGGAAGTACGCGAATCATTTCTAATCTGCATGTTTAAAGAATTATCATCCGACATTAACGATAGCGCAGGAAAGCTGACGTTCCTGCACACGTAAGAGTTAAACTACGGGATCACTCTGTCACGGACAATGCTAAATTTCATATGTCACGTATCTGCCACTTTCACCAGTTATCACCCTGTTACCCACGTTTTTGCTATATTCCATTTTCATGAGGGTCATGTACCACAGTTTCACTTAGGTTTCTCATTATCAACATTGCCAGACTTTTTCACACATGTTTTCTTTAGATTGCTGTTCTCGTTGCTTTACACCTTTTCCTTGTTAGTTCTTTTAGCGCATTGTTGTTTGCTGTTTACACATGTTTCTTGTAAGTTCATCGAGTGCTCTTAACGCATTGTTCTTAAATGTCATCGCTGTACATAATCACCCATGTTATTCACGTGTTTTTCCTTTCCGTGACAGTGATGAAAAAATTCCCCTTATTACTGCACCCACTTCGCCGTATATATTTTTTGTCATGTATGCATGTTAATAACACACCGCACTTTTACCTATGCTGATTTGTCTGATGTATGTGCCATATTAGATACTGCTTAGACACGTGTTTGGGGGCCCCCTGCGTATATATAAGCGACACATTGAACGTATGCATTGTATTCCGTGTCGAAGGCCTGACCCCAGCCGAAACGTTGGAACAATAAAAGTTTCCGTACGTTCGTTCGCTCAAGGCAATTTTTAATAATCACTGGATCCACGAAAACACTTGCCTGATATATATATATATATATATATATATATATATATATATATATATATATATATATATATATATATATATATATATATATATATATATATATATATATATATTGGAAAAAGGTATACGCTTCTAAAAAACTGTTTTTTTGTCGACGTTTCAATCGGAGACCGATTTTCGACAAATAAACAGTTTTTTAGCAGCGTATACTTTTTCCTAATTATATTACTGCAACCGAAGACACACTCTTAGCACTCTACGTATATATATATATATATATATATATATATATATATATATATATATATATATATATATATATATATATATATATATATATATATATATATATATATATATATATATATATATATATATATATATGTATATTGTAGCGACGCGTTCGAACTTGGTAATGGGTCGTCCTCCCGAGCACCTTCTAGTGGGTCGCCCTCTTCGGCTCTTTTTGAAGAGAACGCAGCTCGCGCTTAGAGTCGGCCCCGCCTTGACTGTCGCTGTATCGTCGAGCATCGCCGCCGCTAATAAGCCTCTTTATAATTTGGTGGAGTGTGCTGGGCCTTCACAACAACTTCGGCCCCCATTCGATGCCCCTGGCTCTTCGATCCCGTACCCTGCCGTCTACCATGCCTCAATTCGCCTCCCATCAAACACCCCCGTCCGCACCGACTTCATGTCCCGGTGTCCCTCGTATTCGCGACCCTCCAGTCTTCACTGGCGCCGATGGTACCGACGTGGAGGACTGGCTCGCAATTTACGAGCGCGTGAGTGTCTCCAATAAATGGGACGAGGCAGGAAAATTGATTAACCTGGTTTTCTCCGCCGCGGGTGTGGCGGGTCTGTGGTACAACCACCACGCATCCGATTTTACGACGTGGTCCGACTTCAAGACCGCCATTATCAACGTGTTTGGCCGGCCAGCTATTCGTAAGCTGCAGGCCGACCATCGCTTACGTGAACGCGCTCAGCAGGCCGGTGAACCATTCAGCAGTTACGTTGAAGACGTCCTCGATTTCTGCAAGAATGCCGACGCCACCATGTCCGATTCTGACAAGATCAGGCACATCGTGAAAGGCATCGACGACGACGCCTTCACCATGCTGCTCGCCAAGAACCCCAGCACAGTGGCAGAGGCCATAACGCTCTGCCAAAGCTATGAGGAGCTGCGCCGGCAGCGATCGATGACCCGTCACGCTCCATGACGCAACGCTGAGCTCGCTGGCTTGTCGACCATACCCGACCACTCCGCGTTGCTCGCAGAGATCAAGACCTTCGTGCTCGAAGAAATCGCGCGCCAGTTTTCTCTGCTGGACTTTGCTCGCACTCGGTACGCTCAACAGCCGTCGACCACCCTCCTGCCTCCCCTCCGTCCAGCAATTGAGCAGGCAATCGCTGAGGTCATGCCCGAGTACCACTAGCACCATCCGGCTCCTGTACCTTTGAGTTACACCCAAGTTGTGGCAAGGACGCCCCAACCAATCACTACGGCTGCCCCACACATTTACGCCGAAGCCTCCGCTCGACCTCACTCTTTCGAAGCGGATATACCGGTAACGTACGCCGACGTCACGCACAGGCCACGACTGCAGCCCAGCATGCAGTCCTATCAGTTGCCGCCCCTTCAATCGCGTCCTGCACCATGGGCGGGCCCTGCCCCAGCGAACCGATGGCGCACACCAGGCAACCGCCCCATATGATTGGTATGCGGTTACACCGGCCACTTGGCGCGCTATTGCAATCGCGTGCAGCCGCCTAGGGACGTGTCGCCTGCAAGCAGCCAGTCGAACCACCCATATTACGACCCACCTACACCTCCGTCGCCGACGTCTCGCCCAGCTGCATCTACCAGCCGTTCACCGTCACCACGACGCCGCACGCTGTCACCGATGCGGCCACGTGTGCTCCCACGCGACCAGGAAAACTAGTCGTCGCAGTCGACGAGGCAAAGGCTGCGACGCTATCGAACTGCGAAAGCCCTCAGCGAAGCCCATCGAACGTGATAGACGTTTCTGTGGACGGTGTTCGCGCATCTGCCCTTATCAATACTGGAGCCGCCGTATCAGTTATGGACGCTAAACTAAGCCGCCTTCTACGAAAAGTGACGATGCCACTTTCCGGGCTGTCCCTCCGTACAGCCAGCGCCCAATGTATTCACCCGACGGCGGTATGCACAGCCCGTGTCATCATTTAGGGCGCTCTGTACGTCGTCGAATTCATTTTAATTTCTTCATGCTCTCACGACGTCATCCTGGGATGGGATTTTCTCGCCCGCCACGACGCCGTCATTCAATGCGCACCAGCCGAAATAGAGCTCTCACCATTCTCAGATTTGACGCCGGCAGACAGTCCACCGGCTGCGACCAAGGTATTCGTCGAAGACGACATCACAGTTCCTGCCAATTTGTCAACGGCTGTGTCAGTCTATTGCACCGGTCTCTGCGACGCCGTTGCACTCCTTTCTCCGTTTGACCGCGTTTTCACTAGGAAAGGCTTGCTGGTGCCATTTGCGACCGTGGAAATCACTCAGGGCGACACGGATATTTTTGTGACCAACCATCCCCGTTCATTGTTACGTTGTTGCGAGGGGAATGTCTCGGCAGAGCGGAACCCCTCGAAGACGCACAAGTTATAGATGCACCGGGTGACACGCACTGCGCCAGCTCCCGTACGCTCAGTGCTGTTTCCACGTCCGATTCGTCACCTGTTGATGTGCTCAGGTCCTCCATTGCTGACAACCTCACATCGGTCCAGCGTTCCCAACTTCTGTGCCTGCTGGAAGAATTTCGTTCTTCTTTCGATGTCGGGCAAACTTCTCTCGGCCGCACTTCCGCTGTTACGCACCGCATCGACACTGGCGCCCAACCACCACTGCGGCAACGTCCATATCGCGTGTCTCCAGCAGAACGCCGGGTCATTAATGAACAAGTGGACGATATGCTTCGACGCGACGTTATTCGGCCCTCGGACAGCCCATGGGCGTCTCCTGTCGTTCTCGTTGCGAAGAAGGACGGCTCTGGGCGGTTCTTTGTGGACTACCGACGACTGAATAAGATCACCCATAAGGACGTTTATCCCCTACCTCTAATAGACGACGCCACTCACAGCCTGCAAGGAGCAGAATCCTTTCATCGCTCGATTTGCGCTCAGGGTACTCGCAAGTCCCCACGGCTGATGACGCTCGACCGAAGACAGCCTTTGTCACGCCGGATGGCTTGTACGAATTCAACGTCATGCCGTTTGGGCTGTGTAATGCGCCCGCGACCTTTGACCGCATGATGGATACCGTTCTGCGCAACTTGAAATGGCACACGTGCCTGTCTTACCTCGACGACGTGTTCGTTTTTGCCCCGCACTTCTCCACGCATCTTCAACGCCTACGGCATGTGTTGACGCGTGTGCGCGACGCCCGGCTACAACTGAATCTAAAGAAGTGCCGATTTGCAGCACGGCAGCTGACAATACTGGGCTATGTCGGGTGCAAGGACGGAATTCTCCCAGATCCAGCCAAGCTTCGGGCCGTGTCAGAGTTCCCCAAACCTACGTCGGTCAAAGAACTGCGCAGTTTCGTAGGACTATGCTTCTACTTTCGGCGCCTCACCCGCAACTTCGCGACTATCATGTCGCCGCTGACGAAGCTCCTTGGCAGCAACGGGCCCCTCAATTCTTCGTCTTCAGAGTGCGATGACGCTTTCGCAAAGCTCCCTAGTTTTTTGACGTCTCCTCCGATACTACGCCACTACGACCCTACGACCCCTACAAAGGTATACACGGACGAAAGCGATGTTGGCCTCGCGCTGTCCTTGCGCAGCGCAAACCTGGGTTTCCGGAATACGTCGTGGCATATGCAAGCCGTACGCTTACTAAAGCTGAGACCAACTATACCATTACGGAGAAAGAATGCCTGGCAATCATCTGGGCCGTTACGAAGTTCCGACCTTATTTGTGCGGTCGCCCATTTGATGTCGTCACCGACCATCATCCACATTGCTGGTTGTCGTCCTTGAAGGATCCCTCAGGCCATCTCGCCCGGTGGGCACTTCGCCTGCAAGACTACGACATGCGTGTGCTGTACCGCAATGGACGCCATCATGCTGACGCCGACGCCCTGTCCCGCTCTCCTTTGCCTGACGACAATGCCCACAGCTCAGTGTCTCACTTTCCTGTTTCTTCCCTCGACATTCACACCATCGCTACCGAACAGTGCAAGGATCAATGGATTGCCTCACTGATACACTTGTTGACTGATCCTTCGGCCACACCGTCCTCTCGCGTATTGCGTCGTTAAGCCCACCATTTCGCCGTTCGCGACGACCTCCTCCACCGACGCAATTACGACGGCGACGGTTGCCAGTGGCTACTAGTAATACCCCGCGGTCTGCGTTCTCACATTTGCGAGTCGTTCAACTCTGATCCGCAGTGTGCACACTCTGGGGTATCGAAAACCTACCACCGCATTCGCCAACGGTACTTTTGGCGAGAATTGTACCGCTACGTGCAGAAGTTCGTTTGCTCCTGTATTGATTGTCAGCGCCGCAAAACTTCAACGCTCCTGTCGCCGGCAGGTTTGCAACCTCTACCTTGCCCTGACCGACCGTTTGGTCGCGTTGGCGTCGATTTGTACGGCCACTTCATCTGACGTCCGTTGGTAACCGCTGGGCCATCGTCGCTGTAGACCACCTCACGCGATACGCTGAAACTGCCGCCCTCCCTGCGGGTACAGCGCACGATGTGGCCACCATCTTGCTCCACCGATTCATGCTGCGTCACGGTCCACCCCAGGAGCTGCTCAGTTTTTGAGGCCGTGTCTTCTTGTGGGAAGTCGTCGAAACCATTCTCAAAGAGTGCAACGTTGTTCACCGCAAAACTACTGCTTACCACGCGCAGACGAATGGCCTCACCGAACGCTTTAACCGCACTCTCGGCGACATGCTCTGGATGGACGTCGCCGCCGACCACACAAATTGGGATGCCATTCTCCACTTCGTCACCTACGCCTAAAATACCGCCCCTCAGAGCACTACTGTTTTCTCGCTGTTTTTCTTATTGTACCGCAGGTACCCGTCGCACACAATCGACACAATCCTTCCCTACAAGCCGGATCGCTCTGAATGTGCGCCTATTTCTGCCACAGCCAGACTTGCTTAGGAGTGTCGTGAGATCTCCAAGACCTTCACTACGCATAACCAAGAGCGGCAGCAGAGCATTCGCGGTGACACCACCACTTCTGCGCCTACGTTCCTCCCTGAAGGGCTGGTTTGGCTCTCTGTCCCTACCACTGCAACTGGCCTCTCTTCCAAACTACTGCCCAAATACGAAGGCCCCTACCGTGTCGTCGAACGCACATCCCCGGTCAACTGCTTGATTGAACCCATAGAACCATCTTCGGACATGCGCCGTCGAGGGCGCGACATTGTCAACGTAGAGCGCCTAAAGACCTACCACGACCCCCTCATATTGACAAGTTGCTAGGTCGCCAGGCGGCTCCCTTTTCGTACCCGGGGTAATTGTAGCGAAGCATTCGAACTTGGTAATGGGTCGTGCTCTCGAGAAACTTTTAGTGGGTCGCCCTCTTTGGCTCTTTTCGAAGAGAAAGCAGCTCGCGCTGAGAGTCGGCCCCGCCTTGACTGTCGCTGTATCGTCGAGTATCGCCGCTAATAACCTCGTTATAATATGTATATATAGGTAACCACGTCCTCGTATGGTAGAGCACAGCAAAGAGGAGTGACGCACAGGAGAGCACAGGAATACAGATCTATACCAAAACCGTTGCCCTCTTCTTCCTAAGCCACTTGCCACTGCCCATCCCTCTCCTGTGCAGTTAACTTCCCCGGGAAAAAGGAGCCGGCCCGGCGAAATACGGACGAGATAGCACAGGCGGATCGTAGTAACGCTTTAAGCGTTCGACATGCACAATTTCGCGCTTTCGGCCACGTTTGTACAAATGTTGTTCAAGGGCCTTCGCGATATACTTCATGACAGACGTTTGATTCATCACACGGTATGGACCCTGGTACTTCGAAATGAGTTTCGCTCACAATCCAGGGCTCTTGACAGGCACCCAAAGCCAGACTAGTGAGCCGGGATCATAAAGTGCAGACGCGATGGCTGGATCCCGGCGGTCCTTCTGACGCTGCTGGCCCTCAGATGTGAACATGCGGCAGAGCTTTTTACATCCTTCTGCGTGTGCAGCAGCTTCGGACTGGGGAATAGATTCCGTGGTATCAGCGCTATATGGAAGAATGGTATTCATTGTGGAGGATGGCTGGCGCCCGTAAAGTAGGAAGAAAGGGGAAAATCCTGTGCTGGCTTGCGTAGCGCTTTTATAAGCGTATGTCAGAAATGGGAGAACATATTCCCAATTGCTGTGGTCAGAAGCGACATACATAGCCAACATAACACCAAGAGTGCGGTTGAAGCGTTCAGTCATTCCATTAGTCTGTGGGTGATATTTAGTTGTTGTGCGGTGAATTATACGCCATTCTTCGAGGAGAGCTTTTATGACGTCCGCGAAAAAGACGCGTCCTCTGTCACTGAGTAATTCTCTTGGGTCCCAGTGGCGAAGTGTGATGCGGCGTCGGAGAAACGAGGTAACGTCGCGTGCAGTAGCGTTAGGCAAAGGTAAAGTTTCCGCATAACGTGTAAGAGGGGCGGTGTCAACGAATACCCATCGATTGCCATCTCGAGTGTTTGGTAGAGGACCGTAAAAGTCAATTCCTACGCGATCAAATGCACGTCCCGGGCAAGGCAAAGTTGCAGTGGGGCAGCGGAATGAGGAGGAGTGTCCTTGTGGCGTTGGCACGCGAGGCAGCAGCGTACATAATGACGGACGAAGCGGTACACCCCGCGCCAGTAGTGACGAAGTTGTAGAAGTGTGTAAGCCTTTAGTACACCTGCATGTGCGCACTGTGGGTCATGGTGAAACGCCGCACAGATATTTGAACGGAGCCGAACGAATTTGCGGCAGTCAGTAAGGTAGTTACGGCGGTATAGAAGCCCATCGCCAACGGAGAAGTGCTGTGGTTGGTGACCTAATGCACGGCTGCTAGGGGGTGTCAATGTGTGTTGCAGAATGCTGAATGTAGAAACAACCATGCGTCCTTCTTCTGCTCCAAAAGCAATGGTCGTGGCAGACAGGGACGACACAGATAAAGGGACGTAAGGGGGATTAGTCTCGCCATGTAGTGGGGAGCTGACAAAGCGGTTTGTTTTCTGTCGGAATGGTAGAGCAAGTGAATGTTGGACTCTTGTAGTCGAAGCGCCCATCGAGCTAGACGACCAGAAGGCTCTTTCAAGGAACAAAGTCAGCACAGAGAATGGTGGTCATTAATCACGTCGAAGGGACGGCCGTACAGGTATGCGCGAAATTTTTTATGGCCCAAATTATCGCCAAGCATTCTTTTTCTTTAGGAATGGTTAGTTTCAGGCTTCGTCATTGGGCGACTGGCGAAAGCGATGACCTACTCGTCGAAGCCTGCCTTTTGTTGAGCAAGAACGGCATGAAGGCCTACACAACTGGCGTCCGTGTGTATTTCTGCCGGAGAACTTGGGTCGAAATGGCGCAGGATCGGCGGTGAGGTGAGAAGACCACGTAGTGTTGTAAACGCAGCGTCGCAAGCCGGTAGCCAGGTCGAAATGTTGTGGTCGGCACGAAGAAGCTGTATCAAAGGGTCTATTATTGTGGCCAAGTTGCCGATGAAACGGCGAAATTATCAACGTAACCCGACAAAGCTGCGAAGTTGTTTCCAGGTCTTTGGTTGTAGAAATTCAGCAACAGCTTGCAGTTTCCACGGATCAGGGAGTACCCCATCTTTTGATACGACATGGCCGAGGATGACTACCTGACGAGCGGCAAAGGGACATTTCTTCAAGTTGAGCTGGAGGCCGGCGTTGGCGATACATGTGAGGACGCACCAGAGTCGAAATACGTGAGAACGAAAGTCCAGCGGAGATGTGACAATATCGTCCAGATAGCAAAGGCGTATTTGCCACTTGAGTCCTCACAAAATGTTATCCATCAATATTTCGAATGTTGCAAGCGCATTGCACAGGCCGAAGGGCATGACGGTAAACTCATATAAACCGTCTGTCTCAGCCACCGGGACCTTCCAGTAGCCGGATTGCAAGTCGAGGTACGAGAAAAACTCGCCGCCTTGGATGTAGTCTATCGCGTGGTCAATACGGGGGAGCAGATACACACCCTTACGGGTTATCTTGTTGAGCCGGCGGTAATCCGCACAAAACTGAGTTCTACCATCTTTCAATTTAACCAGCACTCCAGGAGAGGCCCAGGGACTGTGCGAAGGTTATATGACGCCGCGTTTGTGCATGTCTTCGACGTGCTCGTCGATGATTTGGCGCTCCGTTGCGGACGCACGAAGCGGTCGTTCACGCAATGGCGCGTGGTCTTCGGTGTCGACGTGGTTGGCAACGGTGGACATGCTGCTTCAAGGACCTTTTTGTAGGTCGAATGGCGTACGAAATGGTCTAGGGGCTCGAAATCTGGATGTGCTGACTGGAAGTGAGGTTGGGATCAATGCATCGAGGAAATATCAGTTCACGATGTGGCTGCGCACGAGCAATGTCAACGTCCACGGTGTCAACGTGTAGAGGAGCCGAGTCGTCAGGCACACGGTAGACAAAGCTTGGGTCAAGTTCGTCTACACGACCAAGGCACTCATCGTGATGCAAGTTGGCTGGACCAGAAAACATGTTAGAAAGAAAGTGCGCTGACACCCTGTCGAATGGTAAGGAGGGCAAAAGGAAGAAACAATGGCTGACGGTCAGTAGGAAGCTTAGACGGCGTGAAAAGAGCTGTAGAGTCAGAAAACGCAGCGCAGGGGACAGGAGCAAAAGCTGAAAAAAGAAGGAATGGTAGTGTCCGTGGTGACTAACACTCGACCAGAAGCGGCAGAGGAATCTTCAAAAATGTTGGAAACGAATGGAGACAGTGAAAGTTCCGCACGGGCGCAATCGATAACGGTATGATCAGACGACAGGAAGTTCCATCCCAACATTATGGCATGAGAGCAGCGAGGCAGAATGATCAACTCAATGTGATAAAGAGTGCCTTCTATGCAAGCACGAACGGTAAACGTTCCCAAGGGATCAATTGGTTCGACGCTGGCTGTACGTAACGAAACTGCTGGAAACGGCGTCGCAACTTTTCGAAGCTTAAGGCGAAGCTGGTGAGAAATCACTGATAACGCTGCTCCCGTATCGACAAGCGCGTGAGCGGCAATATCTTCGGCATATACTGCAAATAAATTCGAAGCGAACAAATGACGTCTTGAGCATTTCGTGAGAAACAGATGGGCCGACTGTCGCGGATGCGCCACGGGTTGAAAACAGGAGGCGCACATTGAGAGAAATATTGTCGAGTAGGGCGAAGGGGTTGCGATGGCGGACAGTAGTCTCTTAGAGTATAATTCGCAGCCGCGGGTAAAGGTGAATTAAAGGTGGTCGTAGGTGCGTATGGCACAGTCGCAGGGGGTGGCGTGTTCTTACGCGGCAGCGTAAGCAAGCGACTGCCACTGGCAAAAGTATTGCTCGTGTATTTCTACTATTTTTTATTTTTTTTTTCATTTTTTTATTCAGCAAAATGTCCTACCCCCTTATTTGGCCCTTAAGGGGGCCTTAAGGGTCAAATAAATGACGATGATGATGAGTCGGTTGATGAGCAAGTGGCACAATGTCTGCCACTTGCTCTCGTATGACTTGAAGGATCTCAGGAGTAAAGAGGGACTAGGACGCTTAGGTAGATGGCAGGAGAGACAGTTGGCGTCCGACTTCTTGCACAAACATCTTTATTTGGTGGAAAAACGACGGATCGGAAGGTACAGCACAGGAATTGTTAGTAAGAGCTGAAAGCGCGGGATATAATGTGAAATCGCGGCGCGTATAAAGTCGTTGCTTGCGCAGTTCTTGTTAGCTCTGGCAAAGAGTGATTACTTCGTTAACCGCCTGAGGGTTCTTCGCGAACAGCGTTTGGAAGGCGTCGTCCTGTATGCTTTTTATGATGTTCTTCTCGTCTTCAGGTCATGTTAGTGTTAATGCGCTGGCGAATGTCAACCGCATACAAAATGTAGCTGGTGGATTTTTCACCATTCTGCTGAGCACGGGTTCGCAGCGGCTACTCTGCCCGGAGCTTGCCGACGGCTGGGCAACCGAGTACATCTTGGACTCTACCTTTCAGCGCCGTCATCGTAGGAAACTCCGATGCATGGTTGTGGAACCAGATATTGGTGACTCCGGAGAGCTAGAAGCTGACATAGCTGAGGTTATCTGCATCATTCCATGAAGTCATATGTAAGAGGTGACAGCAAAGACGCCGGAAAAGAAGAGGAAGATGCCAAGGGTAGCATGACATATAACCGCACGACTAGAAGAAGAGGAAAGCGAAGTGTGACATATAAAAAAGAAGGTGACGTGGCCTAAGGGGGCCCTGAGTGTTCGAACGGCAGCTCGTGAGCTTGGAAAGCTGGGGACGAGCGTCGCCGGCCTGTGTTCCGGGCGCTCCGGCTGTTCCTCGTGCTACGGCATCGTACCGTAGCCACCGCCTGTTCGTGCACACGTCCACGGACCTGGGACTACCAGCAACGCCCAGGACGCGCCATCGCCTGCTGGCCCGAGCACACCGACCTACGGCCCCGCTCCGTAGGCTTCGACCGAGCCAGTCTCTCTTCACGGGAGACGCTGGTCATCTCAAGGACCTGCGACGCCCAGGTCACCCAACCTTGTGCTGCCCACTCTCACCCACAACGGCAGCCCACATACTGCCACAGTTAAAGTCTGGGGCATCGACTGGGACGCCTGCTTCAACGCCTGTGCCCCCCGCAACGCCTCGTCTCTTCCAACGGGACAGAACGCTGTGAGTGGTGTACGCGATGCACGCCTCGTACTTTTAGTTGTTTGTTTCTCCTACTCAATTGTTCTTTGAGCGATAACTACGTTTAGCGCTAGCTCTATTTAGTGTGTTCCATTTTCGTGTTTGCAGGGGTTTTTTGGGTTAAGGTGTGTTTTCTTTTGAGTGTAATTAAAAATAGTTGTGTATAACACTCTTGCCTTGTCCGTTCTTTCTGGCCCACTGCTGTCCGGAGATCCGTGACCAAAATAAGTAAAATGATCCTGGCAGGCTAGCCACTTATTTTCGCCACTGTGGCAGAATGCGAGCTGGCCTTGTGGGTGAGGGTGGGCAGCACAAGGTTCGGTGACCTGGGCGTCGCAGGTCCTTGAGATGGCCAGCGTCTCCCGGGAAGAGAACTGGCTCGGTCGAAGCGTACGGAGCGGGGCCGTAGGTCGGTGCGCTCGGACCAACAGGCGATGGCGCATCCTGGGCGTTGCTGGTAGTCCCAGGTCCGTGGACGTGTCCTCGAACAGGCGGTGGCTACCGTACGATGCCGTAGCACGAGGAAGAGCTGGAGCGCCCGGAACACAGGCCGGCGACGCTCGTCCCCAGCTTTCCAAGCTCACGCGCTGCGGTTCGAACACTCAGGGCCCCTCTGGCCACCTCACCTTCTTTTAGATGCGAAGTATCTTATGACGGAGTTCAATCCGGTGGTGGTGTGTGGCGTGACCACCCCTACTGCGCATGCGCATACCCTCTTCACTTCCCCTCTCCCCTTCCATATATCCCCTTTCCCCTCTCTTCTTCCCCCTCTCCATTTCCCCTCCCCCTTTCCACTCTTCCTCTGAAACGCGGGCTAGACATGCCGAAATTCTCTCCTGCGCAACGCCGCGATGAGCACCAGCGCATGCGTGTCCCCTCCCCCTCTCTCTCCTCTCCTACGCTGCCCCCCTCTCGTATGCCTGCCGACTGCGTTCCCCGCTCGCCCTGTGAGAATTAACGGCCAGGCTAGAGGGAAGACAAGACGCGCGTAGCGTTCCTCTTCGCGTTCCACGAGGCGAGGTCGGAAGCATGCCTAAAGAACGCCAACGGAACGCGATCGTGCAAGTGCACCGGCTTCGCATCGACTCATGGTCCCCTTTAGCGGGAAATGGTGTATTTTTTTATGTCACATCGTTTTCCTCTACTTCTAGTCGTGCGGTTATACGTCATGCTACCCTTGGCATCTTCCTCTTCTTTTCCCGCGTCTTTGCTGTCACCTCTTACATGTGACACATGTATTAGCTACGCTAAATTTGTGGTATATTAAAAACCATTTGTCGACGTCTTGATCTTCAGCTGTACTGAAGGTGGGAGGATCTGGTTGGCGTCGCGTACCTGAATAGATGACTGCAGTCTATGCCTGTGGGTGGGGGGGGGGGGGTCGCTCAGCTAGCGCTCTCAGGCATCGCAGGTACAGGAAGGAGCGTCCGGTTTCGGAGTTCCAGGTGTCGAAATACCCAGCACCTCCACCAAATGTAAAGACGCGTTCTAGGTAACCAAGTCCTCAGATGGTAGAGCCCAGCAGCGAGAAGTGACACACAGGACAGCTCCGGAATAAAAGCCTATAGCCCGTTTCACATGACAGCGATTTCGCTCCAAGAGCGGAGCGGCTGCAGTTGCAGGAGCCCGAAAACATGTTTTACAGCGAATGCTGGTCGCTGCCATCTTCTTCGCAACAGTTGGAAAAATTCGCTTGCGGTAAAGCGTCTTCCCAAGGAACCCAATGGGAGAGCAGTGACGTGGGGAGTGTCATGGTGTGCGCGGTAGTCCCATCTGGTCACGGCGTTGGTGTTTTGTGATGTGCGGTGCGCCGACGAAGACGACGACGAGACATGAAAAAGGCGGAATCGTGTCGTCCAAGTCAAGCCAAGCCGTGTGGAAGAGAGAGAAGTGGAAGAAGACGAGGAGAGCTTCGGGAACGAAAACCGAACGAAGCAGTCGCAGGGTGAAGCGCTTGACGGGTCCTGGTCCCGAAGCCTACCCTGTGCCTGGTGACCGCTCGAGCCTGGCTCCCGTCTACCAGGCGCTCCAGCAGCTGGCGCCGGTCCGTTGTTCTCGGACCCGGGCGTGCTACAGACCTGGGCCTACTACTGGCTGTTCGGGACGTCTTTGCCACATCGGCTTTGCCGCACGCTCCGCTCCGACCACGCCTGTGTCATCGCTGCTGTCGGCGTAAGATGCAGCACAACTCATCGACTGATCTGCCCTCGACCGTCACACGGTGAAGTGTTCACACAAATCTTGTGTAGTGCAGTGGGGGACTACGCTGAGGGTCAGACCTTGAGTCCTTCAAGAACGTGTGTCGTGCTAGTAGCTATGGGGCAGTTCGTCGCTGTTGCATTGTAACGCGCCAAGCTTCATCATCATTTTGTGGCATTAAAGCCTTATAACGTCAAGCTGCAAATGTCTTCGTCCGTCTCGGCAACAATTCTTTAAGTTGCCGTGATTACCCGAACCTTATCCCTCACAATTGGCGTCCGCGAGGCAGGACGAAGCCGTTTGCACTGAGGTAAAACCTTTGTAGTGAAGATGAGTGAGCAAGAGCTTATAACGCTAGCGGAACGCATGGGGCTTCAAGGAGCCGAACTAAAGACGTGGGTAGACGCGCGGTTAGAGCGGGCTCATGAGGAATCTGTGCAAGCGCGTGAAGAGCGTTCCGCGGAAAGGCAGGCGGCGAAGGAACGTTTGGAGATAGAAGAGAGAACTCTTCAACTGCGAATCAGACTAGCTGAGGTCGAAGGTAGCCGAGAGCCAGCAGCGCGAGACCAAGAACCTGAGAGAAGTCAAAGCCGCCGATGCTTGATCAATCCTCACAACCTGATTCCAGTGTTTGACGAGAGGCGTGACGATCTTGATGCGTATCTCAAGAGGTTCGAACGCGTAGCTGTTGGTCAAGAGTGGCCTGAGGAGAAGTGGGCTACAGCGCTTAGTTTATGCCTCAGTGGGGAAGCGTTGAAAGTCTTCGGTCGTCTGTCGCCAGAAGACTCGATGGATTACCAGAGTGCGAAATTGGCCTTGCTCCAGAGGTTTCGTTTCACAGCCGAAGGCTATCGCGAAAAGTTTCGGCAAAGCAAGCCGGAAGACGGCGAGACTGGTAAACAGTACGCCACGAGATTACACAGCTTATTCGATAGATGGCTGGAAATGTCGAAAACAGACAAGGACTTTGCATCCGTGCGCAACCTTATTGTAGCTGAGCAGTTCCTGAATAACTGTCACGATCGCCTGGCACTTTTCCTAAGGGAGAAGAAATGCAAGACAGTGGAAGAGATGGCAGAAGCGGCTGATACCTTCTTGGAGGCCCAGCGGCAAACAAACTTGTTGGTATTTCTAACAAGTCCGGAAACATTCCTAAGGAGCAAGATGAATGTACATATACCCAGACTCCTCTTAGATGTTTCGTCTGTGATCGAACTGGGCATAGAGCATCTGATTGCCGCACGAAACCCCAACGAGTCTTCTGTGGGCACTGTCGGAAGCCAGGCCATGATGCAAGAGCATGCCCAAACAACGGTGGGTCAAAGAAGACGACATCTTGCATCGTGTCTACTGACCAGAAGTCCGAGACGCCCGGTTGTGCCGATGATTCGCCACAAGACGAATACGTTGCCAGCGCACTCCGAACACGCAACGCCGCAGCTACACGAAACTTGCCGGTGTTACGGAGATTTTGGACATACTGTATCAGTCTTGAGAGATACTGGAAGCAACACCCTGGTCGTGCGCCGGTCCCTTGTTCCCGATGATGCGTTGACGGGTACTACCGCCACTATTTTATTGGCTGATGGTAGTTGCATCGAGGTACCGGAAGCAGAAGTACGGATTCTATCGCCCTATTTCACCGGAAATGCGATAGTCAAATGCATGACGTCACCACTTTATGATGTCATCGTAGGAAATGTTCCCGGCGCCCGTGACGCTAATGACCCCGACTCAACGTGGAAGGAGTCAGCGAGCCAGAAGTCAGTGACTAATCAGGCATTCAAGTCTGAAGACAAACCCAAGGATGGATGCGGGACGAATAGCACAATCATGGTTGGGGTTTCAAGCAAAGGACATCACCAGAAGCTCACGACTGCTAAATTTGGAAACTTAGAGGTGACACAGGAGTCCTTTCGCCAAAAACAAGAGGAAGACCGGTCGCTGGATGTTTGTAGGGCGAAAGTCGACACCATCATCCGCGGCAAAGGAGCCATATACCACTCATTTATGTTTGAGAAAGGAATCTTGTACCGCGTTTACCACTTGGCTCCAGGTAAATCATTTCAACAAGCGGTGGTTCCAAAGGCGTTGCGTGTCCAAGTGTTGAACTTGGCACATGAATCCCCGATATCTGGTCACCAGGGTATCAAGAAGACGAAGGACCGAGTTTTGGAGTCGTTTTATTGGCCCGGTGTACAGGAGGAGGTCCGAAGGTTCGTTAAATCATGCGACGCATGCCAAAGGACATATCCCAAAGGCAAAGTAGGCAAAGCGCCTCTTGGACGAATGCCTTTGATTGACACGCCATTCGAACGTGTGGCCGTTGATATCATTGGACCTCTGACGCCGATTTCAAAGAAGGGCAATCGATACATTCTTACCCTGGTGGATTTCGTCACTCGGTACGCGGACGCGGTGGCTTTGCCCGCAATTGATTCGGCAACAGTAGCAGATGGGCTACTGGAAATGTTTTCCCGTATAGGCTTCCCACGGGAGATTCTCTGTGACCAAGCATCCTGTTTCACGTCAGGCCTGATGGAGGAAGTGAATGCTCTGCTTGCCATTCGACATTTGAGCTCGACGCCTTACCACGCTATATGCAATGGCTTGGTCGAAAAGTTCAACGGCACCTTGAAACAGATGTTGCGCAAGTTGTGCCAAGAGAAGCCGAAGTCATGGGACCGATTCCTTGCGCCTCTGTTATTCGCCTATCGAGAAGTACCTCAGACCAGCATGGGCTTCTCACCTTTTGAACTGATATACGGCCGGCACGTCCGAGGACCCCTGGATATTCTTAAGGAACTCTGGACGGGAGAAGCCCTAGAGGAAGATATCAAGACTACCTACGGATGTGTGCTGGATCTGAGAGAACGTCTTGAACACACCTTGAAGCTGGCTCAAGAAAATCTCGCCCCAGCTCAAAGCTCGCAGAAGAAGCATTATGACCGAACCTCCAAAACACGACAGCTCAAAGTTGGTGACCGGGCTCTTATATTGCTCCCAACCAGGGAAAACAAGCTTCTTATGCACTGGAAGGGGCAATTTCCGGTTGCAGGAAAAAAGAGTGACCACGACTATTGGTTGGACCTTGGACACGCCACGAAACTGTTTCACATAAACATGCTCAAGCGTTACGAAGAACGTCAACCAGAAGTCACTAGTCAGGCTTCATCGTTCGTCGTAGTCGAAGAAGGAGAATCAGATTCACCCCTCCCTACATTTAAAATAAATGAGGGAATAGGTATTGAGTCGGTCACGTTCGGAAGTAGTTTAGACGAAGCACAACGCGCTGATCTGTGCAATCTCTTGGACGAATTCCGAGACATATTTTCCGAAGTTCCTGGGAAGACGAACCTCCTAGAGTGTCGGCTAGAGCTAACTACAACGAAACCAATCAGCACGTCACAGTATCCGCTGCCGTTTGCAATGAAGAAAATAGTAGAGAATGAGGTTCAAGATATGCTGAAGTTGGTAGTTATTGAACGATCCCACTCGCCGTATAATTCACCCTTGGCCCTTGTTAAGAAACCAGACAACAGCTTTCGCGCGTGCATTGACTTCCGTCGCATTAATGATGTTCTGGTGTCCGATGCTGAACCCATACCCAGAACTGACATTATGTTTGCTGAAGTCGGCACGAAGTCGGTTTTCTCAAAGTTAGATCTTACAAAGGGCTATTGGCAAGTACCCTTAGAGGAAAGTTCTCGTCCGAAAACAGCTTTTTCAACACAATCTGGACACTACCACTTTCTCTATATGCCTTTTGGAATTAAGACAGCCTCGGCAATATTCACACGATTGATGAGGACACTACTGCACGGCATTCCAAACACAGTGCATTACATAGACGATGTTCTGATTGCCACAGCTACGTGGGAGGAGCATCTAGTGACATTGAACCAGTTGTTTCAGAGGATCCGAGAAGCAGGGTTACGGATCAAACCTCAAAAATGTGAGATCGGAATGACTTCCGTCATCTTCCTTGGGCATTAACTCGGAGAGGGTACAATCCGCCCAGTAGAGAGCACGATAGCGAAGATCGCTAAAGCCCCAAGACCGGAAACGAAGAAGCAGCTTCGCTCTTTTCTCGGCTTGGCGGGATATTACGAGACCTCATACCTCATTATGCCGCGAAAGCGAAACCACTGACTGAAATGACAAGAAAGATGGAAAAGAACAAGTTAGTGTGGAATACCGAAAGAGAAGAGGCATTTGAAACCCTCAAACAGTCTCTGGCATCTGTACCAGTAGTCAAGGCAGCTGACATAAAGAAACCTTTCGTATTACGTACAGATGCCTCTGATAGGTGTATAGGCGCTGTACTTATGCAGGAACACGAGGGTCTTCTTCACCCGGTTTCATATGCCAGCCGCCAACTTATGCTCCGGGAAGAGAGATACTCTGCAATTGAAAGAGAGTGTTTAGCGCTAGCTTGGGCGATCGCCAAGTTTCATATCTTCCTTTATGGAACCTCGTTCGTCGTTCAGACTGATCATCAACCGCTACGATACCTCTCTCAAGCCAAGCATTTGAACAGCAGGGTCTTACGCTGGAGTCTCGCATTGCAAGAGTACACCTTTCGTGTTGAGCATATCAAAGGATCAGAGAACGTGGGTGCTGATTATATGAGCAGGCTACAGGTGTAGGTGCTAGCTCTAAAACATTAATGTAATTAAGTACCATGTGCCTAGGGAATCCCACAGACAGACTATTGTCTTGGTGCAACAGTTTTGTACATTTGTTTGTCGTAAGTCTTGTCTCCCGCGCACTTTGGACAGTTTTTTTTTGGAAAAAAAACTTTCGAAAGGGGGGGCTTTTGTCATGGTGTGCGCGGTAGTCCCATCTGGTGCACGGCGTTGGTGTTTTATGATGTGCGGTGCGCAGACGAAGACGACGACGAGACATGAAAAAGGCGGAGTCGTGTCGTCCAAGTCAAGCCAAGCCGTGTGGAAGAGAGAGAAGTGGAAGAAGACGAGGAGAGCTTCGGGAACGAAAACCGAACGAAGCAGTCGCAGGGTGAAGCGCTTGTCGGGTCCTGGTCCCGAAGCCTACCCTGTGCCTGGTGACCGCTCGAGCCTGGCTCCCGTCTACCAGGCGCTCGAGCAGCTGGCGCCGGTCCGTTGTTCTCGGACCCGGGCGTGCTACAGACCTGGGCCTACTACTGGCTGTCCGGGACGTCTTTGCCACATCGGCTTTGCCGCACGCTCCGCTCCGACCACGCCTGTGTCATCGCTGCTGTCGGCGTAAGATGCAGCACAACTCATCGACTGATCTGCCCTCGACCGTCACACGGTGAAGTGTTCACACAAATCTTGTGTAGTGCAGTGGGGGACTACGCTGAGGGTCAGACCTTGAGTCCTTCAAGAACGTGTGTCGTGCTAGTAGCTATGGGGCAGTTCGTCGCTGTTGCATTGTAACGCGCCAAGCTTCATCATCATTTTGTGGCATTAGAGCCTTATAACGTCAAGCTGCAAATGTCTTCGTCCGTCTCGGCAACAATTCTTTAAGTTGCCGTGATTACCCGAACCTTATCCCTCACAGGGAGCACGTCAATGCACGGGGCGGAGTCGAGGAGCGGACGCGTGCGCCAGGAGGAACTCGCTTTCGTAGCAGACGACATTCGCTGTAACGAACTGGCAGTGTAGAAACACCGTCCTTTTCCTTTTGTTGCTCTCTACTGCGCTTCCATCAGAGCAGACAAATCGTTTGCACGTGTCATTTTGTTCTCATGTATCTTTATCGAATCGTGGCACCAACACAGGTCCGGACAGGAGGACCCCACGGCAGTGCGCACTTGTTGTTCGCAGCACATGTTTCAGTTTTTTTACTACTCTGGCCCGGCACGTTCGAATAGTTTACTGTTTTCTTTTTTTTGTATGGTCACGTACCCCGAAGACGACAAATGCGAGCTCCTTCACAAACCCCCAATATCGTCGACTGGGCCTCTAGTATCCGGTTGGCGGCCCAGAAGGCGCACCAACGTCTTGCGGCATTCGAGAGCAAAAGCCACTGAAAGCGCTGTGAAAGTTTAAACCACAAAAATCAATTTATTTTTGTTTTGCTTTTCCGTGGCCAAGTTTATGAGCGTGCAACAACACTTGCGTGGTAAAAAAAAGAACGCTGGAACAGAAATAAATTGTTCTTGATTGAGAAATAAATAGTTGCTTGATTGTACTCTGATACACTGCACATTTTCATCACTCAATGTTTAGGCGCGTGAAAACAGAGCACCGAAGTAGAAGGCTGGTGAAACTAGCAAGCCAAGTGCACCAAAACAAGCGAACTCGTAGAAAGGAAGCCCGCTGGTAACGGGCGCTTTTCACAACCATCAATGCGCATCGCAGTGGCACGCGCCGCGCTAAAGCGGTGCATGTGAAACGAAGCCGCGTCCGAGCGTCCTGGTGCCGCTTAGTCGCCGCGGGCCCTGCAGCTCAGTCGCTGTGCAGTACACAACACACACACAGACACACACATATATATATATATATATATATATATATATATATATATATATATATATATATACACATATATATATATACACGTATGTGTCCTTCATTTGCACACGTGCCCCGCCACGGTGGTCTAGTGGTTATGGCGCTCCATTGCTGGCGCGAAGGTCGCGGGATCGAATCCCGGCCACGGCGGCTGCGTTTTCGGTGGAGGCAAAAATGTTTGAGGCCCGTGTACTTAGATTTAGGTGCACGTTAAAGAACCCCAGGTGGTCAAAATTTCCGGAGCCCTCCACTACGGCGTCTCTCATAATCATATTGTGGTTTTGGGACGTTAAACCGCAGATATTATCGCCGCTATCCGCCTAGAACCACGTTAGAATCATTCACAGTGGCAGAAAGTCGAACTACTTCCACTCCCAAAAAATAATTATCATATTGTAACTGCAATAGGCCAAGGTGCCCTACCACACCACCTCGAAATCAGACCGTGATTCATTCCGCGTAGAGGGCGCAACAGGTCCTCGATTTCCCCCAGTTCCCGAGCAAGGCGAAGCATGCTAATATTCAAAAGAAGTGCGCTGACGACAGTTTCCTGGGGGCTCCACGCGAACATAATTCGCAGTTGTCCCTTTTCAGCTCCATCAACTTAATAGTCGCCGTTCGCTCACTGAGGAAAGCCTCGAAAAAAGGATAAAACTGCGCACCGAGGTTGATGTTTAAAAATTTCAAAATATGGGCATGAGGTAAGTGGGCAAAAGCCTTATCCGGACCGACAACAATTGTAGCTCTGGCGTCACCAGTGAGCTTAAAGGAGAAACATAACGCCCTGCGTTGAGATATGCGGACGGAAACCCAACATATCCCGAGGGAGGAGACCCTCATCCAAGATAAACGCAGACATGTTGTTCAAAATGTACTCATAGACCTTCCAACAAAGGATGTAAGTTAGGTGGCGCGGAGACTGTCAACGCTGAGGTTTTTGCCCTGATTAGGCATCAGGTCCACCTCCGGATGCCTCCATTCGTCGAGGAAAGCGCCATTGGCTCAACGGTCATTAAAAAGTTCGGTGAGAAGTTCAAATGAGACGTCACCAAAGTTCCTCAAAGCCTTGTTCGTGATCTGGGCATCCACGGGTGCCGACATCCCAATGGCATCAATTATTGCCATCGGAAGTTCAGCTGTGTTGATGCTCTTATCAAGGTGCCGTTGCATACGCACGCTACAGATGGTGGCTAGCGAAGGGATTTCCACCCCTGTAGTCGGCAAATGTTTGCCTTCACGCATGTCGCAAACTTTTCTAAGCTGTCTTTGAGAGGCACGCTGACTATGCGGTCAAGTACCCTCTGCTGACTACCCTTGCCTTTTTCTTGTCCTATGAAATGTTTACGTATGTTTCAATTTCATCCAACACGCATTTGCCCATGTACCATGTTGTGCGTCTCCCCCGATCGCGCTCTCTCGAGCTGCACGGCCTAAGTCATGGACTGTTCGCTTTACCGTAGATGGAGCTTCTGTTTCCAGCGTTCCCTAAGGCCATTTCTGTTCTCAAAGAGGTCAGCAAGTTTGTTATACATGGTCCCGATCTCTAGCTGTATCTCTCGGACCTTCGTGGTCCTCTTAACTTCCCCAGACCAGTTCTGTTTCAAATCCGCAAAGTGCTGCCAGCACACTCCGTCTTCACAGATCTAGCGGAAAGATTCCAATCTACTATACTGTGTTTCCTGCTGCCTGCAAAAGTTGCCGAGTGCGCAGTTTTTATTTTATAATGATCGCTACCTAAGTCTTCATATCAGTTAGTCTCTCTACCTTAATTTCTCTGGCGATATCCGGTTTTGCCCAACGACGTTCTCTCCAGCGAAGCCGAATGGGAGGAGGACATCAGAAGCACAGTTCTCCGAAAGCAAGCTCAGGCTATCAACAGGGCCAAAGATAATGTGGAGCGTCACGGCGTTCTATCCTCTACTTGGGTGCGGCCAGTGGTCACAACGGCCTCTCGCAAGGGGGCCCTGAACGTTGCTCCTCAGGATAAAACAAATTTCGTTGTCTCTTGTGTTCGTTGTCTATGTCAGTTCAGATGCGGTGCCCCTATAACCTAGTTACCAGTGCGCGACAGTAAACGGGTATAAATCAGCATAACCATGCTCATCGTACTATCACGAAACACTAGACACGCATCCAACTGCAATTTTAACATACCTACAACGTATAACTTATATGGACAACGTGCATTGGAATTGCATGGGACAAAAACTTGGAACTAACCCTAGGAGTTGAAGTGGCAAAAGACAGTCCAAAAGACTTGCAAATAGTCCTTTTTTTATGTGAAGCATTTTTTAGCGAACGAAAGCCACTTTGAGCGTTTCTATCTATCTATCTATCTATCTATCTATCTATCTATCTATCTATCTATCTATCTATCTATCTATCTATCTATCTATCTATCTATCTATCTATCTATCTATCTATCTATCTATCTATCCATCTATCTAGCCGCCTGCGTCTGGGCACTCTCATGATCGCCTCCTTAATTTGCTATTGACCAAAATTGGCACAGGAGGGTGCGGGAGTATGACGTACATGACTGTCTGGTCTTATTATGAATGAAACGAAAATCCTGGCGTGTATCTGATGAAACCCTTTTTCGAGTGGCCTGTGGCGCACATCGGTATACCACGGGCCGTGGTATGCAGATATGCGCCACCGGTGATTCACATTTTAAAAGTACCCTGGAAAGGCAGAGCAGACATTGCTAATTTAAAAGAGAGTGCCAAGAAAATGCGGCATTAACCGCGTTACCCGGACAAATACAAAGAACAAAAATCAGGATCCCAGCAGAATTCAAACGCAGGCATTCTGCGTGGCAGTGAAGTATTATGCCGCAGAGCCACGCCGTCTTGAACCTTTTTTGGAAAAAGGACCTATGCGCAAGAATGATGTCGGTGCAGCGTCAATTGTGGTTGCCGTGCTGGCTATTTAATTTTATAAGAAGCTAAGAAACATTACTTGCGTACTTCTACGATACAGACGTCATGTTGGCATGACGTCAATTTTTGATTCAGTGCAGGCTCCGCTTTTGTAACAGTTGAGAAAAGTAGAAAGTTGAGAGTGTTCATGATGGTTCATGTTTACTTGGGAAGCAGCGCACTTAGACAAGGCACGACAAGGAATGAAGAAAGACAGGACGACCGCTGCGCTCACAACTAGTTTATTTCGAAGAAAACATAGCTAATAAACATACATACAGGTGTACCACGTGTGTCCATGACTTTCAAGTTACAACGGTTTTCGATAATTTTCCAAAAAAGACACTTCACTATCTCTACGAACTACGGATGCTTGGCTGATGCAATCATCTTTTCTTTTTGTGATATGGAAGGCCTCGGTCACTTCCCTGGTCAGCTGATCTTTGTGATTGTTCCGTTTCAGAGAACAGCGGCTTGCAACCACAATCCATGCAATGCCGTCTAATGTGAGAATATGCATTATTTGTTAGTGATCTCTTGTGTTCAGACAGCCTTGTGTTAACGCAACGGCCAGACTGACCGGTGTACAGGTCGCACCACTGTTAGAGGGAACACGCGAGCGCGTAGCTCGCGCTCCGCGCAGCGCCACGTACGTGAAGCGGCGAAAACCAAGCGCATGCGCGTAAATGTGAAGGGGGCGGTGCATGGCGAGCGTCGTCTGCTTGTGAACCACCTCTTCGCTCTGTCGGCGCGCAGCGTGCGCACGTGACACGAATCTGTATTTAAAGATGAAGCATTCGAAGGTATTGCTTTCAGTTTTTATGGTATGCCAGTAAGGAAGCCTATGTTCGCAAACCAGCTTTTTGCTCCTGGGAATTCGACAGTTACACGATGGAGGGTGCCCGACCACCAAAGAAGACAAGTCGCTGAACTGTCTCTTCAAGGCTACACACAACGGGCCATTTCAGCCATGACTAATCGACCACTTAAGACGGTGAACAGGATCGTGAAGGCCTACAGAGACGAGCGAAGATTAAGGACGCTACTCCTAAGCCTAGATCGCATGCGACAACAGATCAGAAAGATCGCGAAAAAGTTGCTTATGTCGTTGATAAGCCAAGCGCCTCTGTTCAAGAAATCCGTGCTAACTTAGGGATTCAAGCGTCGAAAACGACGGTGAAGCGATGGATTGCTGAAGCAGGTCTGAGCAGTTGTACTGCCGTCAAAAAGCCGCTTTTGCGGAACGACAACAAATAGACGGTTGCTGTTCGCCCAAGAACACCGTGACTGGACCGTGCAAAAATGGAAGCTAGTGGTGTTCACCGACGTGTGGATGTTTACGACAGACTGCCATCAACAGCAGAAAGTTGGCGACCTCGAAATGCTCGGTAAGAATTTTCTGGCTGTCAAGAGTTGTTAGAAGCGGCGATATGTGACTGATTGCAGTACTCGCCCCCTTCCCTCGTCTTTGGCCCTATTCTCGCTTTACGTTTGTTCACTAGCGAATATTTATTTTTACTTTCTTGCTGAGTGAAAATGGTGAACGTTTCTGTAGAACAGACTGTTGGGCTAGTTGGCTATCCATGAACACTAAAATAATACGCGCTAAAAATCTACGAGCACACAGAAAAGGAGAGCAGATGAAGAACTGGTGCTAATAATAACTGTTCATTTTCGTCATGCCCACCGAGTTTAAATACAGTTTGATTGTGTTGCGCACGCGCAACATTTTAGGCTGACGCCAAACATCGATTCCTGCATTTATAGGGGGCATAGGGACGTCAAATTGTGAGAATAATACATTCCTGCCCTTCAACGCAAATCGCGCTAGCTAAATTCATTTTACGTCTTTTTAACTAGCTGAGCAAAAAACAGCCCAACTCTTTTTTCTATCTTCCAGCTACAACCCGGAATACGTGAAGCGTGTGACAGCAAGCGGAAGAACCAGTGTTGCTGTGTGGGGCTGCATCACAAGCGAAGGCCTTGGGCCACGCTTGCGAATACAAGGGAAGCTTACTGCAGACAAGTATTGTGACCTGTTGGAGAACGTAGCGCTCCCACACCTCACCAGCGGCATCTTTCGTGAGGATGATGTTATTTTTCAGCAGGACAGATCTCCGATACACACATCGAAAAAAGCAAAGAAACTGCTGCAAAACCATGGTGTCACTGTCCTAGAGTGGCCACCGCAGTCGCCTGACATGAACATCATTGAAAATGTGTTCGGCTGACGCCCCATGCATGCCGAAGCATGCATGGGGCGTCAGCCGAAATGCTATGGAAAGCGGTCCAATATGAATGGAATCGAGTGAGAATGGACGCGACGCTCACGGAAGCACTGTATGAGTCCCTGCCGCGAAGAATGAGGGATGTGCTGGACGTGAACGGAGACTTTATGCGTTACTAGGTCATCAGTGTGTGTATCTTGTGCGTTCATTTCTTTTGTTCTTGAAAAGTTTCAATAAATATTCAAATTCCCATTTTGTATCACAGCCGGAAGATACTAAAGTGTCACTCAAAACTTTCGCATCAACTGAAATGCGACTGCACGGCCGGGCTGAAGCAACGCCGGCGCGCGCGAGCTAAGCCAAGGGGTGGTTCGCAAGCAGACGACGCTCGCCATGCACAGCCCCCTTCACATTTCCGCGCATGCACTTGGTTTTCGCCGCTTCACGTACGTGGCGCTGCGCGGAGCGCGAGCCACGCGCTCGCGTGTTCCCTCTAACAGTGGATCGACCTGTACATCTTTCCAGATGACATATGCAAACAATAATCTGCAGTCCTACACACTACAAACGAAGAAGCATGTTTAATGTTGCACTGAAAAGATCCTTTTTGACAATTTACGAGCCAGCTTGGCACCATCTTTGCAGAGTTTGTTTGGCGCAGAAAACACGCCATTTAAGCCGTACCTGCTGGCAACCTTGTTCAGATTGTGTGCTATTTCGTGCGCATAGGGTATCGAGACGCATTTTTTCCTATTTTCTTCAGAATCCCTCTCTGTAACAGTTGAATACAATTACATAAGTACTCCTATGGCTCAGCGACCTATATTCAAGCGTCGCTCACTCCCGGAACAATGCACTAACGAATCCAACGTATGATATTCACAGCATGGCACATGAAATGTGAATCGAACCTCAGCGTGCGCGTCGCTTGAATATTGGCGACGTCTGTGCTTTAACAAGATTGCCGACGTCACGTAAGACCATAAGTCACCCTTGAAACGTCAGTGTAGTCAACATGCCTAATTTACTAAACATTTACAACATTTACTAAAACATGTGGATGCACCGCGTAAAGATAGACTAAAAGGCGAAAAAAATGCAGCACAGCGAGCTACACGCTGACTGCTTCGCATGAAACCGATTCCCGCAATGCATGGGACCTGCCAAATACCTAAATGCGAAGCATTTCATAGCACACATCTGCGACTTAGAGCCTATCTATCTATCTATCTATCTATCTATCTATCTATCTATCTATCTATCTATCTATCTATCTATCTATCTATCTATCTATCTATCTATCTATCTATCTATCCACATACAACACTGTTCTCTCCTGGCCATTTCGTTAACTTGATATATGCCCAAATTGGTATGACGTGACAAGAGTGTATTAGAAACATAAGTGACACAGGTTCTACCGTGCAAATTATGACACGCATGGCATGTACAGCATGATTTACATGACATGGACTCAGGGTGATGGTCGTTTAATGAGATGGATATTGCCACGCCCACTTCTTGTTTTATTTTGAATTATTCGGGTTTGACCAGCAAGGACGTTTATCAACGATCGACGCAGTCCGCAAAGCAGTGTTCGAGAAGCTTCTCGATTGTGAAGTTCTAGCACTACCTAACTTCCAATATGGAAGCACAAATTATACAATGGAACGTCAGAGGAATCCTTAGAAATCTCGACGATGTCCAAGAACTATTACACAAACACTCACCAAAAGTGCTGTGTGTACAAGAAACACACCTAAAATCGAAACACACCAACTTCCTACGTAGTTACATTATTTTCCGAAAGGACCGGAACGATGCCATGGCGTCATCCGGTGGTGTAGCCGCTGTAGTTAATCAAGGAATAGCATGTACACACTTACCACTCCAAACGTCCCTCGAGGCAGTGGCTGTTCGAGCGGTTCTTTTGAACAAACTGGTCACCATTTGCTCGCTCTACATACCACCACACTACCGACTGCAAGAACATGAATTTCAGTCTTTAATAAATGAACTCCCAGAACCTCACCTGGTCCTTGGGGACTTTAATGCACATAGCAGTCTATGGGGCGACTCTCGCTGCGATGCAAAGAGGTCGTCTGATTGAACAGTTCCTCTTCTCTTCCGGTGCGTGTCTGTTGAATCTGAAAGAGCCAACATATTATAACCTCGCTAACAATACCTACTCGTCCATAGATCTCACCATTACATCTCCATCACTTCTACCTTTATTCAAATGGAAAGTCGGTAATAATCCTTATGGAAGCGACCACTTTCCAATAGTTCTGAGTGAACCGATAACGTATGAATGCCCCCCACAGTTTCCCAAATGGAACATTGAAAAAGCCGATTGGGAAAAGTTTCGCAAAGTTTCTAGCTTAAGTTGGACTGATATGTGTGGCTTATACATAGATGGAGCCGTAGAGTACTTCACAGCTTTTCTCACGGATGCTACAACTGAGTGCATCCCACAAACAACTGGATTGCCCGGGAAACGACGTGTCCCGTGGTGAAACACTGAGTGTCAAAATGCACGCAAAAAACAAAACAAAGCATGGAGGTTGCTTAGGGACTCTCCGACAGCCGAGAATCTTGACAGTTTTAAAAACATAAAGTCTCAAGGCAGGAGAACGCGCCGACAGGCAAGAAGGGAAAGTTGGCAGAAGTTTCTATCGGGCATTAATTCATATACACAGGAGGCCAAAGTGTGGAACATGGTTAGCAGGGTAGCAGGTCGACAAGCACATTCACTTCCTCTAGTAAACACACAAGGCGACAGCTTGGAAGCCCAGGCGAACTTCCTAGGCGCACACTTCGAAGAGGTGTCGAGCTCGTCGCACTACTCTGAAACTTTCCAACGATACAAAACACGAATCGAGAAACAGAAACTGGAGCGCAAACCCACAAAACACGAAGCATACAATGAACCTTTCTGCATAGCTGAGCTACAAGCATCGCTTAATTGCTGCAATAATTGCGCCCCAGGCTCTGACCGTGTTGTATATGAAATGCTGAAACACTTGCCATCTGAAACTCAAAAAGCCCTCCTTTCACTGTATAATGCTGTTTGGTTTTCCGGCGAGATCTTCTCGGCCTGGAAAGAAGCCATTATCATTCCGATTCTAAAACAGGGCAAGGACCCATCCTCCGTTGCGAGCTACAGGCCCATTGCACTGACAAGCTGCCTCTGTAAACTCTTTGAAAAGATGATAAACCGCCGACTTATACATTTCCTCGAAGCAAACAAATCGCTTGACCCATACCAGTGCGGTTTTCGAGAGGGTAGATCTACCTCTGACCACCTTATCCGTATCGAGGCACAAATTCGCGACGCTTTTGTCCACAAGCAATTTTTTTCTTTCGGTGTTCCTCGATATGGAAAAGGCTTACGACACCACATGGCGCTTTGGAATATTAAGAGACCTGTCCCACTTAGGTGTACGTGGAAGAATGTTAGATATAATAGAAAGTTACTTGTCCAATCGAACATTCCGTGTTCGAGTGGGCAATGTACTCTCCCGAACATTTGTCCAAGAAACGGGAGTGCCGCAAGGTGGGGTACTGAGTTGTACACTTTTTATTGTCAAAATGAATTCCTTGCGCCTGTCAATCCCGCGTAACATATTTTATTCCACATTTGTCGACGACATGCAGATCGGTTATAAATCTTGCAACCTTTCAATGTGCGAGCGGCAGGCGCAACTTGGTTTGAACAAGGTAACCAAATGGGCAGAGGAGAACGGGTTCAACCTTAACCCGCAAAAAAGCACTTGTGTATTATTCTCAAAGAAGAGAGGCATCCATCCGGATCCGGACATTGAGCTGCATGGTAACCGGCTACTTGTGAAGACGGAGCACAAATTCCTAGGCGTAATCCTAGACACGAAACTTACCTTCATACCACACATAAAGTATATTAAGAACAAATGCATAAAAACTATGAATATTCTGAAAGTATTGTGACGCACTACGTGGTGTAGTGACAAGAAGTGCCTGTTGAATCTCTATAAAAGCCTCATACGCACACGTCTAGATTATGGGGCGGTAATTTATCAGTCTGCGACACCGAGCGCGTTGAAGATGCTTGACCCTGTCCACCACTCGGGAATTCGTCTTTCTACGGGTGCTTTTCGCACCAGCCCCGTGGAACGCCTCTACGTCGAAGCAAACGAGTGGTCGCTCCACCTGCAGCAATCTTACATGTCTTTTTTATATTACCTCAAAGTGAACGCAGACAAGGAACACCCATCACACCCCACAATTAATGATTTATCCAGTTCTGCCCTTTTTGACCACCGTCCTTCGGTAAGACAGCCCTACTCACTTCGCATGAGGGGCTTAGCCGAGGAAATGGGTGTGCCACTTTTCGAACACTCTCTAATGGCTCCTGCTGCACAACTACCGCCGTGGCGGCGGCAGCTCATAGATTGCGATGTATCTTTCGTGGAAGTAGCGAAACACGCGCATATTGCACATATCCGTACATACTTTCTCGAACTACAGCACAAATACACTTGTCCAGAATTCTTTACGGACGCCTCAATGTCCAATACTTCTGTGTCTTATGCAGCCGTTGGTCCATCCTTTTCCGATTTCGGTATTCTGCAACCTAATTCAAGTATCTTCACAGCAGAAGCTTACGCGATACTTGGGGCCGTTAAACACATTAAACAATTAAAACTACAAAAGGCAGTTATATACACAGACTCCCTAAGCGTGGTCAAAGCATTAAAAACTTTGCAGAAACACAAAAACCCTGTACTTGTCTCGCTATACACTCTTTTATGCACGATATACACACTCGAGCAACATGTCGTAGTGTGCTGGGTGCCAGGGCACCGCGAGATTCAAGGCAACGTGTTGGCAGACCAGCTAGCAGCATCCGCCCACGAAAACAGTCCCAATACATTCATAGCTATTCCCACACTAGACCTAAAACCCTTCCTCAAAAGAAAGCTCAGGGCCTTTTGGCAGAACACATGGGACATTCAGACACAAAATAAACTACACGTTGTCAAACCGCATCTGGGAAATTGGCCGCTAGTATCGAAGTCACGCCACACAGAAGTTACACTCTGCAGACTTAGAATCGGTCACACACATAGTACACACACACACCTTTTGTCTGGTGGCGATCCACCTTTGTGTGCACGATGTGGTGAAGCACTAACCGTGCTTCACATTTTAATACAGTGTAAAGAATAAGACACACTTAGGAAAAAACACTTTCCACTGCCCTACCAACAACAAATTCCATTACACCCATCAATGTTCATCGGTAGGGAACCGGTTTTTAAACACCAATCACTATTCGCGTTTTTAGAAGAAGTTCGTAACTTTCAAGTTATCTACCCAGGCATTCCGTAGCATGGCCTCCTAACAGAGGCTGCTGCTGCGGTAGTCACACTAAAGAAGCACCGGCCTCGCAGCCCTTGGTCTCAAGGGCGTTGACGAGGCATTCGTGCTCATGCCATATACCCGTAGTTCTATTACGCTATTAATTCTCTCGCTATTCATTCCCACTACCCATACATATCACGTCACGCTCATGATTTTATTACATATATGTTTTACCCGCCTTTCGCGCGTGGAATTTTAAGGCCCTTTTACAGCCGCTTACCATAATCATTGTTCATATCCGTTACGATGACCTGGCGCTCTTTGGCCATCAAGTGGCCCTTGCGCCAATAAACATCACATATCATCATCATCATCGAGCGTCGTTCGCAAAGAGAGGGCTGAGGCTCTGCTCGAGACCCGCGTGCAGATGCCGAAAGAAAACGTGGCGCTCTTCGCGGAGGAAATGACCCAGCTGTTCCGCCACGCTGACCCCAATATGCCTGAAGAGAAGAAGGTTCGTTTCCTCATGCGAGGAGTAAAGGAAAATCTCTTCGCTGGACTTATGAGGAATCCACTGAGTACCGTCCAGGAATTCGTCTCAGAAGCCACGACCATCGAGAAGACGCTAGAAATGCGCACCCGCCAATATAATCGCCGATCAATCCAAGACAGCCCCGCTGTTCATGCGCTCGGCTCCGACGACCTGCGCGAAACAATCCGAGAGATCGTGCGAGAGGAACTGCACAAGCTGTTGCCCTCACCCCAGCCTCAAGTGGACTCCATCGCAGACGTCGTTCGAGAAGAAATCCAGCAATCGCTGGGCACCCTTGAACCGCCACAGCCTCAGCCGCAAGCCTTGAGCTACGCTGTTGCAGCCCGACGCTACGCTTCCCCGCCGCGCCCGCGTGAAGACACCGCATCGACGCATTTCCGTCGCCAGACACCGCCACAACATCGACGCCCTACCGCCCATCTGGCGGCCAGCACTACACCCCGAGGAAGACCGACGTTTGGCGCGCCCCTGAAACCGCCCGCTCTGCTACCACTGCGGGGAGGCCGGCCACACGTACCGCCGCTGCCAGTACCGACAGATGGGGCTACGCGGATTCGCCGTGAACGCGCCGCACCCGCAGCCAGGCGAACGGCCTCGCGACATCGACGACTACCTCACCGGCACACAGTGGCAACAACGACGACCTTCCCGCTCGCCGTCGCCCGGCCGCTACATGTCACCGCACCGCCGACAGTACACTGGCCCAAACCGGGGTCGGTCGCCTAGCCCGTATCCGGAATACCAAGGGCAGCAACCGATGGAAGTGCGGTTGCTGTACGACGAAACGTTGAAGATCATCCGCCGTCGACGCCGACGCAGCGACGAAGTTCCGAGCCCCCGCCGCACGCCGAACGACATCCTGAAGACGAAACTTTGCGACCCGTGGAAGCAGACCTGACGACGCAACGCGGAAGCAGCGGTGCAAACCGACGTAGCCGTGACCCGACGCCGCGACGTACACGCAACGCAACACGGCGGACTAGCGACCCCGACGTACTATTCGGCGGACACAACGTTACCGCTCTCGTCGACACTGGGGCCGACTATTCCGTCGTCAGTGGGTCATTCGCCGCGAAGTTGAAGAAAGTTAGGACTGCTTGGGAAGGTCCTGAAATCCGCACTGCTTGAGGTCATTTGATAACGCCGGCTGGAGTCTGCACAGCAAGAGTAAGCATCAGTGACCGAAACTATACTGCGAGCTTTCTTATCTGCAGCACTGTTCCAGGGACGTGATACTTGGGATGGACTTCCTAAGTGAACACGGTGCCGTAATAGACCAGAGATCTGAGTCAATAACACTAACCTCAGAAAAAGCGCTGCCGCCACACACGACGCCAGGAAAGCCCGCATTGAATGTGATAGAAGAGCACGTCACCATTCCGCCTCTCTCCAGCATCATCATTTCCATCGGCACCGAAGAAAACGCAGACCTTGAAGGTGTCATCGAGGGCGATCAGCACCTACTTCTCAACCGTCAGATTTGCGCCGCAAGAGGCATAGCCGAGCTGCGTGATGGCAAAGCAAAAGTAGTGATGACAAATTTCAGCCACGAATATAGGCACCTCAACATTGGTACGACGGTCGCCTACATCCACGAATTCGTGGAATCTAGCAATGCTCTCGCCCTCTTCGATGCTACTGAACCTGCTTCGACGAATCCACGAAACCAACCAGATTTCGACGTCAGCCCGAGCCTCCCGAAGCACGATCAAGACCAGCTAAAAACCCAGCTCCTACAATTCAAGGACTGCTTCTCGTCGTCGTCAAGAATTCGACAGACCCCAGTCGCGAAACATCGCATGATAACAGAAGAAAGTACCCGACCAATCCGTCAGAGCCCGTACCGAGTTTCCACGCGAGAACATGAGGCCGTCAAGAAACAGGTCGACAAAATGCTACGCGACGACATCATCCAGCCGTCCAAGAGTCCGTGGGCGTCACCTGTGGTGTTAGTGAGGAAGAAGGATGGAACCCTACGTTTTTGCGTCGACTATCGTCGCCTGAACAAGGTCACGCAGAAGGACGTGTACCCTCTCCCACGAATAGACGACGCCCTAGATCGACTCCACAACGCCAAGTACTTTTCGTCGATGGACCTCAAGACTGGCTACTGGCAAATCGAAGTCGACGAGAGAGACCGAGAAAAGACTGCCTTCATAACAGAAGATGGCCTGTTCGAGTTCAAGGCCATGCCATTTGGTCTTTGCTCGGCGCCCGCGCCTTTCCAACGCGTTATGGATACAGTACTGGCCGGCTTGAAGTGGCAGACGTGCCTTGTGTACTTGGACGACGTCGTTGTGTTTTCCTCAAACTTCGACGAACACCTTCGGCGCCTTGAAGTTGTACTCCAAGCGATCAAGACCTCCTGACTCACCTTGAAGCCTGAAAAGTGCCGCTTCGCGTACGAGGAGCTGTTGTTTTTGGGTCACGTGATCAGCAAAAATGGTGTTCGCCCGGACCCGCGGAAAACAGCTGCCATCGCTGCCTTTTCGCCACCCACCGATAAGAAGGCCGTACGCCGTTTTCTCGGCTTGTGCGCCTACTACAGACGAATAGCCCAGCCACTAACGCAGCTCAGGAAGACCGACGTGCCATTCAAGTGGAAAACGGCGCAAATGGAGGCATTTCAAGAACTTAAACGACGCCTTTCGACGAAGACGTCGTTTACAAGTCTGGAAGAAAACACTCTGACGCCGACTGCCTCTCTCGTGTCCCCGTGGACCCGCCGCCGCAAGACGACCAGGATGATTACTTCTTGGGAACCATAAGTGCCGACGACTTCGCTGAGCAACAGCGAACCGACCAGGAACTCAGAGGCGTTATGGAATACCTCGAGGGCAAGGACGCCGTCGTTACGAAAGTGTTCCAGCGAGCACTGGCGTCGTTTTTCTTACGCAACGGCATTCTCCAAAAGAAGACCTTCTCACCACATCGAGCCAAGTACCTTCTCGTGGTGCCTCCAGAATTGCGACCAGAAGTCCTCGAGGCCCTGCACGACGACCCGACAGCAGGACACCTCGGTGTTTGCCGAACGCTGGCAAGAGTACAGGAAAAGTACTACTGGCCGCGCCTTGCCGCCGACGTCACTCGCTACGTAAGGACATGCCGAGACTGTCAGCGACGCAAGACACTGCCAACAAGACCAGCGGGCTTTCTTCAGCCGATCGAGCCACCTCGGCGACCGTTCCAGCGGATCGGGATGGACCTCCTGGGGCCGTTCCCAACGTTGACTAGCGGTAATAAGGGGATCGTCGTAGCTACCGACTACCTGACCCGCTACGCCGAAACAAGTGCCCTAACTAGAGGCTGTGCTGCCGAGGTAGCGAAGTTCTTTGTTGAAGACATCGTTCTGCGTCATGGCGCCCCAGAGGTCCTCATCACCGACAGAGGTACGGCGTTTACAGCGGAGCTACCTGAGGCGATCTTGAGGTACAGCCAGACAAGCCACCGCCGGACCACTGCCTACCACCCTCAAACCAATGGCCTCACCGAGCGGCTAAATAAGACCATCGCCGACATGCTGGCCATGTACGTGGACGTCGAGCACAAGACGTGGGATGCCATCCTTCCGTACGTGACCTTCGCATACAACACCGCTGTGCAAGAAACGACGCAGATGACGCCGTACAAGTTGGTCTACGGACGGAGCCCGGCAACGACGCTCGACGCCATGTTACCATGTGACCGTGTTTGGGTTTGGACGCCGATACGCCGACGTGGGCTTAGCGAAAAACTCCTTGCGCGATATTTCGGGCCATACAAGGTTCTACGACGCCTCGGCGCTATTGACTACGAGGTCATCCCGGACGGCATTACGAACTCCCAGCGACGCCGCGCACGACCTGAAGTCGTTCATGTCGTGCGCCTTAAGCCGTTTTTTGCGCGTTAGCGAACCTGGGGACTCTACTTTTCCTTTGTTATGGTAATTTATTTATATATGCACTTGTTTTTTTTCTCTCTTCTTTGTTCTTTCACAAGCATCGGGACGATGCTTTTTTTCAGAGGGGGGCAATGCCACGCCCACTTCTTGTTTTATTTTGAATTATTCGGGTTCGACCAGCAAGTACGTTTATCAAGGATCGACGCTGTCCGCAAAGCAGTGTTCGAGAAGCTTCTCGATTGTAGTAGATCGTTTTGTGAAGATTGCGCGCCGCCCGTGAATGTTCTAGCTTTGTCGAGAGATAATGCCGCCACCAGCGATATTGGTGGAAAGTTCGATAGCGCCTGTATAAAACCGACGCGCTTGACCGCTTGTCAGTTGATCGACGGACGACGCCCTGTTCGCCGCTATCATTGTACAGCGTGTATTGCTGTAGTTCTAGTTCTCATTTTCCGGCCACAGTTCGGCCAAATAAACAGTTTCATCCTGTAAACGCCGACTGCTGTCTTCGTCGACGTCACGACCACGTGACAATATATACCAAAACTGGTATGATGAGACATTTCTGTATGCCGAACACAAAGGAGCGGTGGTGACATGAAAATCATGATATGCATGTCTTGTACGCCATTAGATATATGCCCCGCTCATCGAGCGCTTGCGCTACGGTAGTTTCGCTGTCTTGACATGTACCAAATTTGGTATAACAAGACGTGACTGCCTGAAGACCATAAACCACTGGTGGTAACATGAAAATCATGATTTGCGTGTCATGTACATTATGATGCCATTTATATGCCACGCTCATGGAGCGCTCGCGGCCATTTGGCTCGCTTGATATACACCAAAATTGGCATTGCGTGACGTGACAATGAAACGAACGTAAATGACAAGTCGTAGCATGTCAAACATGAGACGCATGACGTGTAGGACATGATATACATGCCATGTTGTTGGTGCCCTCGCGGCCGTTTAGCTAGCTTGAAATACACCAAAATTGGCATTGCGTGACGAGACTGTATCGCGAACATAAATGAAAGGTGGTAACATGACAATCATGACATGCATATCATATACAGCATGATTTACATGCCATGCTCAGGTGCGCTCGCGGTGGGTTTGCTAGCGTGGTATAACCCGAAGTTGTTATTTCGTCACGTGACTGCAAAGGAACATAAATGACAGGTGATAACATAAAAATCATGACATGCCTGTCTTTGTAGGGCATCATTTACATGCGATGGTCATGGTGCATTCGCGATTGTTTCGCTAGCTTTGTTTAACTCGAAATTGGTATTTCTTGTCGTGACTGTACGACGAATATAAATGACACTTGGTAACATGAAAATCAGGACATGCATGTCGTGTACAGCATGATATACATGACACTGTCTTGGTGCTCTTCCGGCCGTTTTGTTAATTGGATATACACCAAAATTGCTCCGACATAACATGAGTGCGTGACGAGCATAAATGCCAGGTCATGCATTGTACACACCAGAATATACATTTCATTGTATAAAAAATTATATGTTCATGCATGCATGCATGCATGACAAACATATGATATATAGTGAACTTGAGGTCATTGCATGAATGACTTGATTTTCCTCAAAGAGAAAGAAGTCGTTGTTTCTCTTTGCTGGCTGATTCGCATTACATCGATTCCCACAGTGCGTGGGATATGCCGGAATTTCTTTTCTTTTGCGCCCTCAGTGTATTTTACCCATTTACATGCAGGGGTGGGCACAGATGTTTTGATATTGTATCGCGATACAATACAGTTTACTCGGGCAAGAAGTATTTCAGGTACATGATTGTATTCGATACGATACTTGCAATTTGAATCTTAACAAACTTCGATAAACAGATACATTCCTATTATAGATCTATATAATGCTGCAGCAAACGCCTATGGTCAGAAGTGTTTGCTTTAGAATTTCATAACTGCGACCAACCTCGTTTAACTTGAATGAAATATGTATTAGTGTCTCAGTAAGTGTTGTGTTCTTACAATAAGTATATTGTTTTCATTCCAAACAATTTATTGGGACTTTATCGGTGCTTAACGTGACAGCTATCTATAAACTACGCTGTCAGCGGTTTTTTCTTGTCGCTTTTGTATTTCCCCACCAGGAAGCAGTTTCCCACCTCATTACAATAATGTCGATGTGAAACCTAGCCGCTCAGGGCCTCATTTCGTCTAACCGCAACATCAAACTTCGTGCCTCCTCCTCCTCCAGTGTAGCGCGCCGGCAAAAGTTTGAAAGTTTCACCTCCCCAAATGTTGTCTTCCTGCTCCTGACTAAGTGGGGCCTTCTGGTGGCTTGGATAGAACTTTTCGCGCGATGGCAACCGTAGAACTGCCACCTCAAAGAGAGACAGCACCCTGTGGGGCGACTGTCATTGTCATGCGAGAGGACGATTAATAGAAAACTTTATTTTCCTCTGCTGAAGCATGCATGCTGAGTCAGAAATCGGCTACATTTTACTGTACTGAACGAAAGACTTACACATCCACATATTTTAATATTGTTTCCCCTACACTTATACCATTGTTGTAGCGGAAAGTTCCTCAAAATCCCTACGGCAGTGATCATTTTCTTATATTCCTCAACGCAACAAAGCAGTATGAATGTTTGCCGCAGACTCCTTGCTGGATGGTACACTTAGACAACTGGGAGATATTCCGAGAACTTATGTATACGCCGCAGGAGGAAATACTTGCTCTAAGCAATGATGATTCAGTTGCTTTTCTAACAGCAGTTATAATAAATGCCGCGTTTAAAGATATCACGAACATACGGACGGATGGGTAAAGGGACCCTATTGGAAAAAACAGCGTTTCCAGTGCCTACCAGTGCCTTTCAGCGCACTGGGTGGCAATGGAAACGCTGTACAGTGTTTCCCAGTGTACTACAGCGCGCTGGGAGCCACTGGGACAGACTGTACAGCGTGGCCAGTGCCGCCCAGTGCGCTGAAAGACGCTGGAAATACTGTACGCAATGTCCCAGTGTCTTACAGCGCACTGGGAGGCACTGGGCATGCTTTACAGTGTCTGCCAGTGTACTGGGAACACTGGCAGCACACTGAAAAAAAAACTGGGCGCGCTTTGTGGAATTCGTATAAAATTTGGTATTGGGTCGCGAGAAGTCGAAAGAAAAGCTTATCCAATATTTTCAAACCATCATTCTATTCTGTGTCCTACACATATCTTGCTTTAGCTTTAGTTAAGCGACGGACGGACGGACGTATACGCTAAAGCAATCATCTGTCGAGCGCGCGCGCTTTCGCTGAACTGTGTGATCGGGTGTCGTGATTGTAGTTCTTATAACTGCATCGAAAGAACTGATCATTCGCAACAAAATATGACATTAGTATTCGTCTGATGATAACATCAATCTATTGTACCTTCCATGGGGGCTCGTACCGCTGAAAGCCGCACCATGGCCGCACGTCACCGGCAACAGTGAGCCAATGTAACGCTCAATCTCGGCGTTTTTAGTTTCTGATTTGTGTAATCGAAAGCGCGATCACCGCCTCAGTCAGGTATGATCGAAACTTCATTTGAATGGTTATTACATTCTTTGTACTTGAATATCCACGTTCTTCACAGCGATCGTGGCGCACGGAGTACAGCTCTAAGCCTAACGGTTGGTTCGGCCAGGGTGAACTACTGCGGGTGTATATTACGCGGAACATAAACCAAGCGGACGGATAATATGTTCAAATGGGTGACGAAAACTAAAGCGTTCAGTGTGCAGTTAGGATAAACATTGTTTTCTACATAGGTATGACTAACTGCTTAGCGAGTCGGTGCGATTGCCGCAACACATCTGCGGTTACGCTAATAATTTTTGCGACATAACGTGCCAGATAGACGTTCTGATTCTAGAGAGCACATAAGAAAGAAAGGTTCTCGCGAGCACAAACAGACTGAAATCTGTGCTTCTAAACGAGACAAATGAATATACTGGCTACCGGAAGTAGTTATAACATAAGTAAATAAGAGATTGACTCTCATCTTTCAGGTGTGTCGTAGCGGTAACGTATCAGACTAAGGGTGAACGGTGCGTCGAGGTGGTGGGTTCCACTCCCGCTGGCTCGTTAATATTTTTAGGTGTTTTTTTTTTTGGTCGCAGAGCTCGTGTTTCAGCCCTAACTACGATCTGGGCATGACCACAGTTTTTAAAAAGAATTTTAAAGCCCCATTTCGGCCCGTAACGGGTGTCCCAGTCAAGGAGGTTTCAAAAAAACTTCTGGAGTGGAGGCGGCGCGCCGCCGCTGAAGCCGACGACAGCCACATTGCTCCAGGCAGAAAACGTGTGGGTGGTCGCTTGGGCCGGCGCAGAAGTTCCACAGAAGGCAAATTTCTCCACTCCTTTGGCGACAAGCTAGTATTGAGGATGTCTCATTTGTTGGACTGCGATCCACTCGACAAACATATTTACAACTTGTCGAAGGAGATTGCCAAGCTGTGAATGAAAAATTACACCATCTCCCGCTAAAGGGGACCATGAGGCGATGCGAAGCCGGAGCACTTGCACGATCGCGTTCCGTTGGCGTTCGTTGGGCATGCTACCGACCTCGCGTTGTGGAACGCGAAGAGGGACGCTACGCGCGTCGTATCTTCCATCTAGCCTGGCCGTTAATTCTCACAGGGCGAGCGGGGAACGCGGCCTACAGGCGGGCGAGAGGGGGGCAGCGTAGGAGAGGAGAGAGAAGGGGAGGGGACGCGCATGCGCTCGAGCTCATCGCGGCGTTGAGCAGGAGAGAATTTCGGCATGTCTGGCCCGCGTTTCAGAGGAAGAGTGGAAAGGGGGAGGGGAGAGGGGGAAAGTGGAGAGGAGAAGGGGAGAGGGAAAGTGGAGAGGGGAAGGGGAGAGGGAAAGTGGAGAGGAGGTGTGGAGAGGGGAGGGGAGAGGTGTTTGGAGAGGGTATGCGCATGCGCAGTAAGGGTGGTCAGAATTAAGAAGTTGAAATACCTCCAGCCACAAATTCTTGGAGGAAACCCGACGTTTCGAGACCGGCTTGGTCTCTTCTTCAGGGGTGACTGTGCTGATCAGGGGGGCTTCGTCGCAGCTTGTTTTTGGCTCCGCCTTTCTCTTTCCCTCACATTCCGGAGGCCGTGCACGTAGATCGGAGGCATTGTTCCGAGGGACCGGTTCACATTCGCAGGTGTGTTCTGGATGTGCCACGACTCGAGTAAGAGCCTCCTTCCCAGATTCCTTTCCGTTTCTATGATGGAAGCGCCCTCGAAGTCAATTTTGTGGTCGTGCTTCTCGCAATGCTCTGCAAGGGCACTGCGTTGCATTTCCATCTTTCTGACGTCGTTTTTGTGTTGGCGCATTCTTTCCAGGAAGCACTTACTCTCGCCTATGTAGCTCGCTGGACAGTCGGCACATGACACTTTGTAGACCACGCCCTGGTGTTGCTCCCGGGATGGTCGATCTTTCGGCCGCGGTAGTAAGCGAGCGAGCGTTGAGGCCGGCTTGTGAACCACCGTGACCCCAGCTTTTCCGAGAACCCTGGCGAGCTGTTCGCTAGTTCCCGGAACATACGGGATGACGACTCGTTGGGCTGGTTTCTTCGATACCATTGTATCCGGTGGGGTGGCCAGCGTGGGAGGAGGGTCGCGTTTGTCGTTCGCAGGTGCGTCTCCGCGGTGGGGAAGCTGATCTCTCGGCATGCGGCGTGCCACACGGCGGATGAAAGCTGTCGTGTATCCGTTCTTTCTTAACTCGGCCACGATCCTCTCTTCTTCTCTCTTTCTCTCTCCTTCTGATGTGCAAATGGCACCATCCCGCTCCGTCCGATCGTGGATTTTACATCTTCTCCACTCCGTGCGCTGTCCCAATATCTCCACCGGACTCTGGCGCCGCTCGTGGGAAAAACACCAACCCACATACGCAACGCCAGCCACTTCGTGGAGCGCATGAAGGAAGTGACCGTGAGCAGTGATGAGTGCCTCGTCTCGTTCGACGTCGTGTCCCTGTTCACCAGCGTGCCCATAACACTAGCGGTGTCTTGCGCACGGGCAGCTTTGAATGACGACGAACTCCTGAGTGAAAGAACCTGCCTGAGCACCGATGAGGTGTGCCGCCTACTGGAGTACTGCCTCAAGGGAACATACTTTAGTGTCAACGGGGACTTCTACAGACAGGCCAACGGGACCGCGATGGGAGCAGCCGTCTCCGTTACAGCTGCGAACCTCGCAGTGGAGCACGTAGAAGAGGCGGCACTGCGTTCCTTTATTGAAAGGCCGAAAGTATTTGTGAGGTATGTGGACGACTGCTTCTGCATCATGAAGAGAACAGCGGTAGACAGCTTCCTCGAACATCTTAACTCCGTCGACCAAGCAATCCAGTTTACGGTGGAAAGAGAACAAGACGGAGCGCTACCGTTCCTCGATGTTTTAGTACGACGACAAGGCGAACGCATGACCTTCTCGGTGTACAGAAAACCAACGCACACCGGCAGGTATTTGCATTTCACCTCGAGTCACCCCACTGCCCACAAAGCTTCCGTGGTGTCGGCACTCTTTTCACGAGCAAGAGCCATTTGCACATCAGAAGGAGAGAGAAAGAGAGAAGAAGAGAGGATCGTGGCCGAGTTAAGAAAGAACGGATACACGACAGCTTTCATCCGCCGTGTGGCACGCCGCATGCCGAGAGATCAGCTTCCCCACCGCGGAGACGCACCTGCGAACGACAAACGCGACCCTCCTCCCACGCTGGCCACCCCACCGGATACAATGGTATCGAAGAAACCAGCCCAACGAGTCGTCATCCCGTATGTTCCGGGAACTAGCGAACAGCTCGCCAGGGTTCTCGGAAAAGCTGGGGTCACGGTGGTTCACAAGCCGGCCTCAACGCTCGCTCGCTTACTACCGCGGCCGAAAGATCGACCATCCCGGGAGCAACACCAGGGCGTGGTCTACAAAGTGTCATGTGCCGACTGTCCAGCGAGCTACATAGGCGAGAGTAAGTGCTTCCTGGAAAGAATGCGCCAACACAAAAACGACGTCAGAAAGATGGAAATGCAACGCAGTGCCCTTGCAGAGCATTGCGAGAAGCACGACCACAAAATTGACTTCGAGGGCGCTTCCATCATAGAAACGGAAAGGAATCTGGGAAGGAGGCTCTTACTCGAGTCGTGGCACATCCAGAACACACCTGCGAATGTGAACCGGTCCCTCAGAACAATGCCTCCGATCTACGTGCACGGCCTCCGGAATGTGAGGGAAAGAGAAAGGCGGAGCCAAAAACAAGCTGCGACGAAGCCCCCCTGATCAGCACAGTCACCCCTGAAGAAGAGACCAAGCCGGTCTCGAAACGTCGGGTTTCCTCCAAGAATTTGTGGCTGGAGGTATTTCAACTTCTTAATTCTTCTACCCAGCCAGACAGACTTCTGTCGAAATGTTTACATTTAAGGGTGGTCAGAACGCACACCACCACCACCACCACCACCACCGGATTGAGCTCCGCCTTAAGATACTTCGCATCTAAAAACGCCGGGCCTGCGCGGAGCGCCCAGCGCGGTCACAGCGAAAACTGGAACAGCGGCCTTTCCAGAGCCCGTTCTAAACTCTCTTGGGGAAACTAATATAAGTACACTTGCAAGGTACCCACTACGCCACAAATCATAACTTTTGTGAAGTAGGGAAGAATTCACTATGCCATTTTTCGTCTTTCTGCGGATAAGCGAGGTACCCGCTACACATCTGTAAGGCATTATGTGAACTTTCTTCATGCTGCCTGTGGGCAATGACGATAAAGACTTATGGTTGAGCAATTTGTAGAGGGCGGGAAGGTTTAAACCACACACTCAGTGCGGAATTAGCATTGTGCGACTCCGGGTTGTTATTCTACTCTTCTTACGAGCTATATTACACATGTTAAAGCAATTCCTTGACCCATATTTTTAATTGTATAGGATGTTTTTGCAAAAGAGAATCAACACCTGCGAGGCTCTGTTTGTTTTTATTACGGGCTTATTAACGTCGCATGTACATCAATAATAGACACCAGTTACAGTAATACACAATACTGCAACAATGTCAACCTACCCAACAAAAATAAGGAAGACGGGAACAAAAAACGAGACCAGCCATCTTCAAAATTCCTTAAGGTATGGCAGATATTTAACCCTGGCCAGCCAGACAGGACAAAGTATTGGATCACATCTATGTATTGAACAATGCTCTCGCGAAAAAGCACACTTGCAGGTAGCCTCTCAGGGTCGCAGTAAAATCCGGCCATTCTCGCCCGCCATAAGCAGTGGAGGGCAACAAGCATAATTATGTCAAAAGGTATCCCATCCTAGTTTTCTATCTGCAAGAACCTGATTCCAAGTGGATGCAGAGGAAACTTTCTTCAGCGTTCTCTGTAAAACATCCCAGAAGTAGACCTCTTCCCAACTGTGCAAAAATACGTGATCTATTGTCTCCGGTTTTCTACGCATGTGAAAAAAAAAGAAATACAGCGTGGCTCCGTGGTAGAATACTCGACTGCCATGCAGAGGACCCGAGTTATAATCCCATCCAATCCTAGATCTCTTTATTTATTTGATTTGTTTTCTTATTTCGCGCGATAATGGTTACGGACACCGGCGGTGGCAGCGGACAACTACCCCACTGACGTTGTGATCTGATTACAGCTTTCGCTGTAAAATCAGGCTTCACCGCATTTCAAAAGGAATCAACCGGAAAAATTGCAGAGCGGAGTATGAACACGGCTGACATGGACTGTTATTTTTAAAAATTTGTAAACGAGCGTAAGCAAGAGCTACATCAAGAAGGGTGTCGACTTGGGCTTGTTGGTTTGTCATTCTCGTAAACTGTTGCGCGTGAAAGACGTAGACGGGGAACACAAAAAGACACAGACGCTCCGTGTGTGTCTTTTTGTGTTCCCCGTCTACTTCTTTCACGCGCAACAGTTTACGAAAACTACATCAAGCTCGTCAATTCGTCTGCTTTCGTGTCTTTTCTTTTGCGGTGTTTAGATTTTAAGGGCGCGTGTTTCATACGGTTAGATTGCTGATTGTCTGCATTATGATGCAATTTGAAGTTCTTGTGTGATTCGTTGCTCTTTCGATTCACGTATAAACCATATTGTACCGAACCGAACCCCGATGAGAAAGCTCATAATTGTGCGCGAGGATTCCAATGCCGCGGCTCGAATTCGGCCATTCACTAGTCATCTTTCGCGAGATTACCTCGAACTACAGGGGGATTGGACTGGTGTTCCCATCTACTCACCATAAAGTTAGTAGATCACGCTCAATATGCTCCAAGCGGTTTCGAATTCCTCAAAGGGCTTCCTCAGTATAATACGGGCGGAGATGGATCCAACATGCCCAGACTGCGGTGAAGTTAGCGCAATGAACACATGCCCTGGTGATGCCCTGCGTTGCAGGGGTGCAGTCAAGGATCCGGGTGGACCGCTTCTCTGAACGGCCCCAGCTGCATTGTTCGACATGGTCTCCGAGAGAGCGCGCTGGCAGCTTTCTCTCCGGCCGTACCAATCGCACGGAGATAGTGTACTTCCAGAGGTGGGCATAGCCGACTCCTCCTCCACATTTCGGCACTCGCCACCACGCCATCGCCGAGAGCTATACACGCGCGGGGGAGCCGCCGCACTTCTGGTGCGTCATGAATAAGGTGACAAAATGTGTTTCGCGCTACTGCATGATCTTCCACTGATTTGGAAGTGGCAGCTGAGTGTGTAAAACAATAACAATTCTGTTAGAAACTGCAAAAAAGCATAGCTGATCCCTCTTACATAGAAATCGGTATAACGCTAAAGTGAAACGTGTCTTAACAGACGTGAGTGAGCGTTTTAATGCATTGTTTTGGAACGAGGGCGAACGAATGAATGCTATAGCAACAAATTGAAATGTCATGCGAAGAACCGCAAGAAGCTCGAAACTTGCAACGCGCTGCTCGAGCAGAAGGAACGCAAGGAAGGAACATACGCAGGATGAACGCGAAATAACAACTGTCACAGCTCGACGGTTAAAGCGCGCTGCTCAAACACAAAAGATAACGCACAAAACGAACGCACAAGTATACAAAGCATGGGCGTGAAATAACTGTCAATGTTGTAACTTATTTAGGTGTGACTTATTTAGGTGTGAGCAGCGTACACCTTTCGCAAAAACGGCTGCTGCAGTGAGCGTAGTGATTTTCGTGGACTCTACAACTTCAACGCAAACTTGCGGTGATAGCGCAAGACGTACAAACTACCCCGCATCACGACAAAAGCGCGCGTGCGCGAGCGACCACTTCCTGTTGAGTCGCGCGCCCATCGCAACGCGCGGGGCGACGACCTTTAAAGCGCGCCCTTCGAGACGTTCGCGCCACCTCGCTAGTGATAACAAAAACGCACTGAAGTACCACCGATCTCTGATTAGCGCTAGCGATAAATGGTATATATAAATAGCTCGCCGTTAGTACGCTGAAGAACGGGCCGTCCGTGGTCGAGTTGGTTCGCGCTGTGGAGCGAGGGTTCGTAGATTCGACTCCCGGCGGCGGGACTTTTTCTTGTAATATTTTCTTTGCCATCTGTGAGTGTATATGTTTTACAACGTCATATTCATGACGGAAATACGCCAGTGGAGCCGTGGTGGACCCCTGCATAAAGCATTTTCGCATTAAAAAACACATATGGGCATGTAACACGGTGTGTACTCAGCGGTGACATCGAAATGTCATTTGAATAGGTGGCTAGCAAAAACGCGACTTTTGCAAAGATTGTGTGCTGCGGCATCCTTGTGCGCCGACTTCCGATTCGCGGCACAGTGGCGCCGTGCGTGAGCTGTTGTTGTACGAGGCGACCACTTTATGTGGCAGCACATCCAGAACTACATGGCGGAGCTTCTGCACATGTGTCATTGTGTCAAGTAGTCCGTTTGCGGGTGGTTTCGATTTTGCTTTCGCATGCGAATCCGACAAGTGCGCTTTCGTACGAAGACCCACGGCCTGTGAAGGTATTTGTGAAGTAGTGTTATGAAAGCTAGGTTATATGTATAACTTTATTCGAAAGCTGCCACAAACTTCGATACACTTATGGAAGCATACCTGAACGAACAGATGTCCGCAGTAACTGCTGAGGTCTTCCGCAAATCGCATCATAAAACGGCAATCTACTAGTGGTTCATGTAATGTTTACATTTTTCAAAACGATAAAGTATTTTGAATTGCGAAAGAACGCAGGAAGCGGCTTCTATGAAGTGATCGGCTTTATTTCTGAAAAAAAAGGGGAACAGTGAACAGCGGCCAAGCAGGAAATGCGCAATTGGAAATAATATGCAAACACAACAACACATTTGTAAAGTTTCGTCTCGGCACCGTCATTTCCCTAATTTTGGAGATGCAATAATTTTCTGGAGACGCTTACGTTACTTTTGTCAGAGGAAGCGAAGGCATAAACAGGCGGCAGAAATCTGAGCCACTACCGGTCGGGCGCGAGCATTTCCCGTTTGTAGTTCCAAGCAGGTAAAACGAGCTTCTTACCCGCCGTTTCAAGAACGCTATTTTGCAGAGCGAAGAGCACGCTGTCGACCCCATAATAGACACGAACGCGTCTGCTACCCAGGCAAACCTTTGCACTCGTAATCTTATTACCGTATAGTGCTCTCACCGCTCTGATTACCAAGCGCCAAAAACAACTCCCGCCGTAGATGCTGACGGCCATTACAGAACGCGATCTTCAACGTTACTGTATCGCCAGTAGTAACCAACCGAAATACCAATCATGTATGCAACTCAATTTATGAAATGGGTCGTCTTCTTTATGTGCTGTTTCCGATCGCCGTTTTGCTTTCAAAGAACCCTTCTTGCTGAAGATTTCCACGTCGCCGACGTCAAAGGAGCTTTCGCGATGAGAAACGCACTTGCGCTGGCGTTATGACTTGCACACAACTTCTTCCTTTTTGATTATACGGGGCGACCAAGATATTTCACAGCGCACATTGTATTAATTTCTTTCTGTTCGATGAATACAGATGACCTCACAAACACGCTCTCATGCTCACTTACAAGCTTCGATGTGCACCTGCCGCAGCAGAGCCACGTCATCGTTGTTTACAGGGGCAGGAAAACGTGAAATTGACGCGACAAGACCAGAAAACCAGAAACAGCAGCAAATGAAAATCGTGCAAAGAAAAAAGAAAGCGATAGGAAAAAACGTCTCGGAGGTATACCGTACATTCATCGCGTATCTCACAGGCTAACGAAAGTAGGAAGTAGATACGGCGTTAATGTTGTTTTCACGGCTGCCAATGGGCTAGGTAAAATTTGTGCCGATGGGCAGAGGAAGAATGAGCGAGTAAAAGACAAGAAGCGGATCGATATTTGTTTCGTAAAACACACCAATAAATTCACTGATTGCCGTACAAGTGTGGTGTATAAGGTCCCTTTCAGCTGTGGCCGTTTCTACGTAGGACTGACGGGCCGATGCGTTAACCAGAGATTGTTGGAACATAAGAGATGGCTAGCAGAGGGCTCACCTTCTAATCTATCTTTACATTGTCGAGATTGTAAGTGCACGCCAAAATTAGATGAATGCGCAGTACTGTACCACCATAGAAATGAAGAAACGCACCTTATGATTGAAGCATGGCATATCGAGAATAGTGGTAGCGCATGCGTGAGCCAACCGTCGATTAACGTGCACAAAGATAAAATCAAATGTCTTAACAGTTATCTTCCACCTAGACCCCCACGCGTGCCGGATCTATAGGTTCGCCTATTGCATGGGCATGGGCAGATAAGTTTTCGTGCCTTCTTTCTTTTCCGCCGTTGTGCGTCTCTTCAGTTGTAAGTCGGCGTTTGTGGTGGCCTAACTTCTCTCTTGTGTCCGTGTTTGCACGCCCCGCCTTTTTAGAATAAAAATCCTTCACAGGATAGGATTTGTTTCATTTAAAACGCTAATATTCTTGAACATAATACCTATTTCTTTTCTATTTTGTTTTATGCTACATAATATAGAAAAGTTAGCGTTCGCGGACTACATGCAAAAGCGTAGTAAAAAAAGTGCGTGCTTCGGCTCCGTAGCGTCGGCTGTGCTGCCACAGAAAGTTGTCGCCAGGTATAGTGCCGTCGCTTTCTGTGTGTTCCACCTAGCAGTTGCGGACCACATTTATCACAAAATTACTACATATGACCTTGGAGTGCTGCGCATGTAGCTGAGTTGAATAACGAATACAATCATTACGGGATAATTATATATGTGCGCATGGTCATTCTTCAATCAAGTGGTATGCACCTCTACACACATACATGTTATTTCGGAGCGGTGGGTGTTCTCGCGCATGTTTTGCGACATATGAAAATTTGTTGCACATCCTAGGGCCATGAAATAACCACCCAATCTGTTATTTTGACGAATACTCGAAAGAATATTTATTGATTTTTTTGTTGCAAAGATACAATCTCGGTGTCAATATAGTGAATTACAATAGCAAAATGATTCTTACTCTCAAAGTCAACAACTCTCGCAGTTCTCTGGCTTTTCTTTACCGCCTCTGAATCTTGCTTCACGTGAAGTGCCCTTCCCTTGCGCACTCGACCTTTTTTTTTCGATGCACGCGAAATTCTGCTTACTCAGAAATACATTTTAGGCATTTTTTTTGAAGAGCTAAATGCAGAAACCGAAACTTTGCTACACTCCACGGGAGGGTAAAGTACGTCTATCTTTAACTCCAAAACATTTGGAATCAAAATGGCGCAATTCTTGATGGTAACGTGAACTCAAAAAGGCAGTTTTTAATAAAAAATAAGCCAAATGCTGCACCTATTTCAATCAAACTGAGCCACATTCATTGAACCAGCGCTGCGTAAATAATTTTGACCAAAGAAACCAACGTGGTCTCATCCAATCTGTTTCATTTGTGTCCTCGTTGCTTTGCTATCGTGTTTACGTTGCACAATTAGTTTTCAAGGGCGAGTTGGCACTAACTCAAGGACATGATGCTGTAGGGCAAAACTTGAATATAAAGAAAAGAGGCCGACTTTACTACTTCTTTTTGACCTCTTACCGCTCGTTTTCGAGTTTAACGTAACAGTATCATGTCCTTCTTCCACTCCTAGACGGTGCATTTCAAATAAAAGACATGAAATTGACATATGAAATATGAAATTGGGCCCCGGTCTGTTCTTTGAAAAAGAAGAAGTGGCCCACAACGGCCCGGCAATAAACGAGCTCAGAAGAAGAACAGTAGCATTTTCCAAGGCCTTCAATAGATGCCAAGAACAATACAGCGCTGCAGACAATCCAGAATAGTGCGTATAGAGACAGAGAAGAGAGCGGTACCCGCATTGCTCTGGTTGAACACTTCTTTTTTTATAACTGATCACGTAGCGCAAAATTTGACACTGGACAAGAGAAGGGACGAAGACGAGCGCTTACTTCCAACAAGGTTTATTTCGAGAAGCGTACACATATATCTACGTGATGAGTTATGCATTACCAACATTCCCAACTTCATACTGTTGTCACTTCTTTTTCTTTTATTCCGTGCTCACGAGCAGCCCCGTCTTACGCCCGCTTCTTCGCGCATCTTCTGCGCGGCTTGGGTCTCCCGCGGCAGATTCAACATTGCGCCTTTTGCTAGGAAAAACCATTCGCTCTTCAAGTCTAGTGATCTCAAGTCCGCTCTTCAAGTACGTCCTTCGCATGCGACAGAGGACGGCACCGATGGAAGCACAAGGGTGATATTATATTCATACAAACAACTGTTATACCGTAGATTCGAATTGTTTTAGACTTCTTTTACGAGCTAATTGAAGCCCAAATGGAATGCTCCAATCTATAGACCTTATGCAAAAGTGCTGCCATCTGTCGGAGGTTTCACGAAGCTATCGATTCGGCGCCATGGTGGAGGCTTGCGTCCGAATCGTATTGCTGTCGCTGCTATAGCATGTTGCTTGTATCTGCTTTGATAGTGGGCAATTGGGGCATATAAGCATCAGACGAGTGTGTAAATGCCTGCACACGTTGCCGGCATTTCCTAGCTATTACGTTTACAATTATAACGCGTAAATAACAGCCTTACAACGAGAAGACGGTACAAGTTGTGTCATTGAGTCACATGTAAGCCCGTCGTCGTTGAGAATGAAGCTTAGCGCTAGGTTATCAATGTCGACTGTTTTCAGTGTAGCGAATCAAGCATTGTTAGCTATCTGAATATCATGCTTGTAGTGTAGGATGGTTGGGAGGAGTTTTTCAGCGCGCGACACGGGTAAGCACAGCAATGGCGGTAAGAAATGGCTGTTGACCTATTTTAAAGCATATTTCATATTGGACAGCCTACGTCGACCAGATGTATAGTGCTCTTAGGTTTAAATAAAACGCTATCCTCTTTTTGTATTTTTGAAGCAAAAAATATTTCGCTGCTGTAGTCATCGACTTATGTTATGTATAGAGGTATACCGCACGATTAAAATAAAGAAAGATCCGCTTCTCATGCACTTCAATAGTGAATATGAAAAGTGTTAGTTTCTGCAAGAAGTGGTGCCGGTTGGCTCGTATTTTGTAGAAAAGGCTTCCGACATGTGCTTCGAAGAATATTCGCATTCACATTTTCGCTTTTGGGGCCTACTGGCGCCTTAGAATTTTAACCGTTTTCCGCGGGGCAGTGTTGCGTCGCCGAAAGAAATCTTGCAAAACAACCTCTGCGCGTAAGCAACAGTAACGCACCCACTGTCGAGTGTAGCGCATTTGTTCAAACAGCATTTTTTTCAGTTTGATACCATAAGTGCCACACAAGCAGCTGTTAACGTTTCATAGCACTTAGAGTGGATACAAATAAAAATATCAGGGATTAGCGTCTCGAACCCATGATATGTTTATGAGTAACGCCGAAGTGTAGGGTTCCGGAAATTTAGACCACCTGGGGTTCTTTTACGTACACCTAAATATAAGTACACGGGCCTCGAACATTTTCGCCTCCGTCGAAAACGCACCCGCCGCGGCCGCGACCTTCGGGTTAGCAGTCGAGCGCCATAACCACTAACCGCCGTGTTGTGGCAGGGGTGGATACAGGATATTTCCGAATGGGGATCAGCTTCTGAAAGAGCCTGATATGTGCTCTTCTTGGGACATAAATTAAAAATTCTGCAGTTCGCACTCCTTGCGGCAATCGGTTTCATGTTCTTGAACTGGTATAGCGCAATACGGGGAAGAAGAAGCGGCCGAGCAGACCGACACAAAAGGAGAGAGAGCGCACTGTCCTCTTGTGTCGGTCTCCTTGGCCGTTTCTTGCCCGTAATGCGCTATACCAGTTCAAGTACGACGAACCAACTCGCCCAATCTTCAACACTTGCGGTTTTATGTGAAGCACTGGGCGAGTAATTATCTGTGCTGCATTTTTTTTTCGCCATGCGTTACGAGCTGGATCCCCGCGTTCTTGTAACTGTAGCATAGTTCCGTCCACCTCGTGGGCTTACCGAAACATCGACAACACTGGCGTTTAAAGGGTAACTTATGGCGGCAGAACTCCCGTTAGAGGGCAGACGTTAGTATTATTTAAACGAAGTACACTTTACGGTGCGATGATGTGAATATCATACGTAACTTTCATTAGTGTATTCCTCCGGGGTCCAGCAACGCTTGAATGTAGCTTGCTAAATTATAGGAATACAAATTATTGTTCATTAGACTGCTCTAAAGGCGGATCAAACACTGTATCCATAATTGACGTCAATCCGACATGACACCTGTATCATAGGAGTACATGTGTAATTTTTATTCCTTTGTTATAAAATCAGACAGCCAGCACTACAACGACAATTGACGTTGCACCAACATGACGCGTGGATAAGGTTTTTTTTTCAAAGGCAGTTTTAAGACCTGGCATGGCTCCGTGGTAGAATACCTGACTGCCACTCAGAATGCCTTGGTTCGATTCCTGCGGAGATTCTGATTTTTATTCCGAACATTCGTCGCGTACGCGCTGCATATGGCGGTTTTTCCTAACGCTCTCGCACTTCAATTAGCAATGTCTGTTATCGCCATTCCTGGATAGATATAACTGTCAATCGCCAGTGGCGTATGCCCGTATACAACTGCCCGTGGTAAACGGGCATGTGCCACACGGGGCGGGAGAAAGGGTTTGAGGACGTACGCAACAGGATTTACACGTTATTCAGGTCATGACCAGACAGTCATATTTGTCAAACCCTCCTACAACATTTTTGGGCTACACCAACTTATGGAGGCGATCATGATAGCACCCAGACGTAAACGGCTAGATGGATAGATACGTAGATAGAAACGTTCAAAGTGCTTTAGGTTCGAAAAAGAATGCATTGCTTCAAAAAAAAGTAACGGGGGGAGGGGGGGGGGTGCGGTCAGGCCATCCGGGCCGGGCCTCTGAATTTGGCAGTGATATCACAAGAAATGCTTGAAATATATGCATCGTGAAGCAATACGCGCACCAAGCATCCCACCAAATGCTACCTTGTTAAACTCCACACTCCAAACTCCACAATCGAAAACAAGCAATCGAAACCACTTTATGTGGCAGCACATCCAGAACTACATGGCGGAGCTTCTGCACATGTGTCATTGTGTCAAGTAGTCCGTTTGCGGGTGGTTTCGATTTTGCTTTCGCATGCGCATCCGACAAGTGCGCTTTCGTACGAAGACCCACGGCCTGTGAAGGTATTTGTGAAGTAGTGTTATGAAAGCTAGGTTATATGTATAACTTTATTCGAAAGCTGCCACAAACTTCGATACACTTATGAAAGCATCCCTGAACGAACAGATGTCCGCAGTAACTACTGAGGTCTTCCGCAAATCGCATCATAAAACGGCAATCTACTAGTGGTTCATGTAATGTTTACATTTTTCAAAACGGTAAAGTATTTTGAATTGCGAAAGAACGCAGGAAGCGGCTTCTATGAAGTGATCGGCTTTATTTATGAAAAAAAAGGGGAACAGTGAACAGCGGCCAAGCAGGAAATGCGCAATTGGATATAATATGCAAACACAACAACACATTTGTAAAGTTTCGTCTCGGCACCGTCATTTCCCTAATTTTGGAGATGCAATAATTTTCTGGAGACGCTTACGTTACTTTTGTCAGAGGAAGCGAAGGCATAAACAGGCGGCAGAAATCTGAGCCACTACCGGTCGGGCGCGAGCATTTCCCGTTTGTAGTTCCAAGCAGGTAAAACGAGCTTCTTACCCGCCGTTTCAAGAACGCTATTTTGCAGAGCGAAGAGCACACTGTCAACCCCATAATAGACACGAACGCGTCTGCTACCCAGGCAAACCTTTGCACTCGTAATCTTATTACCGTATAGTGCTCTCACCGCTCTGATTACCAAGCGCCAAAAACAACTCCCGCCGTAGATGCTGACGGCCATTACAGAATGCGATCTTCAACGTTACTGTATCGCCAGTAGTAACCAACCGAAATACCAATCATGTATGCAACTCAATTTATGAAATTGGTCGTCTTCTTTATGTGCTGTTTCCAATCGCCGTTTTGCTTTCAAAGAACCCTTCTTGCTGAAGATTTCCACGTCGCCGACGTCAAAGGAGCTTTCGCGATGAGAAACGCACTTGCGCTGGCGTTATGACTTGCACACAACTTCTTCCTTTATGATTATACGGGGCGACCAAGATATTTCACAGCGCACATTGTATTAATTTCTTTCTGTTCGATGAATACAGATGACCTCACAAACACGCTCTCATGCTCACTTACAAGCTTCGATGTGCACCTGCCGCAGCAGAGCCACGTCATCGTTGTTTACAGGGGCAGGAAAACGTGAAATTGACGCGACAAGACCAGAAAACCAGAAACAGCAGCAAATGAAAATCGTGCAAAGAAAAAAGAAAGCGATAGGAAAAAAGTCTCGGATGTATACCGTACATTCATTGCGTATCTCACAGGCTAACGAAAGTAGGAAGTAGATACGGCGTTAATGTTGTTTTCACGGCTGCCAATGGGCTAGGTAAAATTTGTGCCGATGGGCAGAGGAAGAATGAGCGAGTAAAAGACAAGAAGCGGATCGATATTTGTTTCGTAAAACACACCAATAAATTCACTGATTGCCGTACAAGAGTGGTGTATAAGGTCCCTTTCAGCTGTGGCCGTTTCTACGTAGGACTGACGGGCCGATGCGTTAACCAGAGATTGTTGGAACATAAGAGATGGCTAGCAGAGGGCTCACCTTCTAATCTATCTTTACATTGTCGAGATTGTAAGTGCACGCCAAAATTAGATGAATGCGCAGTACTGTACCACCATAGAAATGAAGAAACGCACCTTATGATTGAAGCATGGCATATCGAGAATAGTGGTAGCGCATGCGTGAGCCAACCGTCGATTAACGTGCACAAAGATAAAATCAAATGTCTTAACAGTTATCTTCCACCTAGACCCCCACGCGTGCCGGATCTATAGGTTCGCCTATTGCATGGGCATGGGCAGATAAGTTTTCGTGCCTTCTTTCTTTTCCGCCGTTGTGCGTCTCTTCAGTTGTAAGTCGGCGTTTGTGGTGGCCTAACTTCTCTCTTGTGTCCGTGTTTGCACGCCCCGCCTTTTTAGAATAAAAATCCTTCACAGGATAGGATTTGTTTCATTTAAAACGCTAATATTCTTGAACATAATACCTATTTCTTTTCTATTTTGTTTTATGCTACATAATATAGAAAAGTTAGCGTTCGCGGACTACATGCAAAAGCGTAGTAAAAAAAGTGCGTGCTTCGGCTCCGTAGCGTCGGCTGTGCTGCCACAGAAAGTTGTCGCCAGGTATAGTGCCGTCGCTTTCTGTGTGTTCCACCTAGCAGTTGCGGACCACATTTATCACAAAATTACTACATATGACCTTGGAGTGCTGCGCATGTAGCTGAGTTGAATAACGAATACAATCATTACGGGATAATTATATATGTGCGCATGGTCATTCTTCAATCAAGTGGTATGCACCTCTACACACATACATGTTATTTCGGAGCGGTGGGTGTTCTCGCGCATGTTTTGCGACATATGAAAATTTGTTGCACATCCTAGGGCCATGAAATAACCACCCAATCTGTTATTTTGACGAATACTCGAAAGAATATTTATTGATTTTTTTGTTGCAAAGATACAATCTCGGTGTCAATATAGTGAATTACAATAGCAAAATGATTCTTACTCTCAAAGTCAACAACTCTCGCAGTTCTCTGGCTTTTCTTTACCGCCTCTGAATCTTGCTTCACGTGAAGTGTCCTTCCCTTGCGCACTCGACCTTTTTTTTTCGATGCACGCGAAATTCTGCTTACTCAGAAATACATTTTAGGCATTTTTTTTGAAGAGCTAAATGCAGAAACCGAAACTTTGCTACACTCCACGGGAGGGTAAAGTACGTCTATCTTTAACTCCAAAACATTTGGAATCAAAATGGGGCAATTCTTGATGGTAACGTGGACTCAAAAAGGCAGTTTTTAATAAAAAAATAAGCCAAATGCTGCACCTATTTCAATCAAACTGAGCCACATTCATTGAACCAGCGCTGCGTAAATAATTTTGACCAAAGAAACCAACGTGGTCTCATCCAATCTGTTTCATTTGTGTCCTCGTTGCTTTGCTATCGTGTTTACGTTGCACAATTAGTTTTCAAGGGCGAGTTGGCACTAACTCAAGGACATGATGCTGTAGGGCAAAACTTGAATATAAAGAAAAGAGGCCGACTTTACTACTTCTTTTTGACCTCTTACCGCTCGTTTTCGAGTTTAACGTAACAGTATCATGTCCTTCTTCCACTCCTAGACGGTGCATTTCAAATAAAAGACATGAAATTGACATATGAAATATGAAATTGGGCCCCGGTCTGTTCTTTGAAAAAGAAGAAGTGGCCCACAACGGCCCGGCAATAAACGAGCTCAGAAGAAGAACAGTAGCATTTTCCAAGGCCTTCAATAGATGCCAAGAACAATACAGCGCTGCAGACAATCCAGAATAGTGCGTATAGAGACAGAGAAGAGAGCGGTACCCGCATTGCTCTGGTTGAACACTTCTTTTTTTTATAACTGATCACGTAGCGCAAAATTTGACACTGGACAAGAGAAGGGACGAAGACGAGCGCTTACTTCCAACAAGGTTTATTTCGAGAAGCGTACACATATATCTACGTGATGAGTTATGCATTACCAACATTCCCAACTTCATACTGTTGTCACTTCTTTTTCTTTTATTCCGTGCTCACGAGCAGCCCCGTCTTACGCCCGCTTCTTCGCGCATCTTCTGCGCGGCTTGGGTCTCCCGCGGCAGATTCAACATTGCGCCTTTTGCTAGGAAAAACCATTCGCTCTTCAAGTCTAGTGATCTCAAGTCCGCTCTTCAAGTACGTCCTTCGCATGCGACAGAGGACGGCACCGATGGAAGCACAAGGGTGATATTATATTCATACAAACAACTGTTATACCGTAGATTCGAATTGTTTTAGACTTCTTTTACGAGCTAATTGAAGCCCAAATGGAATGCTCCAATCTATAGACCTTATGCAAAAGTGCTGCCATCTGTCGGAGGTTTCACGAAGCTATCGATTCGGCGCCATGGTGGAGGCTTGCGTCCGAATCGTATTGCTGTCGCTGCTATAGCATGTTGCTTGTATCTGCTTTGATAGTGGGCAATTGGGGCATATAAGCATCAGACGAGTGTGTAAATGCCTGCACACGTTGCCGGCATTTCCTAGCTATTACGTTTACAATTATAACGCGTAAATAACAGCCTTACAACGAGAAGACGGTACAAGTTGTGTCATTGAGTCACATGTAAGCCCGTCGTCGTTGAGAATGAAGCTTAGCGCTAGGTTATCAATGTCGACTGTTTTCAGTGTAGCGAATCAAGCATTGTTAGCTATCTGAATATCATGCTTGTAGTGTAGGATGGTTGGGAGGAGTTTTTCAGCGCGCGACACGGGTAAGCACAGCAATGGCGGTAAGAAATGGCTGTTGACCTATTTTAAAGCATATTTCATATTGGACAGCCTACGTCGACCAGATGTATAGTGCTCTTAGGTTTAAATAAAACGCTATCCTCTTTTTGTATTTTTGAAGCAAAAAATATTTCGCTGCTGTAGTCATCGACTTATGTTATGTATAGAGGTATACCGCACGATTAAAATAAAGAAAGATCCGCTTCTCATGCACTTCAATAGTGAATATGAAAAGTGTTAGTTTCTGCAAGAAGTGGTGCCGGTTGGCTCGTATTTTGTAGAAAAGGCTTCCGACATGTGCTTCGAAGAATATTCGCATTCACATTTTCGCTTTTGGGGCCTACTGGCGCCTTAGAATTTTAACCGTTTTCCGCGGGGCAGTGTTGCGTCGCCGAAAGAAATCTTGCAAAACAACCTCTGCGCGTAAGCAACAGTAACGCACCCACTGTCGAGTGTAGCGCATTTGTTCAAACAGCATTTTTTTCAGTTTGATACCATAAGTGCCACACAAGCAGCTGTTAACGTTTCATAGCACTTAGAGTGGATACAAATAAAAATATCAGGGATTAGCGTCTCGAACCCATGATATGTTTATGAGTAACGCCGAAGTGTAGGGTTCCGGAAATTTAGACCACCTGGGGTTCTTTTACGTACACCTAAATATAAGTACACGGGCCTCGAACATTTTCGCCTCCGTCGAAAACGCACCCGCCGCGGCCGCGACCTTCGGGTTAGCAGTCGAGCGCCATAACCACTAACCGCCGTGTTGTGGCAGGGGTGGATACAGGATATTTCCGAATGGGGATCAGCTTCTGAAAGAGCCTGATATGTGCTCTTCTTGGGACATAAATTAAAAATTCTGCAGTTCGCACTCCTTGCGGCAATCGGTTTCATGTTCTTGAACTGGTATAGCGCAATACGGGGAAGAAGAAGCGGCCGAGCAGACCGACACAAAAGGAGAGAGAGCGCACTGTCCTCTTGTGTCGGTCTCCTTGGCCGTTTCTTGCCCGTAATGCGCTATACCAGTTCAAGTACGACGAACCAACTCGCCCAATCTTCAACACTTGCGGTTTTATGTGAAGCACTGGGCGAGTAATTATCTGTGCTGCATTTTTTTTTCGCCATGCGTTACGAGCTGGATCCCCGCGTTCTTGTAACTGTAGCATAGTTCCGTCCACCTCGTGGGCTTACCGAAACATCGACAACACTGGCGTTTAAAGGGTAACTTATGGCGGCAGAACTCCCGTTAGAGGGCAGACGTTAGTATTATTTAAACGAAGTACACTTTACGGTGCGATGATGTGAATATCATACGTAACTTTCATTAGTGTATTCCTCCGGGGTCCAGCAACGCTTGAATGTAGCTTGCTAAATTATAGGAATACAAATTATTGTTCATTAGACTGCTCTAAAGGCGGATCAAACACTGTATCCATAATTGACGTCAATCCGACATGACACCTGTATCATAGGAGTACATGTGTAATTTTTATTCCTTTGTTATAAAATCAGACAGCCAGCACTACAACGACAATTGACGTTGCACCAACATGACGCGTGGATAAGGTTTTTTTTTCAAAGGCAGTTTTAAGACCTGGCATGGCTCCGTGGTAGAATACCTGACTGCCACTCAGAATGCCTTGGTTCGATTCCTGCGGAGATTCTGATTTTTATTCCGAACATTCGTCGCGTACGCGCTGCATATGGCGGTTTTTCCTAACGCTCTCGCACTTCAATTAGCAATGTCTGTTATCGCCATTCCTGGATAGATATAACTGTCAATCGCCAGTGGCGTATGCCCGTATACAACTGCCCGTGGTAAACGGGCATGTGCCACACGGGGCGGGAGAAAGGGTTTGAGGACGTACGCAACAGGATTTACACGTTATTCAGGTCATGACCAGACAGTCATATTTGTCAAACCCTCCTACAACATTTTTGGGCTACACCAACTTATGGAGGCGATCATGATAGCACCCAGACGTAAACGGCTAGATGGATAGATACGTAGATAGAAACGTTCAAAGTGCTTTAGGTTCGAAAAAGAATGCATTGCTTCAAAAAAAAGTAACGGGGGGAGGGGGGGGGGTGCGGTCAGGCCATCCGGGCCGGGCCTCTGAATTTGGCAGTGATATCACAAGAAATGCTTGAAATATATGCATCGTGAAGCAATACGCGCACCAAGCATCCCACCAAATGCTACCTTGTTAAACTCCACACTCCAAACTCCACAATCGAAAACAAGCAATCGAAACCACTTTATGTGGCAGCACATCCAGAACTACATGGCGGAGCTTCTGCACATGTGTCATTGTGTCAAGTAGTCCGTTTGCGGGTGGTTTCGATTTTGCTTTCGCATGCGCATCCGACAAGTGCGCTTTCGTACGAAGACCCACGGCCTGTGAAGGTATTTGTGAAGTAGTGTTATGAAAGCTAGGTTATATGTATAACTTTATTCGAAAGCTGCCACAAACTTCGATACACTTATGAAAGCATCCCTGAACGAACAGATGTCCGCAGTAACTACTGAGGTCTTCCGCAAATCGCATCATAAAACGGCAATCTACTAGTGGTTCATGTAATGTTTACATTTTTCAAAACGGTAAAGTATTTTGAATTGCGAAAGAACGCAGGAAGCGGCTTCTATGAAGTGATCGGCTTTATTTATGAAAAAAAAGGGGAACAGTGAACAGCGGCCAAGCAGGAAATGCGCAATTGGATATAATATGCAAACACAACAACACATTTGTAAAGTTTCGTCTCGGCACCGTCATTTCCCTAATTTTGGAGATGCAATAATTTTCTGGAGACGCTTACGTTACTTTTGTCAGAGGAAGCGAAGGCATAAACAGGCGGCAGAAATCTGAGCCACTACCGGTCGGGCGCGAGCATTTCCCGTTTGTAGTTCCAAGCAGGTAAAACGAGCTTCTTACCCGCCGTTTCAAGAACGCTATTTTGCAGAGCGAAGAGCACACTGTCAACCCCATAATAGACACGAACGCGTCTGCTACCCAGGCAAACCTTTGCACTCGTAATCTTATTACCGTATAGTGCTCTCACCGCTCTGATTACCAAGCGCCAAAAACAACTCCCGCCGTAGATGCTGACGGCCATTACAGAATGCGATCTTCAACGTTACTGTATCGCCAGTAGTAACCAACCGAAATACCAATCATGTATGCAACTCAATTTATGAAATTGGTCGTCTTCTTTATGTGCTGTTTCCAATCGCCGTTTTGCTTTCAAAGAACCCTTCTTGCTGAAGATTTCCACGTCGCCGACGTCAAAGGAGCTTTCGCGATGAGAAACGCACTTGCGCTGGCGTTATGACTTGCACACAACTTCTTCCTTTATGATTATACGGGGCGACCAAGATATTTCACAGCGCACATTGTATTAATTTCTTTCTGTTCGATGAATACAGATGACCTCACAAACACGCTCTCATGCTCACTTACAAGCTTCGATGTGCACCTGCCGCAGCAGAGCCACGTCATCGTTGTTTACAGGGGCAGGAAAACGTGAAATTGACGCGACAAGACCAGAAAACCAGAAACAGCAGCAAATGAAAATCGTGCAAAGAAAAAAGAAAGCGATAGGAAAAAAGTCTCGGATGTATACCGTACATTCATTGCGTATCTCACAGGCTAACGAAAGTAGGAAGTAGATACGGCGTTAATGTTGTTTTCACGGCTGCCAATGGGCTAGGTAAAATTTGTGCCGATGGGCAGAGGAAGAATGAGCGAGTAAAAGACAAGAAGCGGATCGATATTTGTTTCGTAAAACACACCAATAAATTCACTGATTGCCGTACAAGAGTGGTGTATAAGGTCCCTTTCAGCTGTGGCCGTTTCTACGTAGGACTGACGGGCCGATGCGTTAACCAGAGATTGTTGGAACATAAGAGATGGCTAGCAGAGGGCTCACCTTCTAATCTATCTTTACATTGTCGAGATTGTAAGTGCACGCCAAAATTAGATGAATGCGCAGTACTGTACCACCATAGAAATGAAGAAACGCACCTTATGATTGAAGCATGGCATATCGAGAATAGTGGTAGCGCATGCGTGAGCCAACCGTCGATTAACGTGCACAAAGATAAAATCAAATGTCTTAACAGTTATCTTCCACCTAGACCCCCACGCGTGCCGGATCTATAGGTTCGCCTATTGCATGGGCATGGGCAGATAAGTTTTCGTGCCTTCTTTCTTTTCCGCCGTTGTGCGTCTCTTCAGTTGTAAGTCGGCGTTTGTGGTGGCCTAACTTCTCTCTTGTGTCCGTGTTTGCACGCCCCGCCTTTTTAGAATAAAAATCCTTCACAGGATAGGATTTGTTTCATTTAAAACGCTAATATTCTTGAACATAATACCTATTTCTTTTCTATTTTGTTTTATGCTACATAATATAGAAAAGTTAGCGTTCGCGGACTACATGCAAAAGCGTAGTAAAAAAAGTGCGTGCTTCGGCTCCGTAGCGTCGGCTGTGCTGCCACAGAAAGTTGTCGCCAGGTATAGTGCCGTCGCTTTCTGTGTGTTCCACCTAGCAGTTGCGGACCACATTTATCACAAAATTACTACATATGACCTTGGAGTGCTGCGCATGTAGCTGAGTTGAATAACGAATACAATCATTACGGGATAATTATATATGTGCGCATGGTCATTCTTCAATCAAGTGGTATGCACCTCTACACACATACATGTTATTTCGGAGCGGTGGGTGTTCTCGCGCATGTTTTGCGACATATGAAAATTTGTTGCACATCCTAGGGCCATGAAATAACCACCCAATCTGTTATTTTGACGAATACTCGAAAGAATATTTATTGATTTTTTTGTTGCAAAGATACAATCTCGGTGTCAATATAGTGAATTACAATAGCAAAATGATTCTTACTCTCAAAGTCAACAACTCTCGCAGTTCTCTGGCTTTTCTTTACCGCCTCTGAATCTTGCTTCACGTGAAGTGTCCTTCCCTTGCGCACTCGACCTTTTTTTTTCGATGCACGCGAAATTCTGCTTACTCAGAAATACATTTTAGGCATTTTTTTTGAAGAGCTAAATGCAGAAACCGAAACTTTGCTACACTCCACGGGAGGGTAAAGTACGTCTATCTTTAACTCCAAAACATTTGGAATCAAAATGGGGCAATTCTTGATGGTAACGTGGACTCAAAAAGGCAGTTTTTAATAAAAAAATAAGCCAAATGCTGCACCTATTTCAATCAAACTGAGCCACATTCATTGAACCAGCGCTGCGTAAATAATTTTGACCAAAGAAACCAACGTGGTCTCATCCAATCTGTTTCATTTGTGTCCTCGTTGCTTTGCTATCGTGTTTACGTTGCACAATTAGTTTTCAAGGGCGAGTTGGCACTAACTCAAGGACATGATGCTGTAGGGCAAAACTTGAATATAAAGAAAAGAGGCCGACTTTACTACTTCTTTTTGACCTCTTACCGCTCGTTTTCGAGTTTAACGTAACAGTATCATGTCCTTCTTCCACTCCTAGACGGTGCATTTCAAATAAAAGACATGAAATTGACATATGAAATATGAAATTGGGCCCCGGTCTGTTCTTTGAAAAAGAAGAAGTGGCCCACAACGGCCCGGCAATAAACGAGCTCAGAAGAAGAACAGTAGCATTTTCCAAGGCCTTCAATAGATGCCAAGAACAATACAGCGCTGCAGACAATCCAGAATAGTGCGTATAGAGACAGAGAAGAGAGCGGTACCCGCATTGCTCTGGTTGAACACTTCTTTTTTTTATAACTGATCACGTAGCGCAAAATTTGACACTGGACAAGAGAAGGGACGAAGACGAGCGCTTACTTCCAACAAGGTTTATTTCGAGAAGCGTACACATATATCTACGTGATGAGTTATGCATTACCAACATTCCCAACTTCATACTGTTGTCACTTCTTTTTCTTTTATTCCGTGCTCACGAGCAGCCCCGTCTTACGCCCGCTTCTTCGCGCATCTTCTGCGCGGCTTGGGTCTCCCGCGGCAGATTCAACATTGCGCCTTTTGCTAGGAAAAACCATTCGCTCTTCAAGTCTAGTGATCTCAAGTCCGCTCTTCAAGTACGTCCTTCGCATGCGACAGAGGACGGCACCGATGGAAGCACAAGGGTGATATTATATTCATACAAACAACTGTTATACCGTAGATTCGAATTGTTTTAGACTTCTTTTACGAGCTAATTGAAGCCCAAATGGAATGCTCCAATCTATAGACCTTATGCAAAAGTGCTGCCATCTGTCGGAGGTTTCACGAAGCTATCGATTCGGCGCCATGGTGGAGGCTTGCGTCCGAATCGTATTGCTGTCGCTGCTATAGCATGTTGCTTGTATCTGCTTTGATAGTGGGCAATTGGGGCATATAAGCATCAGACGAGTGTGTAAGTGCCTGCACACGTTGCCGGCATTTCCTAGCTATTACGTTTACAATTATAACGCGTAAATAACAGCCTTACAACGAGAAGACGGTACAAGTTGTGTCATTGAGTCACATGTAAGCCCGTCGTCGTTGAGAATGAAGCTTAGCGCTAGGTTATCAATGTCGACTGTTTTCAGTGTAGCGAATCAAGCATTGTTAGCTATCTGAATATCATGCTTGTAGTGTAGGATGGTTGGGAGGAGTTTTTCAGCGCGCGACACGGGTAAGCACAGCAATGGCGGTAAGAAATGGCTGTTGACCTATTTTAAAGCATATTTCATATTGGACAGCCTACGTCGACCAGATGTATAGTGCTCTTAGGTTTAAATAAAACGCTATCCTCTTTTTGTATTTTTGAAGCAAAAAATATTTCGCTGCTGTCGTCATCGACTTATGTTATGTATAGAGGTATACCGCACGATTAAAATAAAGAAAGATCCGCTTCTCATGCACTTCAATAGTGAATATGAAAAGTGTTAGTTTCTGCAAGAAGTGGTGCCGGTTGGCTCGTATTTTGTAGAAAAGGCTTCCGACATGTGCTTCGAAGAATATTCGCATTCACATTTTCGCTTTTGGGGCCTACTGGCGCCTTAGAATTTTAACCGTTTTCCGCGGGGCAGTGTTGCGTCGCCGAAAGAAATCTTGCAAAACAACCTCTGCGCGTAAGCAACAGTAACGCACCCACTGTCGAGTGTAGCGCATTTGTTCAAACAGCATTTTTTTCAGTTTGATACCATAAGTGCCACACAAGCAGCTGTTAACGTTTCATAGCACTTAGAGTGGATACAAATAAAAATATCAGGGATTAGCGTCTCGAACCCATGATATGTTTATGAGTAACGCCGAAGTGTAGGGTTCCGGAAATTTAGACCACCTGGGGTTCTTTTACGTACACCTAAATATAACCCTTCCGGCCCTGGCGTCGTCAATTGACGACACCGCACAAAAGTTCCCCTAGCATCTCGGAAATGAAACTAAAACTGCTCATTTTTGGGGAAATGCTTCTTCAGTGATCCCCACTGTGACTGACACCAAAATTGCGACATATTTGCTGAGCTGGGAGCCACAAAGAAGAAAAACCTTGACCGACGTGATCGTTGACGCCGTGGCGGGTCAGGTGAGGCGGCAAAGCGCCGTTTTCGGGACGTCGTACAGAAGCTGTTTCAAGGAATATCACACTGAAAAATGAGACCTGGTTCACATTTTGTGTACTCTAGTGAGTAGCATAAATAAAAAAATCATTTTCCTAATTTCACAACCACTGAGCCCTGATTACCTAATTTGATTGCATGCTAATTAATCCATAAATACTTGCACCACTGGCTTAATTTTTCGTTTTTGGCCTTCTGAGGTCCCAACTATTAGGAAAACATGCACAAAAAATGTATCCGGCCAAAATAAAAAATCCAGGGCTGAAAGGGATAAGTACACGGGCCTCGAACATTTTCGCCTCCGTCGAAAACGCACCCGCCGCGGCCGCGACCTTCGGGTTAGCAGTCGAGCGCCATAACCACTAACCGCCGTGTTGTGGCAGGGGTGGATACAGGATATTTCCGAATGGGGATCAGCTTCTGAAAGAGCCTGATATGTGCTCTTCTTGGGACATAAATTAAAAATTCTGCAGTTCGCACTCCTTGCGGCAATCGGTTTCATGTTCTTGAACTGGTATAGCGCATTACGGGGAAGAAGAAGCGGCCGAGCAGACCGACACAAAAGGAGAGAGAGCGCACTGTCCTCTTGTGTCGGTCTCCTTGGCCGTTTCTTGCCCGTAATGCGCTATACCAGTTCAAGTACGACGAACCAACTCGCCCAATCTTCAACACTTGCGGTTTTTTGTGAAGCACTGGGCGAGTAATTATCTGTGCTGCATTTTTTTTTCGCCATGCGTTACGAGCTGGATCCCCGCGTTCTTGTAACTGTAGCATAGTTCCGTCCACCTCGTGGGCTTACCGGAACATCGACAACACTGGCGTTTAAAGGGTAACTTATGGCGGCAGAACTCCCGTTAGAGCGCAGACGTTAGTATTATTTAAACGAAGTACACTTTACGGTGCGATGATGTGAATATCATACGTAACTTTCATTAGTGTATTCCTCCGGGGTCCAGCAACGCTTGAATGTAGCTTGCTAAATTATAGGAATACAAATTATTGTTCATTAGACTGCTCTAAAGGCGGATCAAACACTGTATCCATAATTGACGTCAATCCGACATGACACCTGTATCATAGGAGTACATGTGTAATTTTTATTCCTTTGTTATAAAATCAGACAGCCAGCACTACAACGACAATTGACGTTGCACCAACATGACGCGTGGATAAGGTTTTTTTTCAAAGGCAGTTTTAAGACCTGGCATGGCTCCGTGGTAGAATACCTGACTGCCACTCAGAATGCTTTGGTTCGATTCCTGCGGTGATTCTGATTTTTATTCCGAACATTCGTCGCGTACGCGCTGCATATTGCGGTTTTTCCTAACGCTCTCGCACTTCAATTAGCAATGTCTGTTATCGCCATTCCTGGATAGATATAACTGTCAATCGCCAGTGGCGTATGCCCGTATACAACTGCCCGTGGTAAACAGGCATGTGCCACACGGGGCGGGAGAAAGGGTTTGAGGACGTACGCAACAGGATTTACACGTTAGTCAGGTCATGACCAGACAGTCGTATTTGTCAAACCCTCCTACAACATTTTTGGGCTACACCAACTTATGGAGGCGATCATGATAGCACCCAGACGTAAACGGCTAGATGGATAGATACGTAGATAGAAACGTTCAAAGTGCTTTAGGTTCGAAAAAAAATGCATTGCTTCAAAAAAAATAACGGGGGGAGGGGGGGGGGGTGCGGTCAGGCCATCCGGGCCGGGCCTCTGAATTTGGCAGTGATATCACAAGAAATGCTTGAAATATATGCATAGTGAAGCAATACGCGCACCAAGCATCCCACCAAATGCTACCTTGTTAAACTCCACACTCCAAACTCCACAATCGAAAACAAGCTACAAACAATGCGCTCCAGCACAATTGGTCAGTTCGCTCAGAGTCGATGACGCGCTCGAGCTACCTGACTAACGTGCAATTGTTATCGCAATGTAATAATCAAAGTAATCTTGTCAACAGCAGCGCACCCTATTGCAAAACCCAGCGCCGCTGGGTACCAGCGTCCAGTGCCATGCCTGATTATGGGCCCGGCGTCGCGCTGGATACTGGGCCGCTGGAGCGGCGTTTTACTGGGAGGCGCTGGGTACTCAAGCGCAAAACGGCTCTACAGCGTTAAAACGGCGGTGCCTACGTTCCCTACAAAAATATATTAGTAAAGAAAGTCATACAGAAAACATTATTGCAATAAAAGAAAGAAAAAAATACAAACCGTATGAAAAGAAAAGCTTCACCACGAGGATTCCAACTCGCCACTTCTCAATCTCCAAGAGAGTTCTCTACCACTGCGCTACGCTGAAGGATGTCGGCATTGCTGTAAAAGAGCTAGTCAATACAGTAAGACATCGTTCCGTTTCATATTTTGATTTCGCGTATTCAAGGAAGATGCGACCTTCCTTTCCAAATCAAGCTTCCTTCTTTATTAGACACACACAGAGGGTTGCCGGCAACGAATGAAATGCCCAAAATGGGAAGAGTGCTAAGTTTCTTTAAGAATTCCCGTCTTATCTCCGAAAAATATCAAATGTGTCGAGGAGCAGGGTACAGTTATTTGACGGCTGTTACTGTCGATTTTAATAGCCGTTTCTCGCCCTTGCTAATGATGAACATGTACAGAAGCTTTATGATGACTCGTTCGATAAACACGCGCTTACATGAATTCATACGGAGTAGTGTTCTCGAGCGAGCGACGATATTACTGCGGAGCGGGCGTGCCTGTATTCTGATTTGCAGTTCTATCGATCACTACAACTATAAAACCGCTCAGCAAATTGCAATTTGTTGAAAAAGGATGCCGGTGTGTTAGTTCACTGATGCGTACCAGTTGACACGTATGTGTTCTCACGTGTGAGTCAGAGAAGGACCGGCGAGTGCGGCCGGCTGCTTTCGGTGAGCCTGCGTTCGTTGCTGCAAGCGCGTCGCATCGATGGTCTTCGCTCCTCGTGCGGACACGGTACACAAGAAAAAATGGTTAAGGGATGTCCAGACTATACTTTACAGTAATTCTTACACGTTGGAATTGCGTGTGCTTAAACCAAGAAGCGCCGGTGGCATGTAGACGGACTCGGCTGGTACGCTAGGCCTAACGCTCGCTGGGAGCCGCACTGGGTAGGCCGATCTCGGCGCGGATGAGTTGCGATGGTTGAACTTTCTGCATTTTGGCCTCGGAACCTTTGTAACTGTTACCTAACGTATAGCTGAAGTAAGTGGAAGTGCAAGATTTGCCCGAGATGCGTTTCCGGTGTGTGGATATCGAACGACGGCTGTTTTTCTGGCCTGCGTTGGGAGAGGTCGCAAAGCCAGAGCTCATTTACTTCTTGCCAACTGCACGACGATGTAACGATTTGCTCTGTATGTTAAGAGCGACGCCTCGAGACCTATAAACGTTACAATATGAAGTCATTACCGCAACACATCATGGATGCAAAACTGATATATATGCACGGCAAGCACAAAATGTGTATTCCTTGCTGCTACGTGCTCCGCAAAAATTAACGACGGTATTGGCACTGCATGAATAAAAAAAAGCGTGCTGGAAAGCAAAGTGATCAGTGTTGGCTGCTTTTGGTTATTAACATATTTTTCTCCGCATTCGACAGGGAAACATTAAAAGTGACCGTGATTTCACTTATCACATATATCATGAAAATAGTGCGCGTCTCATCATCTATCTCTGCCACGCTAGAATTTGTGACACAGGTTTGGGACCTAGCGATACCATCGAATCAAACATTCGATATTGAATGAAAGCATTCCGCCGCGCACAATACTGAAAGCAGCGCGCGACACTGGCAGAAACAGTGCAGGCTCCAGTATGTGCCAGCACACGCCAGTGAGAATTCCAGCATCTCCAGCGCTGCCCAGTGAGCGCCAGCTTCACAGCGGCAAAGCCAGTGCCGATAGCAGTGCGACCCAGCTCTTTTCCAGTGCGTTGACTGGAGTCCCAGTGAATCCGAGCGTATACCAGTGTTCCCAGTGCGACCCAGTGCCAAAAAACGTACTGGTATCACGCTGGGGGTACTGGAGCGGCGCTGGTTTCGTAGCGTTAGCTACACTTGCCTAGCCGGAGCCGGTTTCGCGTGGGTCATCATGAGCCGTGCTACGCATGCGCGAGGATGAGTGCGGAGCCGGCATCTCACGCGCACTCCGCCACCGCCGCGCGCGGCTCGCCGCTGCTGGTGGCGGATGGCGGGAGGAGTGGCGTCGTACCCGGGCAGACAGACTGGCGCCGGCGCGCGCGCCTCGCCGCTGCTGCTCTGCGCATTCGAGAGGGGTGACGTCGTAGCCATGGCGCGCGCAGCTATTCGCCTTCGCTGTGCAGTCGCCGTCTGACAATGCGCTGGTGCCGCTTGATAGCGCATCTGACTGGCGTTTGCAGGTGTTTAACGCCATGGAGAAGGAGAGCGCAAATGCTGCTCAACGGCGCAGAAGAGCCGAGAAGCTTATGTCATGGGATCCCGAAGTAGTTGCCTGGCAATTAGCGGTTCAGCGTACGAAGGATGAACAGAGGAAGGCTAAACGTGCTGCGGAGACACTGGAGAAAGGGTGGAACGTCTAACAAAGCGGCGTCGCCAGGATGCTGAGCGACGTGCCCGACCATCTCTGCAGCAGCAACAACAAGACGCCGTCGATGACGTTAAGGCTCGCCGATGAACTGCCTATACGGTGAAACTTAGCGAAAGCGCTAGTGCGACACGGACCTTCGAGACGGACTTGGTAAACAATCCGTTTGGATACGTGTGCGACGTGTGTGAAAGACTGTGGCACATGAAAGACTTGACGCCGCTAAGTAGTGCCATGCGTGAAACGTTGAGTTTAATGGCGGCGCCTGAGTGGGGTGAAACCGTGGCGCGGGTTTGTACAACGTGCAAGAACTTTCTCGTTAAGCAGAACATTCCGCTCTTTAGCGTTACCAATGGGTATGGTTACCCGGCCATGCCGCCAGGTCTGCCGGTTATGAACGCTGTGGCCGATTGTGTGTCATTGGAGCAGCAGTAAGCATGACAATCAAGCTAATCCTAGACAATCTGGAAAGCTCAGAATAATCAGCTGAACCTTTGCTAACGCTACGTATATCCTGACACAGCCGAGTTAAGCCACTGCAATTTTTTTTTGCAATAGGGCAGGTATGCGCGAGTAGTCGCGAGGATGCTTCGCAGCTCGTACACGAAGCCGGTATGTCTGTGCCTGCAAGCAAACGGCGCAAAAACTGTCTGCTTACGGCATGACGCGGAAGAGTGTTTTCTGATGAGTGCCGATGCTGTCACCTACCGCATTTGTAAGAACGGCGATTTAAACACGGCGTTACTCGTAACCAGTAGCCGGAGCAGCGGAACGATCTGCCCCTTCTCGTCGGCACAACCAAGTGTAATAACATGGGGGTTAGTTTCCTGTAATCACTTCTTCAGCACCTCATTCGCCTCAATTCGAGTAACACGGCAGGCGAAAATATGTCGGCATTACTGTTGCTATCAGCCGCCACACGCCGATACGTACGCTCCGTGGGTGCACATGCGGAGCGCGGTTAACCTTCAACGTGGCGGAAATGCGCACGGCGACCGCTAGATGGCAGCACATTTTGCATGAGGTCTACTCATGAATACCGACGATAGTGGGCTACATTGATTTTAGCCGCAATATAGATTTTAGGTATTTAAGTGACAGGTACACACTGGCCAAAAATTGTTGGAGCAGGCCCGAGCATATTGGCAGTGGCGAAAAAGTGTGTTTTTCTCAGTTTCAGTTAAATTGCATTTGGCTCTTTTAGAAAAAAAAAAGAACAAATGCCACATTTGTCTTTCGACTGTAAAATACTGCACGCCATACCATGCAACTCCTTGTTTCAAAAGTAACATTGATCGTTTTACATCCTATATTGCCAGTAGCTTAGCGGCCGTTTTGCTCTGTTGCCATTTTATTTGCACAGCAGTTTGTATCAATTTGACGGAAAGTAGGCAATGCAGTATATGCAAGGAAAGTATACTGAATCGGCGTATTTGATCGGGCAGAGTTCGCGTACATATGTCGGAAGTCCTTAAGCGATTTTAGAATCAATGTATGTGGACATTTGGCACCATGTGCTCATATCTATGAGCGATTCTGAGGTAGCCACCGTTGGTGCTAGAAAATATTATATCCTATATTTACAATCTTATAAATACTTATATTTACATTCGCATGCCGCGTTTGAGGCCCATGCTTGACCGTTCCCCGTGTTTGCACATTTCCACTTTCCGCTTCGTCCGATTAAATAAAAAAACATGGCTGATCCCTCCGTCATAGGAATCGGTATAACACCAAAGTGAAACGTGTCTTCACAGAAGTAGTGCTTATTGTGTAATGATATATGAGAGCTTGTACAACGTCTATTCGTGTTTAGCAGCTATATCACCGTTTGACGTGGATGCACTCCTGTTGACAGCATGTCTCTATCGCGACGACTAACGCCCATGATTATGATTAAACCGTTGTGGTAGCTGACGGTGTGAACATATATTTGGACACAGCGAATCGTGAATCCCGCGTAAGGATGATATCAACAAGCTCATAATTAACACTGCTACCCGGTATGCACTTCTTCAAAGCGTCGTCAATTAAGGAGAGAAACGGCACGGTGTGCGCTTTCTAGTAATGGGTAGCCGACGCCTGTGCTCATGCATACATAACACACACTGCGCTTCAGCAACACGGGAGGTAGAGGTTCGTAGCCTGAGCCGCAAACGCGTGCGTCCCGCTGGCCTCTGTCTCGCAGGCGCTGCTCTCGCTCCACCAAGGCACGACATTCGCCCGTCGAAATCGCGTCCTTTCTGCAATGCATATTGCAGCAGTTTTGTTATTCGGTGCTCTCGCAATTGAAGCAGTCGGCGGCGGAGAAATCCTGTTGGTGCACGTGGAAGCTGCACTACTCCGATGAGCCGACGCACGCTAACACGAAGCCAAAGGCAAAGAACGTAACTGCGTCAAGGGTGCCTCGGCGACGCCAGCGCAGCCACACTACCTCTCTGGTATCGAGACGCTTTAACCATGACCTCTGATATCGCGTGCAATCTCGGAGTAAGCGCTAGTAAGTGTCGATCGTGAAGCATTACTTCTTTTCACCTCTCACAGACGGCGGCACAGCCCCGCTCCGCCCGCCGCGAAAGAGAATGTGTGAAAGATATAAGGCGCGTTCGCGCCGTGCCTAGCATCTCCCGAGATGGCTTAGTAGGTAGGGCGTCAGGCGCTTGCCGTCGCGGCCGCAACGTCGTGGGTTCGATTCCCACCGGGTTATCTTTTTCGGTTTTTTTCTTTCTCACCCGTTGGTGTCCATTTTATCAACGTTATATCCCTGACGGATGTACTTGGTGGACCCCGGCATAAAACACTTTCGTGTTAAAATATTTTATATCCATTCGCAGAAGAATTCAAGAATGCAATAGCTGGGCAACCGCTAACAAACGCGTCGTAGAAGTACATGTGATTCCTCCCCGCTGTGTCGAAAGGTAACCGAGCAAACGTTCAGTTTAGGCAGCATGATTGCGTTACAAGGACATAAGGTCGAGAGCGCCTTAAAGAGCAGCGCTAACTGAACGGACCGACCTCTGTACTCGGCATCAGGCATGCTCTCCTCTCGAGATGTCGCCGATGCCGCCGAGTCTGGCACGGCCAGACAGACCTGCGGCGATGGCGAAACCTGCACTTGCATAGCTTTCCAGACGCACAATGCATCGAGCTCTCCTGATGGCTTTCGTTCCAAACTGCCTCCCGTCGTGCAGCAGAAGCGAGGGCAGTCTCACCCGATCGACGCTTTGCATGGAGTTGAGACTGCAGAAGACGTACAAGATGATATTGCTATTGCCATTGTGCCACCACAACATACGAGAACTATGGACGATGAAAATCGGACACTTTCAGCATGAACGAAGCTCGGGTAAATGTACGCCAGCTAATCAAAACCTGCAACAGTATTCGGGCAATACTTGTTGCAACACGGGAAGCAATGCAAATTTTGTGCGGTCAAGCACCACGTAAATGGACGATACTATCTGACACAAAATCCGTATTGGAAGCCATTGAATTGCTCAAGCAGGGGAGAATATTTTTCATCAACTTTAGAAACTATTAAGCATTCGAACTTTGTGCAGAGGAATGGTCACTCAATCACATTGCAATTGCTCCCTGGACACTGTGGATTGGCAGGAAACGAGCTTGCTGATGCTTAAGCGAGAGCCGCTGTGTATACCACGCCGATTGATGTGAAAGTACCCTACGCCAGACGATACCTGAACTCTTTGTTGAGATCGCTCTTGCCAGAGTCCACGAGGACTTATTGATCGCAGCCAGAGCGTCGATACAGAGCTCTGGGGCAAAGAGATCGTGAAATTACTTTCGCATTCTAGCGCATTCTAGCGGCGCCTCCCGCTAGAATGCGCCGAATCAAACTCCGCTTCGCTACAGCGGAATCGCTTGGGTGTTGCATTCACTCGCCGCTACGCACACCTCATCCGCCGTGCGCACAGCCCGGATATGAACGCTGTCAAGTGGGTGAAACAACAGCGCATCTATTTTGTGATTGCTCAATTTGCGTGTCGCAATGCAAAACGCTCGCTTCAACGCTGGCAGGAATCGGTGTGGCCACGCTGAATGAAAGTGGCATCTTTTCAGCAATGTGCGATAAGGAACCGTCAACAACTGCTGTCAGGCCTGTTATAGGTTTTGCTAAGAGTACTGGACTGGACACTAGACTCTAGAGAAAGCACTATGTTACGCCGGTATTGTATATACGCACAACCTTTTCCTCTCCCATTTATCACCCCTCACCACTCCTTTTTTCCCCTGTCCATTTTTCCCTGTGCAGAGTAGCAGGCTAGAGCGCGTTAGCCCAGGCCGACCTCTCTACCTTCTAATAAATCAACTCTATCTCGCTCTGCTTCAATGGTTTGAACATGACACTCGGGTTTCTTTCGCGAGCGTCTTGTGCTTCCTTTGATCCTGTGCGTTGCTAAGCCTCTCTGTTTTCGCGCAGCTATGCGCACGCGAACAGACAATGTACACCATCCGAACGGTGGGGCCAGGGCAGTAGTTTCGCGCTAGAAAGCTTTCTACGCGTGTACGCCGATACTAGATTACGCTTCAACTGTATCGTATCCTCACCTCACGTGTGACATAATGCAGCTAGAATGAATCCAGAAACAAAAAGAAACGCCAGGCCTGCGCTGAACCGCAGCACAGTCACAGAGAAAGCTGGAAGAGCGGCGTTTCTGGAGGCCGTTAAGCTCTCTTGGGGTTACAATACAAGTACACTAGAAAGGTACCCACTACGCCATAAATCACAATGTTTGTGAAGTTGGGAAGCACCTACAGAGTCATTATTCGTCATTCTGTGGAGAAGAGAGGCACCAGCTACACGTCTATAACGCATTATGTGCACTTTGTTGAGGCGACGACTGATGACGATGAAGAATCATGGCTCAGCCCTTTGTAATGGGTTGGAATCTTTAAACGGCCCACCATTTATGTAGTTTGCATTGGGTGACGCCCGGTCGCTATTTTCCTCTCCCGTCAAGCTGTATAACATACGTTGACGTGGGAGAGAGACGGGGGGGCGGGGCGAAGAACTTTACTGAGACCCCGAGGAAATGGATCATGTGCTTATGAGTTTCCTTGGCAACCAATACAAGTGCACTTGCGAGGAACCCAGTACGCTATAAATCATTGTAATTTTACTCGGACACCGAGGAAGTGGATCATGCGCTTATGGGCTTCCTTGGCAACCAATACAAGTGCACTTGCGAGGAACCCACTACGCTATAAATCATTGTAATTTTTGAGATGTAGGGCAGCAGGCACTGTGCCATTTTTCGTCATTCTACGGAGAGCGTTGGTACCTGCTAAACCCATGCAAGATATTATGCGCACTTTGTTGATGCTGTGCCTGATGACGATGAAGAATTATGGCAGAGTCCTTTGTAATGGGTTGGAAGCATTTAACAACCTACTCGTTGCGCATTTCGCGTTGTGTGACGCCTGGTTACAGAATTCGCGTTGTGCGACAATTGGTGCTTATTTTACTCTTCCACCACGCTATATTGCATATGCTAATGTGGTTCCTTCCGGACATGAAGCCTGTCATGAAGCCTGTTCCGGACACGAAGCACCGGCATGGCTCATACCATGAAAGAAAGAAAAAAAAAAAAGCACCGGCATGGCTCAGAGATTTAATACTGGGCTCCCACGCAGAGGGCCCAGGTTCGAACCTCGTTCCACCCTGGAGTTTTTTTCTTATTTCGTTTTTATTCTTATTTCGAGCAATACTGCCCACGGACACCGGCGGCGGCGGCGGACAATTACGGCGCCAAAAACGGCCGGTGATATGATCTCATAACAGCTTTCGCTGTAAAAACATGGAATGTTGTTGACACTGCGATTCTGCACTAGGGATTGTACGCGGAACACGTATCATGTTCAAGAGACGAAGATCTTGGCACGATCCTTCTCAAGTATCAACTCAAAGTTTCTCAAACAAACAAGCGCATATTCGTCTCTCTTCTTGTGTAAGATTTTCCAGCAGTCACTTGACCAAGCAACCTTGCCGCTGGACTGGAAGGTCGGTAAGGTTGTGCCGATACACAAGTCTGGTAATAAACACTCCGCTCTTAACTATCGGCCCATTTCACTAACGAGCATTCCGTGTAAACTAATGGAACATGTACTGCACTCGCATATTGCGAAATTTTTAGAATCGAATTCATTTTTTACATCGGCCCAACACGGTTTTAGGCGTACGTTTTCCTGTGAAACCCAGTTGCTTCTTTTCACTCATCACCTGCATACCATTCTTGATAAAAAATCTCTAATTGACTGCATTTTCCTGGATTTTGCAAAAGCATTTGAAAAAGTCAATCACGCTTTACTAATGCATAAGCTTTCCTCTCTCAACCTTGACTCGAATGTATTGGCATGGCTCGACTACTTTCTAACAAACCGTCTTCAGTACGTCACTGTTAACGGCCATGACTCGCCGGAAATAAGTGTAACATCGGGTGTACCGCAGGGCTCAGTTCTGGGACCACTGCTGTTTTTAATATATATTAATGACCTCCCTGACTGCGTTTCTTCATCCGTTCATTTATATGCCGACGACTGTGTGCTTTACAGAGAAATACGTACCGATGATGATAGGAAGATCTTGCAGACAGACTTAAATAACATTAGGAATTGGTGCGATAAATGGCTTATGAAATTAAATCCCAAAAAATGCAAGCTAATGACCGTCTCCCGCCAGTTTAATAACTCCTCAACATACAAACTGGGTGATGTTTATCTTGACCACGTGTCGTCATACCGGTTTTTAGGCGTTACCATTTCTTTCAATCTAACATGGAATGCCCATATTAACGTCATCACGAACAATGCTAACCGTACATTGGGATACATACGTCGAAATTTTAGCAACGCCCCACTTTCCTTGAAGATGCTTCTTTATAAAACCCTCGTGCGCTCGAAATTGGAGTACGCTGCTGCAATCTGGAACCCTCACCACGAAAACTTGATTAGGCACCTTGAGCTAGTTCAAAATAACGCTGCACGTTTTATTCTATCGGATTATCACCGTACATCAAGCGTAACAGCAATGAAGCACCATTTGTCACTGCCACCTCTATCACTGCGTCGCAAGTACTTCCGCCTTTGCCTTTTCCATAAGACCTACCATCATCCATCACTGCATAATGAGCTCATTACGCCTCCCACATATCACTCCTCTCGGATAGACCACGAACACAAGGTTAAAGGTACTTTCTGCTACACAAACACATTTTCTTGCTCCTTCATACCGGTCACATCAAATGATTGGAATCAGCTACCAGGTGACATCGTTTCCATCTCTGATCACTCCCTCTTTCGTCATTCTTTATCAGCTCACCTACTTCGCGATAGCTCTCCTTAGTCATCCGATCTATTCCCCCTCCCTACGAATTTCTGTCTCCACGTGTCAAGATGCCAGCGTTTTCCAGTGGATTCTTGATTTTTTGTGTGTGCGTGTCATTTCTCTTACTTTTACACTTTCTTGCTAGTACTGTATAATTTTACCACATTCACTATTTGCTTTTTGTGAATTCTTTATTTTTACGTTTCACTTTTGTTGCGTTTCATTGAGTAGAGATGTTTTTTGCTTTAGTCTTGTTCATGTATAAAATAGCACGTTTTTTTAGTTGTTTTGTATTTTTTCATGTTGTAACCCACTCCCCTCTGTAAAGCTTCGGCGATTGAGGGTAACAAAATAAATAAATAAAAAAAAAGTGTCGCTTATTTCAACAGGCAGATGGTCGTCCCAGTTCAACTGTTTTACAGTGAAAGCTCTTATGAGATCATTTCAACGGCCGTTTTTGGCGCCGTAGTTATCTGCCGCCGGTGTCCGTAACCGTTATCGCACGAAATGAGAAAGAAAAATAAGAAAACAAATTCAAGAATGGAACGAGGTTCTAAACTGGGCCATCTGCGTGGGAGCCCGGTGTTCTACCTCTGGGCCATGCCAGTGCTTGAAAGTTCGTTGCAAAAAGACCCTATACAGGCTTCATGTCGGGAAGGAACCACATTAACATGTGTAATGTAGTGTGGCAGAAGAGTAAAATAACAACCAGGCGTCACACAAACCCAAATTCTGTAACCGGGCGTCACACAATGCAAATTGCGCAACGAGTGAGTTGTTGAATGCTTACCACCCACAACAAAGGCCTCTGCGATAATTCTTCATCGTCATCAGCCACATCATCAACAAAGTGCACACAATACCTTACAGGTGTATAGCGAGTACCACGGTTCTCCGCAGAATGACGAAAAATTGCATAGTGGCTGCTTCCCTACTTCACAAAAATTATGATGATTGATAGAGTAGTGGGTTCCTCGCAAGTGCACTTCTATTGGTTGCCAAGGAAGCCCGTAAGGCTCTCATGATCCATTTCCTCAGGATCTCAATAAAGTTCACTCCCTTTCTCTATCTCTTTTTCATATTAGCGTATATTTTAAAGCGTGGTGGGAGAGTGAAATAACGACCGGGTGTCACACAATACGAATTACATAACTAGTGTGTCATTTAAAGCTTCTAACCCATTACAAAAGGCTCAGTCATAATTCTTCATCGTCATCAGCCGTCGCATCAAGAAACTGCACATAATGTCTTGCAGATGGTAGCTCGCTTCTCCGTAGAATAACGAATAATGTCGTGGTGGATGCTTCCCAACTTCCCAAAGTTATGACTTGTGGCGTAGTGGGTACGTTGCTAATGTACTTGTATTAGTAGCTACAAGAGAGTTTTAACGGGCTCTAGAAATGCCGCTCTTCTAGCTTTCGCTGTGACTGTGCTGCGCTTTCCGCGCAGGCCTGGCGTTTTTTTCCACGACTCTTGGAAAATTAGTTTGGCTTTCACTGTGAATAGACACAGAAAGCCGTATAGGTCGTATACCTTTGCTGCAGCCTTTAAAACATTCCTCTTTGTTGTGTTCATTGACGCTACAAGCTGCTGCATAATGTCGGAGGTGTCAAACCCGTTCACGCCATCTTCAGGGTACCAAAAAACTCCCAGTATTTTCTTGGTCTTTGGAACTGTTAAACGAATGCCTTTATTAATGCCTTCTCTTTTTTCACTGAGATGTTGAAGACGTGAAATTCGTCGTCCATTTACGCAGATGCATTCCTGCTTCGCTGATAACATTAGCTGCATTATAGCAGACGAGCAAACCCCTTCCACTGTGCCTGCTCCGGCCACAAATTTGTCGACATAAAACTAGCACTTCAGACCACTGGTCATCTCTTCATTTTCTCCCTTTGTGTTCTCAACGTGATGGTGATGAGTGCCACTTTGAAGAAACGGGCTTTATGCAGCTCCGAATGGTACATAATTCATTCGCCATGCGATTTCTTTCGGCTATGCTACTCCTTGTTTCACGGGGTTTTCATACCAAAGGTACCGAAGTGCATTGCGATCGATTTCCGCCAGATTAATTTGTGAAAACGCCTTCTCAATGTCAGCCGTAACCGCATGTTTTTTGTGACCGCATGTGTGTAACCGTATGTATGTTATTTGTGTTTGATTTTTTCCCCTTGTTCATCTTTTGTCACGTGGTTGTGCCACATATATATTTTCGGGTTCGGCACAATAAACCCAGTTGGAAGTTAGTGCTGGTCTTCGTGTACCTTTTGTCATTGTCCTGCTTTTGCGCTCTAACAATTGACATGACCTACCAACTAGCCCAAGCCGCTACCCTTCTAATAACCGCAGCGTTGTATATACGGAACTTTAAAAGGGGCTCAGTTACCGATGGATTCATATCTGGTCCCGCTTGTAAAACGTCGTTCAAAGACAGTTGGCCAGGGCTGCTCGAAGAGGCGTAGAACACTATTCTTGTCTTTGTGGTTTCTCTTTGGTTCTTGATGGCCACCCTGTGTGGCAGGTAATAAACAGGTCCGGTCCCTTCGTGCTCTGGTACTCGTTTTGCAAAGTCATTTCCTTCATATTCCCGTATCGCTTTGTCATATCGTGCCAACAACTCTTCGTCTTTGAGAGGTCTTCGTGGCAGTTTAACTAATCGATTGCTTGCTTCTTTTGTATTGCTGTCTAGTTCACCAGCGTTCTCCTTCCAGGGGAAGCGAACTTCGTAGCTTCCATACACTTTTTTACGGTTTTCTTGGATTCTTGGAGAACTGCACCTGAAATGGTAGTATCCTTTCCAGGTAGTGTTCAAATGTGCTCAACGTCCCAGAAAGCTTCGAGGTATTTTGATAGGTCTGCCTTAAGGTCGCATGTTCGCAGAACCACGTTCATCATTGCGGTGGTGTAAGTCTGACTGACGCTCTTGAAACTTTTGACGGCACCCTGCAATGTCCAACCAAACAGCGTTTCTGTGGCAGTCAATCCATTACTAAGTCGTCTGATTCTTCCAGCGGCCACCTGCCAATAGTAGTGAGATCCAATCAATAGGTCTATGTTGTCGTTGCCGTTGATGTGACGAGCATCATCTGCAAGTTGAATACTGATGTATATTCCGTGAAGCGCTGCGTCGGGCAGTGAAAACGGCGTGCCGTTGCAAATTTTTGGAACTTCCAGGGCCTCTACTGGAATCTGCTTGCCGTCATATTGGCTCTTCAAAACAAGTTCCGCCCGTCGTAATACCTTGGGGGATGAGGCAAATTCGCCAGATGAAGACAAAGTCATTCTCTCTTCTCCTAAAAATTGACATTGAAGGTTTCGCGCCGCCTCTTCGGTGACGAATGTGCGGCGGCTTCCTCCATCCATAAGGGAACGTAGAAGACACCGGTGTCATGATCTCTGTGCCCATACCTTGGCCGTTTGCAGCAGAATAACGTTATCAGTTTTCGAAATCGCCCTTGTCAATTGTACATTCTTCACCGCGTTGTTCTCTGAATCACTCTTAGATTGTTTGAAGTAGGGCTCACAAAGAAATGTCTTCCTTGACATAAGGCACATCGTAATAACCTTGCGTTTCTGCACTCTTTTGTGAGGTGATATTCTTGCACGATCGAAAGCAACGATCACTGAATTTCAGCTTTTCTTTCTTCTCTTGCACGGACACCTCCTTGTCGCATTTGTTAAAGAAATGCTGGTCTGACTCGCAAAAAAGGCAAACTACTTTATGCTGTTCAAATAATGTCGTTAACGAAGCCACTGAAGAGAAACGGTGTCGAGGAAATGCCTCTTGGTTTGCCTCAAGTTCTTCGTGACGTTCTGAGCAATTTCTCTGGGAAATATGGAAAGATCCTTCTGTGGTACTCACCTCATTTTTCAAGAACACGATTAGCCCTGCAAAATCTTTGGTTTCGTCTACAATGCTGGACTTGTTTTGGGAATAGCGAAGTACAATCTCATGTGGCAGGCACTTTTTATGGCAACTTTCAAAAGGGCACTGTATGCTTCTTCTTTTACACCAAGGGACTCGAGACCACGGATAAACTTAAATATTTCATCATAAAGAAGTCGCAAAGAAATCACATCATCCGCTGAAGCTACAGGCTTTAACTGAAGCAGTCGATTTATGTGATCGTTCACGGCCACTTCCTTGGGTCCAAAACGTTCTTTCGGAAAGTCTACAGCAATTTTATAATTGCTATCCATCAGTGATAGACCAGCTACACTGTCTTCTGCCTTTCCAACAAGGTAGCTCTTCAAATATTTGAACTTGTCAACTTCGGACAGATGCTCATTTTTGTGCATAGAACACTCGTACAGATCCCAAAAAGAGCACCAGTTCTGAACAGTTCCGTCATTTGTGCTCATCTCCAGTTTTGGAAGCTTGACGTCAAGTCAATATACGCTGTTCTGGGCACCGTTGACGCATTCAGCGCTTGGCCCAGGCGCTTGAATGCCACTAAGGGACATTTGCATTTCTTGCGTGTGTCTAGTAACCTTATATTTCGCAAAACATATATATGTGTGGTCACTCTCAACGCTTTCGAGTTCTGATTCAAATTGATCGTCCTCTACCAACTGTTCGATTGCACCGTCTAGTTCTCGTAAGGCTGCCTCATTCATTATGAGAAGTTTCAAGTAGTCTTTTAGCTCACCGATAGTCATTTTTGTAGATGCCATCAGCAAAGTGAGGTCGTTGATGAGTTTCGCGACACCGGCCTGCAATGCGCCCCGCCTCTTCATGGGGCGATCCATTCTTGAAGGGGCTCGAGGCGGCATCGGAATAGTTCTGAGAGCGTAGGCCTAACTGCCGCTCCGAGGGTTGTCAGTCGTGGTAGATCTCGGGTCTCGACTTCAAAAGACGTAGCTGCGTCAATCTTAGCTATGCCAGCTTTTTCGGGGGTCCCCTATGGTCAGGTATGCGTCGTTGAAAGACAGGTATTCGGCACCGTACTTTTATAACTGATAGTAGTCGGAGACCCGTCAACACCATGAATGTGTTTATTAGAACAGCAAAAGCTCATATAGCTTCTGATGTGCCCCAGCTAATTCACTCGTGCGCCTGCCCTGTCCGTATTGTGGACTCGTCGGTCTACACCAGCTCAAATGGCCGCAGGTGCCGCTTGCCGTCGAGCGGAAGTTCAGCACCCGCTGCCTCTACTTCGTTTGTCCCCAAAGGACAGCTCGCTCCTGCACAAGGAAACCCTCTGGCGCTCCACGCGTGCATTCATTCCTCCGCATGGATCCGCCCTTCCCGGCGGCTTAACTCGCCAAAAGGAGGTTGCGCTAAGGAGGATTCGTGTGGGCGCTGCGTTGACTCCTGCTATCCGAACTGCATGGACATATGGTGCACAGCCTCCCCCAACGACATGCCCTTCTGCGTTGCCCCAGCCAAAGAGGCAACGATTGATCACCTGCTTGTAACATGTCCGGGCGTTCACAAGGCTCGCACCCGCCACCTAGGATGCTTTCTATAGGCCCAAACACCTTCTATAGGCCCATTTTTTTAACGTCCATACTGGGCTGTAAATAAGTATAGCGGGTTGCGCCCGCGTTAATGAAAAACCTGTTTTATGTTCGCAGCCCTGCCGCCCACAACAATGGCGAAGTGACTTCTCTTCTTGCCAACGTCTGAGTGAAGGAGCGACTGAGATCAGAGGGCACTCAGGAGCCCCAAATATATATCGATAGCTTTGCAACCGGACCATGACGTAGCGCCGTGAATGCTCTTGCACAGCACGCTGTATTACTTCCACCATATTAGATGTTAAATATTATGTGGCTTCTTTCTCTCTAACAATATAGCTAGGTGGCCTAGTCGGTATCTCGCAAATAAACTACGTTTATTTACGCTCAAAGATTTTACTTAATTAATTCTCTCATTACAAAAGTGCCACGTGGAGGACGTGTCGTATGCATGATGTATGTGTGGTTTTCAAAGTTATGCATCTGAAAGTGTGATTGTGTTCATGTAGTATGCCGATTATGTCACTTTAAAATAATTTACATATTTTATATTCGGGTCTTGGACGCTTATTTCCTACCTAGAACACGAGTGAACTAGAGACAAGTTCATTTAGAGAACCGGCTAGTTGCTAAAGCCGCCCAGACCACTCAGGTGAATGTTTTCTGACAGCCTCCCGTCCTGCTGGACAGCTCAGGTTCGGTCCTGTATATCCCCTTCAGTCACTGTGTACACAATTGTGTACGCGAACTTCAGAGGTGCGTCACACGCCGCTTGATTCTTCAAATGGCCTGAAAACCAGTGTGCACATTCGTGTAGGCTTCCTGAGTGGAGAACTAGCGGTCATTTAACTTCATTGTGCTGCGTATTGCTCCAGACGATCACTTTGCTGGAGACACTACCATGTTAGACGATTGTTCGACGTGCCGCGTTTCAGGATAAATGTCGAGAGTATTTTTTCGCTCCGCTCGAAACGAATACAACCGAAAAATAAACTAAGCATGCATTTCGGGCCAACTAGTTGATTCTTTTTATGCAAGTATTGAAGCTGACTGATGGAAGAGTAATTAGATAATTAGTTACAGGCTAATTAACATTAATTAATGAAACTCACGCAAAACAACACATTCCTTCATTTTCTTTCTTGGAATGAAATACTGAGTGTCTTTGAATTATGCCGTGTGAATTTGACGCATTTGAAGACAGTGCATCATAATTCGTGACTGAAGGGGATATAGAGGCTGAGCGATGTTTTCTGCCGCCGCTACCAGATGAATTCTTAGGAGTCTGTGTGATTGAAACACTCGCCTATACCTTATTTAACCGCAGTCTCACTCATTGTATATAGAAAACACGAGAGCGAGCCCAAGTGACTTTTCCGGTTTTATTTCTTCTTGTATATAAAACAGTCCATCGCTGGACATTTAAATGGTATGTTTAATTTGAACATAATTCCACAAGCAATATAAGGCACTTATGTCGAGCACTTTTGTGTTCATAGTTCAAGAAAATTGCTTTTGAACACTCAGTGCCTTGACAAATTCTTTATGAATGATTGTTTGGCTAGGAATACCGCCGGTAAAGCATTTAGTCTTCTTAATTGGTATCTAACAATTCCTTTCTCCTTTTCGTTTGCAGATGTACGAGTTTGAAAATAAACTCGAGGCCATGGCATTTTCTTGGAACGGTAAGTGGATAAGATTAGTCCACAAATGTAAAACCCTTTTCATGAAGTGAAATCTGAGAAAGCAGCGGATCTATCATCAAGTCTTCAGTGTTTCTGGTGTTTTTCTGTGATTCGCGGTGGTTTGTTTTATTTTTTATTGGTTTATTTATTCATCATCTCAATGGACTCCGACACGGCAGAATACACGAGGAATGGGCAAACAAAGCGGGTAAAGTTAGATTTCGCGACATGAAAGGCGGTGTACATTTAAGGTTTGAAACGAGTTATTTCGGTGACGAGGGCATTGTCAAAAGGAAGGTCCTTCCTTCTGAAATAGGCCTCATTACCGACATTACTCGTTTCAAACTGTGCGGCCGCATGCAGAAAAAATTAACGCGAATGAGTAGTACAATGAACACGTAGCAGATACGCCAGGCATATGGCGAGAGCAGCAATGCGGAGAAGGAGGATTTTATTTCCTGGAGGCAGGGAATGAAAGAACACCAAAGAACTAATATTACGCGATAAATATCTCTTTAAATATTTTCAATATGTGTTGCGTCATTGCGTTGCCTTTTAGGAGATTGCTCCTTATGCTCGCGCCTTGTCCGTTGTCGCTAGGGTGTACACGCGGTCTCATTGGTCCCGCCGGAGAGGCGCAGCTGCACTCTCTACGGTCATTTCAAGAATGCTCACTAGATATCGCGCCGCCCAAGACGGCGCACACCATGCACGGCGCATGCGCTAGTTAGATAGGTGACCGCTATCTGCTGTTGTATGCGAGGCTCCTCGTTTGGCGCTCGCGTTCGGCGCGCTTCCTTTCTCATTGCCGGGAGCTCACTCAATGGACACTTTTCGTTGCTGCTCCGCAGCATGAACACCCCAGCCAAGGCTACAGCGCGCCGGCCTCGCAAGGCAGCAGCAGGTCGGGCTCGCCGCCAAGATCTGCGGTGAGAGCCCGGGAGGCCGAAGCGAAGAGGGCTAATGTATATTGTAACGACATGGGATTGACGAGGACACGGAGAACGACAAGCAAACACGCTTTATCATTCAGCGAAACTGCAACGTCTTCTTCGTCCCCGCGATGGGCCAAGAACACTCGCGCTGCTTCGTTGCTGTCACCACTTGCACATACGCGCGGCATTATTCCCCCTTTAAAAAGAAACATCGCCCCGATGTTAAACGTTCAGAAAGCAAGGTAAAAAAACAGCGCAGTTAGTCACTGGAAGTATGGCTTCACTCGAAGCATGTGAACAATTTCTGGCGAGGGTTTTCGGCGCTTTGAACACTGAGAGCCGTCCGCAAGAACCTCGTAGTTGACCTCCCTGATGCGTCGGAGAACTGCGTAAGGTCCGAAGTATCTTCGCAATAGCTTTTCAGAGAGCCCACGCCGACCGACGAATGTGTCCAGACCCACACTTTGTCGCCCACGTTGTATGTGAGGGGGCTGTGTCGGAGATTGTACTGTCTGGCGTCATAGCCTTGTTCGTTGATTCGCAAACGGGCAAGATGTCGAGCTTCTGCTCCCTGTGTAAACTCTTCAGCGTCCATCTCATTCCCATCATTTTCGTGAGGGATCATTGCGTGTAATGTTGTCGTGACTTCACGGCCGTAAATGAGACTGAAAGGTGTCTTCCGAGTGTTCCCCTGACGAGCCGTGTTGTACGCGAACGTGAAGCAGGGTAGAATGCCGTCCCAGTTTTTGTGCTCTACATCTACGTACTGTAGTGGGGAAGAGAGACAGCGAGACAGAGACAGCATCGAGTAGGAGTGGAAGAAGACCAAGACGAAGAGCCGATTGAGAGCGCGCGCGCCAGTTTTTCAGCCGCTGAACCCAGGCCTTTGGTTTTGTGAATAAACCCCCTTATAATTTGGTGGAGTCGCTGGGTAGTCTTCGAAGCTGGATCTACGAAGCCGCACCTTACCTCCAGTGTCAGCAATGCCGGAACAATCCGCCAACCAAGGTACCTCCCAGATTCCCGCCACTGCATGTCCTGGCGTGTTGCCACTGCGTCACCCGCCGATCTTCAGCGGCACTGACGACCAAGACGTTGAGGAGTGGTTGGCTACATACCACAAGGTGAGCGCAGCGAACAAGTGAGACGATGCGTCTAAGCTGACTTATGTCAGCTTTTACTTGGCCGGCATCGCTAGTCTCTGGTTGCGGAATCACGAAGCTGATATTACCAATTGGGCTTCGTTCAAGACAGCCTTTTCAGAAGTCTTCGACCGCCCCGCTGTACGAAAGCTCAGCGTAGAACAGCGACTTCGTGAGCGCGCTCAACAGCCAGGAGAGAACTTCACCAGCTACATTGAAGACGTTGTTGACTTGTGCAAGCGGGTGAACCCATCGATGCTCGAAGCAGACAAGATCAAGCAGATACTCAAGGGAATAGCCGATGATGCATTTCAGATGTTGTTAGCCAAGGACCCACAAACCGTAGCCGAACTGGTCAGTTTGTGCCAGAGTTTCGACGAGTTGCGCAAGCAACGCGCCCAGACACGACGCTCTCTGGAACAGCGTGACTCGATCGCAGCTTTGACTCTCGGAGACCAGAATTCCATGTTGGTTCAGATAAAACAGTTTGTGCGTGAGGAGGTCGCTCGGCAGCTCTCCATATTATCAAGCACTCCCGAACCAGCACAGACACATCATCTGACTCCAGCCATACGACAAGCTATCCAAGAAGAGGTAACTGACGCTTTGCCTTTCCCTCGTTCACCACCTCTGGAGGCTGCGCCCTTGACGTACGCACAGGTCGTCGCAGCCAGAGCGCCCCGTCAGCCAACTTATTCTCCCTCGCCGGTGCCTGTTCAGTCGTCACCAGTTCCGTTCGGACGACCAGTCGCTACGTTTCCTAACCCGTGGCGCACCGCAGACAACCGCCCTATCTGTTATTCTTGTGGCTATGCAGGACATGTGGCACGTTTCTGCCGCCGCCGCCCTCTCGTCCACACAGATACCATGCCACGATCTTCGCACGACCCTCGACGGTTTAGTGGCACATCAAGGTCACAAGAATCTTCTTCACCCGACCAGCTCCCCTCAGTTATCCGCCGATCTCCATCGCCCCGACGTCGCTCCTTGTCACCTATGCGCTGTCGACCCTACCCTTCAGACATGGAAAACTAGATGCCGCAGTTCCCGAGGCACGAACTGCGTCGTCGTCGAAAGAATCAGGTCCTCGCATTTCTCCGGCAAACCTCATCGAAGGTTTTGTGGATGGCTTTCGTACCCTTGCGCTTGTGGACACTGGTGCTGCCGTTTCAGTGATAGATTTAAAACTTTGCCGATTGCTTCGGAAGGTCACCACGACGTCAGAGGGATTGTCGCTCCGTACCGCCAGTGCTCACCATATTCAGCCGCCTGCACAGCCCACGTTCTAATCCAAGGTGTTTTGTATACTGTTGAATTTCTTGTGCTCCCTGCGTGTTCGCATGATGTGATCCTCGGCTGGGATTTTCTCTCTCGTAATCATGCGGTTATCGACTGTGCTCGCGCCGAAGTTGCCTTCTCTGCGTTGTGTTCCTCGTCGCCTGAAGCTGCGTTGAACAAGCTCTTTGTCGCCGATGGTACTGACATACCACCCAATAGCGCAGCCTTTGTTCCCGTGTCCTGTGCCGATGTGTCTGAGTCTCCAGTTTTGTTTACTCCCTCCCAAACCTTCCAACGTCGCAGGTGCCTCGCGTTGCCATTCGCTATTCTCGACGTAGCCACCGGCGTTACGAGCCTATTTGTCACGCATCCCTTGCCGTCTACGTCAACCATACTCCGCGGAGAATGCATTGACACATATCAAGAGTTGGACGCTTCCTCCATCTTCGGCCTTGGCGGCGCGAGTGATTTGCTCCTTAATGCACTGACACCATCTGCCTGTACGCCTGACCGCCCGACTATTAATGCGTTTGGACCCTCAATTGATGGCGACCTTGAAGGGGAACACCGAGAGCAACTTCTCGAACTTCTGCACCAGTTTCGCGGCTCGTTTGACTGCCAGCAGACGTCGTTAGGTCGAACACACACCGTTGTCTATTACATTAACACCGGCTCACAAGCGCCTCTGCGACAGCGCCCCTATCGCGTGTCTACTGCTGAGCGACGTGTTGTCACCGACCAAGTAGACGACATGCTTCAACGCGGCGTCATTCGGCCGTCCAGCAGTCCCTGGTCGTCACCTGTTGTCCTCGTAAAGAAGAAAGACGGCTCGATTCGCTTCTGCGTCGATTACCGCCGTTTAAACAAAGTTACGTGCAAAGATGTGTACCCTTTGCCACGCATCGATGACGCCCTGGACTGCTTGCAAGGCGCCGAATTCTTCTCATCACTGGACTTACGGTCCGGCTATTGGCAGGTCCCCATGGCACCCTCAGATCGCCCGAAAACTGCTTTTGTGACACCTGATGGCCTATACGAATTCAATGCTTTGCCCTTCGGCCTTTGTAATGCGCCAGCAACATACGAAAGGATGATGGATAGCGTCTTGCGTGGGTTAAAATGGAAGACATGTCTTTGTTACTTGGATGATGTGGTTGTCTTCTCCCCCGATTTCGACAGTCACCTGCTCGTCTCAAAGAAGTCTTGAGCTGCCTCACGCGTGCAGGCCTTCAGCTCAACATCAAGAAGTGCCGCTTTGGAGCTCGCAAGCTTACAATACTGGGCCACGTTGTCTCAAAGGAGGGCGTCCTCCCTGACCCGGGGAAGCTTGGGGCAGTTGCTGAGTTCCCGAAGCCTACGAACGTGAAAGCGCTTCGCAGCTTCATCGGTCTCTGCTCATACTTTCGCCGCTTTGTGAAGAACTTCGCTTCAGTAATCGCACCGCTCAGAAAGCTGCTCACCTGTGATGGACACCTCTCTGATTGGTCGCCAGCATGCGATGAAGCTTTCGCAACATTACGCCATCTCCTGACTTCGCCACCCATTTTACGCCACTTCGACCCTACTGCTCCAACCGAAGTGCACACGGATGCCAGTGGCACAGGCCTTGGCGCTGTCCTTGCTCAACGCAAGCCAGGCTTCTTCGAGTATGTCGTTGCATATGCTAGTCGCGCCCTCACCAAGACAGAGTGCAAATACTCGGTTACCGAAAAGGAATGTTTGGCCATTGTTTGGGCATTACAAAAATTTCGCCCGTACGTTTACGGCCATCAGTTTGATGTCGTTACCGATCATCATTCCCTTTGTTGGCTTGCTTCATTGAAGGATCCTTCGGGCCGGCTTGGGCGTTGGGCGCTACGTTTACAGGAATTTGATATTCGCGTCATTTACGGCTCAGGACGCAAGCATACCGACGCCGACGCACTTTCTCGTTCGCCCCTGCCTTCCGTTGCACCCGTTTCCATTGCCGACGCTACTATCGCCAACATTGATCTCGCTGACATGCCTTCGGAACAGCGCAAAGACCCTTGGATAGCGTCGCTCATAGACGTTCTCACCACGTCTTCTGCGACACCATGCTAACGGCTACCTCGTGCACTACGCCGACAAGCCCCTCATTATGCAATACGGGATGCCATGTTGTATCGCCGCAACTATCAGCCAGATGGTAGGAAGTGGCTTCTTGTTATACTTCGCCATTTTCGCTCCGACCTGTGCACGTACTTCCACGCAGACCCACAAAGCGCCCACGCTGGCGTTTTGAAAACTTACGACCGACTTCGCCAGGGATTCTTCTGGCGTGGAATGTACACATACGTTCGCAAGTATATACGTTCCTGCACTGAGTGTCAGCGGCGGACAACAACTTGCCATGCGTCTGGCGAATTGCAACCTTTGCCGTGTCCAGCTCGCCCGTTTGATAGAATTGGCATAGACCTCTACGGCCCCCTTCCTTGCACACCTGCTGGCAATGGATGGATTATTGTGGCCGTTGACCACCTTACCCGTTATGCCGAAACCGCCGCTCTGCCAGCCGCTGCAGCTCGTGATGTTGCCTTGTTCATCTTGCGCAGCTTCGTCCTTCGCCATGGCGCGCCACGTGAGCTGCTTAGCGATCGAGGACGTGTCTTTCTTTCGCAAGTCGTCCAGGAGCTTCTCACTGAGTGCAATATTATTCATCGCTCCACTACGACCTATCACCCGCAGACGAACGGTTTGACGGAGCGCTTTAACCGCACTCTCGGTGATATGCTCTCCATGCACCTATCATCCGACCATTCCAACTGTGACTTGGTGCTTCCGTTCGTGACGTACGCGTAAACACGGCCACACAAGCCACTACTGGGTTTTCGCCTTTCTTTCTACTATACGGACGTGAGCCCTTTTCGATGCTTGACACAATCCTTACATACCGGCCGAATGCTTCTGAATACCGCCCGGCCTCCGAACTCGTTCAATGTGCCGAAGAGTGCCGCCAATTAGCACGGTCATTTACATCCTTCGCACAAGGTATTCAAAAAGAACGACTTGACCAGGACAAGCCTGCCCACACCTTCCCCGTCGGCTCGTTCGTGTGGCTTTCTATTCTGTTCCAGTCTCCTGGCCTCTCCCGAAAGTTCGCACCCAAGTACACTGGTCCGTACCGCATCGTTCAATGCACGTCGCCGGTCAACTACGTCGTCGAACCAGTGACACCTCCCACCGACAGACGATGTCGTGGTCGTGAAACAGTCCACGTCAGCCGCTTAAAGCCCTATTATGATCCGCTTGTGCTTGCTTCGCCTTGAGTCGCCAGGATGGCTCTCTTCGACACCGGGGCAAGTGTAGTGGGCAAGAGAGACAGCGAGACAGCATCGAGTAGGAGTGGAAGAAGACCAAGACGAAGAGCCGATTGAGAGCGCGCGTGTCAGTTTTTCAGCCGCTGAACCCAGGCCTTTGGTTTTGTGAATAAACCCCCTTATAGTACATGCTTATCATGTCAGCCAGGGTCCTATTGAGACATTCAGTCAACCAGTTGGTCTGGGGATGATACGCCGTTGTTTTCCTGTGAGCGGTACCGCTTAGTGGAAAAACAGTATCAAAAAGCTCGTCCATGAAAGCAGTACTGCAGGAGCACCGTGCCTTAAAACGATGGCTTCGATAAAAAATTGCGCCGCTCCAGCTGCTCTTGCGCGTCGCAGAGCGCCCGTCTCGGCGTATCGGGTGAGGTAATCTGTGGCGACGATTATCCACCTATTTCCGGTAGCAGACGTTGGGAAGGGGCCCAGAAAATGCTTGCCGATTTCGGCAAATGGTGTTGTGGGCACTTGGACAGGCTGCAACAGACCGGCTGGCTTGATGGATGGCGGTTTGCGACGCTGGCAACCGAGACATGCCTGCACGTAAGTTTTTACGACCGCGGCAAGTCTCGGCCAGTAACAGTACTGCCTAATCCTCGCCAATGTCCGGATTGTCGTGCCTCAGCACAAAGGCCACAATGTCGTAGACTTTCCAATAAAGAAGGATACTGGAAAACGGAGTCTTCGCCCAGCCGGGAGCCAACACCTGCGTGCTGCTCATAGCAGCGCATCCCAGTTCGGAGAACATGAAGGGGAGCCAACACCTGCGTGCTGCACCTAGCGGCGCGTCCCAATTCGGAGAACATGGGGGAAAGCCATCACCTGCAACCGGCGGAGGGCCAAGAGGACAATGGACGGCTACCCGATTTAAGGCCGTCCCCGTCCGTGGTTAGGTGGTCGAACCGAGTCGAACCAGCCGACGTGGTCGGGCTGGTAGTCATGTTGACTGAGAGTGAAACCATGTAAATAATCTGTACATAAATTATTTCCTTCTTTATCTTGTCCTTCCTGACTGCTCCGAGCATGATGCACACCCGTGTTAGCACCGGCCACTCAACCCGAGTTCCAACAGCGGTTCCAGAGGTGGGATACAATGACGCGTATTTCCAGCAATGAGCCTGAGGGACGACATCGGATCATAACGGTGGCGGTAGCGATGGGCCACGCAACCTCATACCTAACAGTGGTGGCAGCGGTGGGATGCCATAACCCCGTATTCTACGCTGTGCACCCGAAGGGCCCTACCTCGTTCCTAACAGTGGTGGCAGCGGTGGGATTCCATGACCCCGTATTCTACGCTGTGCACCCAAAGGGCCCTACCTCATTCCTAACAGTGGTGGCAGCGGTGGGATGCCATGAGCCGGTATTCTACGCTGTGCACCCGAAGGGCCCTGCCTCATTCCTAACAGTGGTGGCAGCGGTGGGATGCCATGAGCCGGTATTCTACGCTGTGCAATCGAAGGGCCCTACCTCATTCCTAACAGTGGTGGCAGCGGTGGGATGCCATGACCCCGTATTCTACGCTGTGCACCCGAAGGGCCCTACCTCATTCCTAACAGTGGTGGCAGCGGTGGGATGCCATGACCCCGTATTCTACGCTGTGCACTTGAAGGGCCCTACCTCATTCATAACAGTGGATGGCAGCGTGGGATGCCATGACCCCGTATTCTACGCTGTGCATTCGAAGGGCCCTACCTCATTCCTAACAGTGGTGGCAGCGGTGGGATGCCATGACCCCGTATTCTACGCTGCGCACCCGAAGGGCCCTACCTCATTCCCAGCAGTGGTGGCAGCGGTGGGATGCCATGACCCCGTATTCTACGCTGCGCACCCGAAGGGCCCTACCTCATTCATAACAGTGGATGGCAGCTCGGTGGGATCGGCCAGCGCCAGCTACCCCGGTGTGGTGAGTGCCTGAAGTTTACCTCTCTTATTGCCAGACCTGGCTGGCCCACGTTATTGTTAGCAGGTTTTGACTTTTGTTGTAGGCTGGTAACTTTGTTTGGCCAGCCAAGAATTCGATTGTCTGACCGCTTAGTTTCAGTAGAGGGTTAACGAGCCGGAGTGCAGTGTCGGTATGGACAAGTTCAGTGTGCAGGACCTCCTTGAAAGTTGCAAGGAGCTGGGCATTACGGTTGGCTCTGCTAAACGGAAACGGCAGATCCTCCCGATTATAGAGGCAGAGAGGGTAACTGTCGAGGAGGCCCAGGAAGCTCATGAGGATATTCGAGCTAGAAAAGAGGAAATAGATAAAGAGAACAGAGAGATAAAGGAAAGAGAAGAGAAAGCTGCCAAGAGGCAACATGAGTTGAACCTAAAAGAGCTGTAACTTCAGATATCCGCCGCAAGCCAGGTTCCCATTGTGAGGGAGTCCGTAAGGATGGAAGACCTTTTCCAGCCGTTTAAAATTGGCGAGGACATCGCGCTCTTTCTTGTTAATTTTGAGCGAACGTGCGAGAAGGCAGGATTCTCCCTCAAAAGTTGGCCGCAAGTGTGGCTAACTCTTCTTCCATGCGAGGCCGCCGATGTAATAGCTAGACTCAGTAGGAAGGACGCTGTATCGTATGACAAGGTCAAAGAGGCACTGTTGCGCAAATGCCGCTTGTCAGCAAAAGCATTCCAACAGCGTTTGAGTCATACGCGCAAAGTTAGGGCATCGGACGAGGGCACGCATGGGGGAAGAGGAAAGATGGCCAATCGATACACAGAGTGCCTCGGACGTGGGAAAGGCTCAGTTTTAGCCTTAGTGTCAGACGGCCTGCAGGAAGTAACTGAGGTTAAGGATACGTTGTTCAGCCACTGTGGTAATGTAGGTTCGGCCGAATGCAAAGGCCAAGGACAGGGGTCTCTGAAAGGCAGTGATAGAGCCCGAGTAAAGGAAGAGACTCTTCAGAGCCAGCTGACTAGCTTAGAGAGCGTCGCGGCTGTCGTTCAGCCACAGGACATAACTGACGATGACCGCGAAGGTAGCTCAGTTCAGCCGTTTGGAGCTTTGACTCCAAAGAGTTCCGTACATGTGAGTACGAGGGACGAGGCGCCTAGTATTGCGAGCCGCTCCGAGGCGCAAGAGGACGAGGCGCGCCGCAGAGACCAAGATGTCGAGAAGCGTCGCAAGGCACTGGAGGCTGAGGTCCGTCGCGAGGCGCTTGAGGACGCCGAGGCGCGTCACAAGGCCCTAGAGGAGGAGGCGCATCAGAGAGAACGAGAGGCTGAGGCGCTTCGATGGGCGATAGCGGACGAGGCGCTTCGAAAAGCGAAAGAGGCGCGAGAACAAGAGGCACTTCACAATGAGCGAGAAGCTGAGGCGCGTGAGGACGAAGCGCGTCGAAAAGTGCAAGATGAGGCGCGCCGCGGAGACCAAGAGGTCGAGATACGTCGCGAAGTGCAGGACTAAGAGGCAGACTTCGAAGGCCTGAGAAATGGGGCTATCCACGATAGTGATAGATCACCCGAAACTAGAGAGACATCGCGAGGCGAGCTAGCTGACTTAGAGTTTCGGGACTGTCGCTATGTCAGAAGCACAGACACCTAGCGACGACACTGAGGATAGGCTGGTTGAGCCGCCTGAGGTTTTGGCGGTGAATATCGAAGGCAGCGTACTTGCGAGCGCGTGCGTCGAAGCTGCCAGCATTCCGTGTCGTTCAGTGAGGAAAAGGAGCCGGCGAAAACAAAAGGGGAACGAGAGAAGTGTAGCGGTAAGCGTACTAAAGCGCTAGCTAAACGCGACGACCGCATCTCTCGAGACGCCAAGTTGAAGGCTTGGCCTGACATCCCAAAAAGGCGTGCTAGGACAAGTCCCAAGTTCAGAGTCCCGCGGGAATCTAGATTGGGCGCTAAGCGCATCGCGAAGAAACGAATGTCAATGAGATTCAGGCGCCGAGGTTTCCGCCTGCTCTCGTCGTTTTCACTGCCGAGTAGAGGCAACAGCGCAGCGAGGTGTCGCGCACACAATTATCGTGACAAAGGCTCAAAAGAATGCAACAAAACGTGCAAAAAGAAGAAAGCGTCCGCAAGACAGAAATGCGGCAAAAATCGCGACGCATTTGAGGAAGAAGTTCGGACGTCGGTGCGAAATTGCGATTGTCATTATTGACAGGTTTCTACAGCATGCGTCCGAACCGCCGAGAGAAAAGGAGGAGAGAAGCGCATGGTTCGCGAGAAGGGTCGGCTGGGAAAGGAACTCCCCGTTGTGCTTTTCGAGGAACGTTTGTTCAGGTGCGAAACCGCGTGGTCGGTGAGCTTCGCGAAGTAGCAGGAAGCGACAAAGGCAAGTCCGCTTCAAGGAACGTAGTGGGGATCGACGAGGGGGTGATTAACGTTCAGGCGTGTCGTACACCCCGCTTGTCGAGAAAAGCCTTCTGGGCGCGACCACCGCGAGTGCGCCTGAAATGTTGTTGAGGGCAGCTGTTAGCGTTTCCTACAGCTGTTCGCACCAGCCATCAACCCGAGTTCCAACAGCGGTTCCAGAGGTGGGATACAACGGCGCGTATTCCCAGCAACGAGCCTGAGGGAAGACATCGGACCATAACGGTGGCGGTAGCGACGGGCCCCGCAACCTCATTCCTAACAGTGGTGGCAGCGGTGGGATGCCATGACACCGTATTCTACGCTGTGCACCCGAAGGGCCCTACCTCATTCCTGACAGGGAATTCATTCCTAAGTGACCAGCGGTCGGATCGTTGTGGCAGGCGTGTAAGATCTCATGTTGAAGCGACGAGGGAACGATAAGTAGGTAGCTGCTGCCGGTAGGTGAAAAGTTCTTCTAGTAAAGTACGTCATTGCGCAAGCAGTACGACGCCAGCCCCCTTGCGAATAATTTCGGCACGCTACTGGTTCGTCCTTCCAGGTAATGAATAAGCGGTAGCAGTTCAGCATCGTCCCGCTCCTGTTGTGAAAAAATCACAGCATATCCACGTGGTGAATGATGATGAGTGGGGAGAAGCGAACTCGCGCTGCAGCACGGCGATTGCATTGGCACGAGCGTGGTCCTTCTTGATGGAAGATATTGGGACTAGATTGTGACTAGAAACACCGCAACTATGGCCGAAACTGTTATCAAGGAAGTCCCGCGGAAGCACGCGTCGGCGTTTTCGGGCAGAGCCCGCAGGATGCGTTTCGCAGCCACTTCACGTGCTCGCACAGCCTCGGGCTCTGCCTGCCGATACGCGCGCTTTCTCGCCGCTTCACGCTCCTTCACGTTTTGAAGATCCGATTCGCGCCGCAGCCGTGCAGCTTCGGCCTTGCGGGGTCGAACGGTGGGGTATTCGCGCCGCCGCCGTGCAGCTTGTCGAGTGCTTCGGCCTCGCGTCTCGAACGGCGGGGTTTTCTCGCCGCAGCCCTGCAGCTTGTCAAGCAGCTTCGCCCTCGCGGGCTCGAACGGCGGGGTCTTCTCGCCACAGCCGTGCAGCTTGTCGAGCAGCTTCGGCTTCGTGAGCTCGAGTGGCGGAATCGGCTTCGTGACGTCGACGTGCAGCTTCGGCCTCGCGGGCTCTCACCTCAGGATTCTGTCTGCGAGCGCGTGCTGCCGCCGCCTTCCGTGCCCTCCGTTCCGCAGCCTTGTCTTCCATCTGGCGACTCCGAGCTAAAGCGAAAGCATGCCAATAGGGAGCCTCATTGCGCGTTGCATCGGAAATGTTGTCTTCGGGTGTCGTTGAAAACACGAGACGTAGTAAAGAAGAAAGAACGCCACACAGGTCAACACGCACGAGAGTGTCACTCGTCAACATCGTCTTCTTCTTCTACTGCATACCAGAACGCGCGCAGTAAAGAAGAAAGAATGCCACACAGGCGAACACGCACGAGAGTCTCACTCGTCAACGCCGTCTTCTTCTTTTACTGCATACCACAACGGGCGCTTCTCACGAGCTAGAGGTGGCTACTACAACGCTACAAACAAACGGAGGATGGACAGACCCACGGCATAAGAAGCTTCTCCCCTAAAAGCGGCAGTGTCAAAGACTCCCAGAAAGGCCGTGTCGTCGTCGTCTTGGGCTGCTGTCTCAGTAGGAGACCGAGAAAGACAGTCGGCATCGGCGTGCCGTTTTCCCAATTTGTAAGCAGCAGTGAAGTCAAATTCTTGGAGGCGAAGACTCCGTCGTGCTTGACGGCCGGGTGGATCTTTCAAATTAATTAACCAACAGAGTGAATGGTGATCGCTGAGAACGGTGAACAAGTGACTGTACAAATACGGACGGAATTTCTGAACCGCCCATGCCATGGCGGCGCATTCTTTCTCGTAGTACGGAAAGCCGAGCTAGTTGGTACGAATTCATAGTGCAATAGCGCAAAAAACACAAGGACACAGGCAAGAGAGACACGGCGGGGAGAAAGGTTTTAGTGCTGGGTAGCGCCTGTATCGTCTCTCTTGCCTGTGTCCCTGTGTTTTTTGCGCTATTGCGCTATGAATTCTTTCTCGGTCGTAGCGTAGTTGGCTTCTGCTCGGGACAGCGCCCTACTGGCATAGGCGATCACCTTTTCACTGTTGTCCGGCCATTGCACGAGCACTGCTCCAAGACCCACGTTACTAGCGTTTGTGTGCAATATCGTCGGCGCGTCCTCATCGAAGTCGGCGAGCATGGGAGGCGTTTGCATGCGTTGACGAAGGTCGTCAAATGCCCGCTGCTGGTCTTCGCCCCATGCAAAGGGGACATCTTCCCTAGTGAGCTGTGTCAATGGACATGCGATGCGCGAACAATTGGCAATAAACCGCCGATAGTAGGCACATAGTTCCAGAAAACGTCGCACTGATATTTTGTCTGATGGGGTAGGAAAATTCGCCACAGCTGGAATTTTAGCCGGGTCGGGTCGGATCCCCAGGCTGCTCACGACGTGACCGAGGAATTGAAGTTCGTGAAAGCCAAAGTGGCATTTTTTCAGGTTTCAGTGTGAGACCGGCCACACGTATTGCTTCAAAAACTGCTTCCAGTCTTCTTAAGTGTTCATCGAACGTAGCAGAAAAGACAATCACGTCATCGAGGTACACCAGGCAGGTTTGCCATTGTTACGTTTGGCCGAGTTGGCCTCCAAGCCGGGAGAAGAAGACGCCTCGAGAAGGAAGAACGTACTTTTAATCCGGCATGCTTGCCGAAAGAAGGTGTACAAAAAGAAGCGCCCACGGCGTGGTCCGCAGTCCTTTATAAAGGAACACCGTGATGAAAGGGCGTGGGAGAACATATTGTTACGAGTGATTGTGTTTATTTACAGATGAGGTGGAATGGCGTTGGGAAAGAGCAGCGTACTTCTGAGACAGGCCTAGTCCGGTTCACCCAACCACAGTCCAAGCGCCGGCTCCACTACTCTTCTTCTTCTTCCGCGCCCCGTACGCTCGCGCATCTTCGTTGCATTTCCCCCGGCGGCAGACGAAGCTCGCCGAGCGAGTTAAATATGCCTATGATGGTACTGTTTGAGGCGGGCTACGTGAACAATTTGCGTAACGCGCGAACGCCGGTTATTGGCTGTGACTCAGGCGATAACGTAATTCACGTCACTGAGACGAGTGACTATCACGAATGGGCCGGAAGAGTTTGCTAGAAACTTCCGGTACAACCCTTTTCTACGAACAGGAGTCCAGAGCCAAACGTAGTCGCCAGGAGAAAACTCTACGGGGATATGCTTGGCATCGTAGCGACTCTTGCTGTGTTCTTGAGAAGACAATGTTCGAAGGCGCGCTAGTTGACGTGCTTCTTCAGCACGACACAATGTCTGAGCGATGGACAGATCTTCCTCATGCGAGAAAGGTAAGAGGGTGTCCAGAAAACTCCGTGGGTTTCGTGCGTAAAGCAGAAAAAAAGGCGAATGTCCAGTAACTTCATGCTTGGCGGTGTTATATGCGTAAGTAACAAACGGTAAGACGGCGTCCCAGTTCCTGTGGTCAGCATCAACGTACACCGATAGCATATTCGTAAGAGTTCGATTCGTTCTCTCAGTGAGACCGTTAGTTTGCGGATGGTAAGGGGTGGAGTGGCGATAAGAGGAGCCACAGAGGCGCAAAATTTTTTCAACCACATCGGCGATAAATTGCCGTCCACGGTCACTGATGACAACCCGTGGAGCACCGTGACGCAGTATGACCCGTTGTAACAGAAAAGAGGAAACAGCGGCTGCTGTGGCCGATGTCAGTGCGTCCGTTTCCGTATAACGAGTTAAATAATCTACGCACACTATAACATATCGGTGGCCGGATGGGGTCTTAGGAAGGGGTCCGAGCAAGTCGCTGCCGACTTTTTCAAAAGGGGATGTCGGTGGTGAGATGGGCTGCAAATAACCTGCCGGAGCAGTGGTGGATTGCTTGTGGCGCTGACATATAGCGCAGCTGGCGACGTACTGTTTTGTGGTCTTCCACCTTTTCGGCCAGTAGAACCTCTCACGTAGTCGATCTAGCGTACGTGTGAAACCTAGATGACCGGATGTTATGTCATCGTGCATAGAACGAAGGACGACCTGGCGCAGGCTTTCCGGCACCACTAGAAGGAACGGGAGGCCGTCGGCTGAATAGTTTCTCGTGTACTGCAAGCCATTTGAAATTGTAAAGTGCTTGTCGGCGGAGTTATGCGCAGCTTCGAGCAAGGGTTTCAGGGTAGGGTCGCGTTGTTGCTCGCGTTTGAAGCTGCTGGTATCTGGAAAGTTGGACAAGACAGAAACTTAATAGTCATCAATGGCATTGTCGTCAGCATTGGTGTGTACTGAAGGAAGGCGGGATAAGCAGTCGGCATCCGTGTGACATCGTCCGCTCTTATAGGTCACAGAAAAGCTGTACTCTTGGAGGCGCAACGCCCAACGAGCCAGCGGGCCAGACGGGTCAGGAAGTCCCACAAGCCAGCATAGTGAGTGATGATCGGTCACTATTGTGAACTCGCGGCCATGTTGATACGGTCGGAACTTCTGCATGGCGAAGACGACTGCTCTGGTCTCTGCTCTGGTCAGTGTCCGACTGGCATATGCTACGACGTGCTGACGGCAGTTGCAGAGTTGGACCAGCACAGCACCAACACCTAGGCCACCAGCATCAGTATGAAGTTCAGTGAAAGCGTCAGGATCAAAATGCTTCAGGATGGGTCCTGAAGTCAATAAAAACTTCAGCTGTTGAAGTGCTGCCTCACATTTATCATCCCACAAGTACGGTGTGTCTTTATGAAGAAGGGACGTCAGTGGGGAGGCAAGTTGTGCTAAGTTCTTAATAAATCGGCGGAAATATGAGCACAGACCCAGAAAACTTCGCAGGTCCTTCACTGTTCGTGGTTGCTCAAAGTTGCGAACCACTGCGGTCTTCTGTGGGTCTGGTCGTACGCCTTCTTTATCCACGAGAAAGCCTAATACGAGGGCTTCACGTTCTCTAAAATGGCACTTCTTTGAGTTTAAAACAAGGCCAGCTTCGCGTAAGCATTCAAGCACAAGTGACAAGCGGTGGTTATGCTCTCGAAAAGTCTTTCCGTAGATAATCACGTCATCTAAATAGCACATGCAAATTTCCCATTTTAGTCCACGGAGTACTGTATCCATAAATCTCTCGAATGTCGCTGGAGCGTTGCACAAACCAAAGGGCATAACGTTAAACTCAAAAAGACCATCTGGTGTTACGAAGGTCGTCTTCTCTTTTTCTGAGGGATGCATAGGAATTTGCCAATACCCAGAACGCAAGTCAACAGAAGAAAAATAGGAGGCAGAATGCAGGCAGTCCACGGCGTCATCTATACGTGGCAGAGGGTAGACCTCTTTTTTTTGTAATGGCATTTAGGCGACGATAGCCTACGCAGAATCTCCATGAATTATCCTTCTTCCTGACTAGAATGACAGGAGCTGCCCACGGACTACACGATTCTTGTATGACGCCCTTCTTTAGCATGCCTTCAACTTGCTCAGCGATGACTTTCCTTTCGGAAGGCGATACGCGATAGGGCTTCTGGCGTATTGGTGGTGCTTGGCCTGTATAGATGCGGTGTTGGGTACGTGAAGACGGTGGCATAACGGTAGATGTCTCGTCTTGGGCAAAGTCAAAGACTGAGGCGTAGCCTGCGAGCACCTCCTGCAGTAGAGACCATTCAGTTGAAGGAAGCGACTTGTTGATCATACGGTCAATGCGGGCAGAATAGTCGGGGTACGAATTGGCGTGGGGTTTCTTTACGGCCGCCGACAGTTCAAGTGACCGTATGGTAAGAGTACTTTGCTCTTGAAAGCTTGCCAATTTAAGTCCTGCAGGCAGAGATATGGGCTGCGCGGCAACGTTCACAGTCCACAAATCGGCACAACCATCGACGGCGAGCACGAGGCATCGAGGCACAATAACGTTTTTCTTAAGTGCGTTACTGAAGTTCGGCTCGGCTAAACCGTAGGAAGAACCCGCACAAGAACGTGAAGAGTTTACGCGCACAAACATTGCAGTATGCGGGGCCTAACAGACGTCTTGAGACACGGAAAACACGTCCGAGCTGTCATCAACGGTATCTTCCGTCAATGGAGAGGGCAACACGGTACGAAAAATAATCCAACCACTACCACAATCCAGAGTGGCACCACATTCACGCAAAAAATCTATACCTAGAATGACGTCGTGGGTCGCACGACGTCATTCACAGAAAGTAAAACAGAACAAACACCAACCGGGCTCAACGTTTCTCCCCCTACGCCGCGGAACGTAGCACTCAGATTCCAAGCAAAGATTACTTTCGTCCCAAGGCGATTTTTAAGACATGCTCATATAGAAACTGCAGCACCGGTATCAACTAATGCAACAGTACTCACATTGTCTACAAAAACACTCACTTTGTTCTCAACCATTACAACACAAGGGGGTCTTGCGGAAGATGATTTTGCGGCCTCGCCCCCATCGGTCGCACCAGTTAGTTTCCCAGTGGTGGTGGCGTCCCCGAGCGGCGACGCGGGGACGGGGATCGCTGTTGGCGTGCGGGTGGCGGGGTAACGCTGCTGTCGGAGGAAGGCGAGTCAGCACGTGCTGCGTGTTGCCGTTGGAATGAGCTCTGAAATTGTCGAGACTCGCCAGCAGGCACATAGGGCGTGTACACGTTGAATCGTGGAGCTCGCTGCTGGCGACGGTAGCAGTACCTAGCGATGTGTCCAGGTAGCCCGCAGTTGTAGCAAGTACGCATGTCGCGTCTAGTCGTCTCCGGCGAGGTAGACCTCGTTGGTTGATAAAAGCCGGGAGATGGCGGCTGAGGAGTAAATTGCCGTGATGCAGCTTGCCTGCGTTCCTGGTTTTCGAGTGGCCGTTCACTCCTTCGTTCGAACCGATCGGTGTAATTCGGGCGAGGCTCAAAGTAGCTCTGACGCATCCGAGGTACCGGTGGTTCATGGGGGCGCTGGTCGAAAGCACACTGATGGCAGACACCGGCGGTGTCCACAGCTTGCAGTTGAGCAAGTTCTTCCTTAACCCCTCGTCTTATAATCGAAGAGATGTCGTCCTGCGATGGAAGGTTGACACTTGCAATCGTGGGCACATTGTCAAGACGTCCAAATTTCGGTAGGATTCTCCTCCTCTTTAGCGCTTCAAACGCTCGGCAGTGTTTCCTTAGGTCGGAAGGTATGTGTAGGTCTTCCTTAGTGATAAGAAAATTGTACACGTCTTCCGCGATTCCCTTGAGGAGATGACCTACCTTATCTTCGTCAGACATGGTCGCACTCACGATTCCGCAAAGCTTCAAGACGGCCTCGATGTAGGTGGTGCATGTTTCGCCAGGTAACTGACCTCTGCGTGAAAGCGTTTGCTCCGCCTGCTTGACCTTAGCAGTCGAGTCACCAAAACACCTCTTCAGCTCGTCCACAAAAATGTCCCATGTGGTCATTGCACTCTCGTGGTTGTCGAACCAAAGAGACGCGGTGCCAACGACAAAAAAACACCACGTTCTCGAGCTGCTTAGTAGTGCTCCAGCGGTTGCTGCGACTCACTCTTTGGTAGTGCTTGAGCCAATCCTCAACATCTTCATCCGGCTGCCCCGAAAAGGTCCTTGGTTGACGTTCCGACGTGCTGCAGCCAGCTTGTCCTGGCGGGTGAGCGTGTTGCTCATCAGCGGCGAGGTTGTTATGGCCTGCTTCTGCGTCCTCCATGTCTGGTAGCTGCGGTGGCAAGCCTGCCAAGCGTCTGCTCCGTCGCAAAATTGGTAGAGCTGGGTCGTCCAGATCGATGTACCCGGCACCTTCCACCAAACTGTTACGAATGATTGTGTTTATTTACAGATGAGGTGAAATGGCGTTGGGAAAGAGCAGCGTACTTCTGAGACAGGCCTTGTCCGGTTCACCCAACCACACAGTCCAAGCGCCGGCTCCACTACTCTTCTTCTCTTCCGCGCCCCGTACGCTCGCGCATCTTCGTTGCAATATCAACGCACATGCGCGATAGCAGATTATCGTCCGGAACAGAAGAGCCAGACTTGGGCGCCGGCTGATAGGCGGTGAGCGGTGCGAAAACGCAACAGCCCCTCCCCACGGAAGAGCACCAAGAGGTAAAGAAGTCTTCACACGCACTGGTTTTTGCAAAAAGTTCGTCGAAGACGTCAATGTAACGGCACTTTCGGAGATTTTCATCAGTTCAGCCGGCCGCGCGCTTGATGGGCAGTTCCGAGGTGCACAGAAGCGCTAGAGTATTGGCGACCGATGTTCAAGGATCCGGCGAAGTGACGTCTGACCGTCCGAGCTCAGATGACTCGGTGCTGTTTTGAAGTCCAAGGATGCGTCTTTTACGGACGCGCGCAGGGTCCGGTGGCCTGGCAGGCCGATGTGCGAAAATGTGGAGTGCATGGCGTGGCACGAAACTGCAGGCGACGCCGAGGGCGCTCATCCCGGGCCAGGGTCCTGGGCATAAGCGATACAGCAAGCACCCCCGCAAACACCGCAAACAGCTGCCAAGTGCAGCCAGGCTAGACCCTCAAACGCAGAGTGTTTTGGAAACCTTCCAATTGGAACAAAAATGGCTGTCGAGGACTTGCGACAGTTACGGTTCTATGTGAATACTGAATCAAGGCTTTGGTGCCACTAGGCCGACCGGCACTGAGCGAGAGAAAGCCCTGCTGAGACCATCTGCATTTGCGTGCAGCGATCCTTTCCTATGTTTAACCGTAAACGCGTACGGTTGCTAACTGAGGCTCCAACGTAACAACCTGCCATTTTTGTTGGACATCTGTTGAAGCCACGTGAGCGGACGATGATCGGTAATGAAAATGAATTCTGCTCCAGCCAAATAACAGGAAAGTTTTTCTACAGCCCAAACGAGGCACGCGCATTCTTTTTCTATGGTACTGTAAGCTTGTTCACGAGCAGACAGCTTTCGGCTGGCATACAAAATGGGATGCTCATGCCCGTGCTCGTCTTCCTGACTCAAAACTACACCTACCCCTTTTTCGCTTGTGTCACACTGCACAAGAAAGGGTTTCGAGTGGTCTGGGCTCGCCAGGACGGGCTTTTCGGTGAGAGCTACCTTCAAAGGATTGAAGGCCGCTTGTTTTGCTTCGTCCCATTGTATCCGTGGAATGTCAGGAAGTTCGGCTGCTACTTTTTCGGGCTGATTTAACACCAAGTTCACAACTTGCACACGCTCTACATAGGGCTTCATGAGGTTGCTGTGATAGATACGTACTTCTTTCCTACGACCTGGCAGTTTAACAACGTAGGTTGTGTCTGAAAGTTTGTGTTGTATCGTACCGGGGCCTTCCCAGTGTACCTACATCTTGTTAGCTTTAGAAATACGCAACATGAGCAAATTTTGCCCTTCGTGAAACTGGCGTACACTACTGTTTTTGTCGTAGCGTTTTTTTGCTTGTCTCTGAGCTTCAAGCATATTAGCTTCCACCAGAGCCTGCGTCATACAGGCGTTGCAGTAGGTTGCAAACGTACTCGAGCACAATTGGATCGCTACCCTTCTCTTCCCAGTTTTCACAAACTAGCCTAAGCGGGGAGCGCAGCACCGTTCCGTACACGAGCTCTGCTGGGATAAAATCTGTCGATTCATGTGCCACCGAACGCAAGGCAAAGAGCATAGCTTTTAACGCGGCGTCCCATTCTTCTCTTTTCTCATACCATAAAGCCCGCAATACCCGCTTCATTACAGAATGAACCCTCTCTACACTGTTGCTTTGCGGATGTTGAATAGAGCTGTCGTGTATCTTGATACCGCACTTGTTAAGAAAGGTGGTTGTTAACTCGCTTGTGAAGACACTGCCGAGATCCGACTGTATTTCACTCGGAAAACCCACGCTGAAAAAGATCAAAAGGAGGGCGTCTACTATTTCTGCTGATGTAAGACAACGCAGCAGCATTGCCTCAGGAAATTTAGTTGCAGGGCACACCATCGTCAAAAGATATTTATATCCCGACTTCGTCACTGGCGAGGGCCCCACAATGTCAACTACGACCCGACGAAACGGCTCAGTAATTATAGGAACTGCAGTCATAGGTGTCTTGTGTTTCTCGTGTGGTCTCCCAGTTCGCTGACAAACATCACAACTACGAACAAACTCCTCCACATCTTTAAAACAGCCTGGCCAGTAATACTTGCTTAGCAGCCTCGCTTTTGTCTTGGCAATTCCGAGATGACCAGACCAGCCTGCCCGATGGGAAAGTTCTAGTATGTTCTCATGGTACTTTATAGCGCTTTCCATTGGGCGAGCAGGAGCACTTCTAACTGCACTCAAAGTGCTCTCGTGAGTTGCGGCGCCTTCCAGCGGTCTGGCAGGAGCGGGGGCAGAGTGTTTCATTGGTCGATGAGGGGCAGTTTTGCGGCGCCGGGGGCAGCCGAGAGCAGTTCTTGGTGTTCCGCCGCCAGAGGCGGAGTAAACAGAACGCGGAGGAAGTCACATGACCTTTCTCACGCCACTTCTCGTTTTTTGCCCAGGGAGGACAGTGCGCGGACAGCGCAGCGGACAGTGCGAGCGTGCGCCATGTCTGAACATGTCCGCGAAAAGTGCGCGCGGGTGCGGGAAAAGTTTGGTCACGTGACGCCTGACATCACGCGCGGCCTCTATTTGCTCTGCTCTCGGAGCAGCGTGATTGTTCCATTCGAGAGACGAGAGCACGCGTCTCCGCCGCCCCCGTGTGCTGCTCTGGCTGCTCGTTCCCCTTGCTCCTGCTCGCCCAATGGAAAGCGCTATTACAGGGACCATGATTTGGTCAGCGCTTGCGCCTTTGTTGCCCCGAAACTCTCGGTACAAAACGCCATTTCTTTCATAGAACGAACCACTGCCTGCGCCTTGCTTTGCGACGCTTTGACGGCATTTTGTCAAGGTTAAAACCGTTTTTTGTTTATCCATCAACGTGGCTTTGTCGGCGGAAGATAACGCCTGAAAATTGCAGCTCGTGGGTTGAATGAAACACGGTGCCTGTTCGCCTTCCTCGTGGGCAGATTCATGCGTGTCTGAGCTTGCCTCATCGCTATTATCTGATTGACCCCGTTTTTGATCCTCGGCGCTGACAACGCGTGACGATGGCTCTTCATGAGCGGCGGTTTCTTTCGCCATCGACCTCGTGACAACCATTACAGGATTCATATCAAGTGTGACGCCTGTACTCAGCAATTCTTTTGCCGTTCTGTTTGATAGCAAATATGGACACTGTGGCATTACGCTATCCGAGACAGCTGCTTCGGTCTTAATTTCACCGAACGCCATGTTACGTTTGCTACTGGTAAGCTTAGAGTGCCTTCTTCCAAGGCTTGCCTTAAGCACACATAATCGCCTGTGAAGTCACCAGAATTTACTAGGGAAGAGTGCACCACGTCATACGTTGCACCTGTGTCGCGCAAGACCTTACATTCTGGGCCGTTAACTTCCATGCCATATAGGTAAGGTTGCAGCAAATCTTCGCCCTGTCCCATAACGAACTGTATCGGCGATACCTTTCGAACGCGACACCCTGCAGCTACGTGTCCTGGTTTCTGGCATTTAAAGCACACGATAGGCTTCCGCGCCTCAAAAGATTGGTTTATATGTTAATACAAAGATTCCTGCTTTGTGGTACTGTTATCTTTCTTCTCAGGCTTTCTAAATTTCTTCTGCTCTGTTGTAGAGCCTCGTGCGCCTCGCATGTTTCTTTCTGCGTCAAAAGAACGGTGTTTTGCGCAGTAGTCATCTGCATACTCTGCTGCCTTGCGGGCCGTCCTCACATCTGGCTTATCGAGAATCCATTCCCTTAGCTTTTCAGGAAGTGTCGAGCAAAATTGCTCTAGGAAGATTTCCTCAAACATTTTTTTCCTTGTCCTCGAACGCGTCAGCACCTTTTAGCCAATTTTCTTGGAAGCTTGCTAGCCTGTACGCGAACTCTGAGTAGCTTTCGTTCTGCTTCTTAACCGCTTTCCTAAACTTAAGCCGGAAAGCTTCAGGCGACAACTTGTACTTTGCTAACAAGGCCCTTTTTACGTCTTTGTAACATTCCGCTTCTTCAGCGCTTAACGTAGCTAGAATTTGTGCGGCTTCCGCCGGCAACAAACTCAGAGGCTTTGAGGCCAGGACGTCAGATCAAGGCCCATTCTTGTGCAAGTGCGCTCAAAGTTTGTCAAAAAGAGCCCCAATTCACTACCAATAACAAAAGGCTGACGAAAACCTCTCATGTGAGAATTGACGGTACTCGGCTCTGCCTCAGTGGCCAGAGACCGCTTTAGCTGCTCCAATTGGCATTGTTTTAGTTCCTCCTCTCTTTTTCTCACTTTGCGCGTCCTCTGTACTTCATCAACTGCTTCAGCAATTTCGTCGGCACTCGCCCCACAGGCTGAAATTTTGCCCACAATTTCGGGTTTTCGAATAGTATTGCTAACCTCTAAGCAGAGTTTGTCTGCTACGGCCAACAAATCTACCTTTAGCAAGCTATTCGAATCCATGTTCACTACCGTAACTGTGACTAAAGTCCTCTAAGCCGCCTTTTCTACTTCCCTGACTGGAAATTATAACACTCGGCGTACCAGAGAACAAAGCCAAAGCCTCACCGACTGCTGCCGCAGAGCTCCCGGGGGCCCGCCATCCCACCGCTGCCACCAGCTGTTACGTTTGGCCGAGTTGGGCTCCAAGCCGGGAGAAGACGACGCCTAGAGAAGGAAGAACGTACTTTTAATGCGGCATGCTTGCCGAAAGAAGGTGTACAAAAAGAAGCGTCCATGGCGTGATCCGCAGTCCTTTATAAAGGAACGCCGTGATCAAAGGGCGATGGAGAACATATCAACGCACATGCGCGATAGCAGATTATCGTCCAGAACAGAAGAGCCAGACTTGGGCGCCGGCTGATAGGCGGTGAGCGGTGCGAAAACGCAACACCACTGAAGTCCTGATGTACAGTATCCATTAGATGCTGAAACGTTGCTGGCGCCGAACACAAACCGAATGGAAGCACCTGAAATTCATAAAGTCCGTCGGGCGTGACAAAGGCGGTCTTCTCACGGTATCTCTCATCCACTTCAATTTGCCAGTAGCCACTTTTCAAGTCCATTGACGAAAAGTAGCGTGCGTTTCGTAGCCTATCCAGGGAATCATCAATACGCGGTAGCGGATAAACATCCTTCTTTGTGACCTGGTTGAGCTTCCGGTAGTCGACGCAGAAACTCAAGCTGCCGTCCTTCTTTTTACGAGTACTACAGGCGATGCCCAAGAACTGTTAAATGACTGAATAACGCCATCTTTCAGCATCGTTTTCACTTGCTTTTGAATTGCCTCACGTTCCTTTGGGGCAACACGACAAGGATTTTGCCTGATAGGTCTGGCGGCAGAATCGGTGATGATCCGGTGCTTTGTGAGCGGCGTTTGACTAACTCTGGAAGTGGATGAGAAGCAGCCGTGGAACTTGTTCATCAGCGCAAGAAGGCGGTCTCGCTCGACGGTCGATGACGTCGGACTAACGTCAACAGGTGTCGATGTAGTGATAGGAGACGCTGCCACCTCCTCTACCAGATGGCAATCTTCAATTTGCCCAAGTTCGTCGAAATAGGCAATGGCAGTGCCTCGAACAAAGTGTCGGCGTTCCTTGCTGAAACTCGGAAACAAGAGTTCAGCGCGTCCATCGATCACATTGAGGATAGCCCTGGCAATAGAAATGCTGCATGTGAATGCTAGCTCATTGATGTGTTCACCGATGCCAGTGCCGCTCTGCAAGCTGTTGCAGTGCACGGGTACGAGGGAGCAACACCTCAGCAGCAGTATGACGTCGTCGCCGGCGATACGTAATCGAGGTCGTTGGTTTTCCTCATCCTTAGCAGTGCCCGAGTGTGTAGCGTAATCAGGATGGGCAGGAAATCTCGAGCATTGGGCGTTGCGATAACGGCAAACTCGATAGACGTGCCCTGCTTCACCGCAATGAAAGCACACTGGTCGACGGTCAGCGGTACGCCACAAATCGGTTTTGCGACGCTGGTAGTTCAGTGAGGATTCTCCATTGAACCACGTTGCGGTGTTTGGATGCCGACCATACGGCATTCTTCGTGGCGGCGAGATCGGCGAGGTAGGGAGAGCCGACGGCGATGACAGCGGCGGTGCGAGGGTTGGTGGTGGTCTAGGCATTAGAGCCGGCGGCGCCGAGGGTACGATGGCTGGGCGTCGGACAGCATCAGCGTAAGTAGGATGCCGTGGCATATCACAATAGCCGGGCGATGAAAGAGCCTGACGGACCACATCCCGGACAACATCAGCGAAAAAAGACAATGCGGGCGTCGGTTCTGTTGGTGGACATAAACCGAGCTGCCGAAGCTCCTCTCGCAGCATCTCCCGGATTTCTTCACGCAGAGGCTTCTCGTTGCTTAAAGTCATAACAGAAGTACTCGCTACAGAGTTGATCATGGTGTCATGCATGCAGTACCGTTGCTGTAGGGCCCGTTCGATCGATGTGGCGTCTTTAGTGAATTCAGCTACTGTTGTTGATGAATTTCTCACAAGCCCAGCAAACAGTTGCTCCTTCACTCCTCGCATGAGATACCGTAACTTCCGCTCTTCCGGCATCTCGGGGTCTGCCCTGCGAAAAAGACGGGCCATGTCTCCGGCGAACGTAGCAACGCTCTCGTTTGGTTTTTGGTTGCGGGATTCCAGCAGACGTGCATTCTCCCTTCTGTCGACAATGGTAAAAGGGTAAAGCAGCTGGGGACGGAAATCGTCCCAAATAGCCAAGCTTCTTTCCCCGTTGATGTACCACGTCTGAGCGTTGTCCTTCAGGTAGAAGTAGACATTCGAAAGCTTGGCTGCTGGGGTGGCTCATTGGTTGTAATTCGCACAGCGCTCGAACTTATCCAGCCAGCCTTGGGCGTCTTCATAGGCTTCACCATGAAAGCACTCAGGAATCATAGGATTCTGTAGTGTCAGTTGCGATGGAGCTGCAGTGACCATAGCGGTTGAACAAGGCAAGCGATTGCTCGAACTTTCTGGCAGGGGGTTGAGCTCGGCCGCCAGGCCTAACAGACGGCGACTGAATTGGTGGACCGGTGTTTCAAGGCGTGGTGGCTATTCCGGGCTCCATTGTCGGCTCCGCGAAGGATTGCCAAGCATGAAGCTTACCCCGCAACTCCACCAGTGTAACGACGTGGGATCGACGAGTACACGGAGAACAACAAGCAAACACGCTTTATCATTCAGAGAAACTGCAACGTCTTCTTCGTCCCCGCGATGGGCCAAGAACACTTGCGCTGCCTCGTTACCGTCACCACTGGCACATAGGCGCGACAATATACAACGTTGTAGCGTCTATATATGATGGTAGAGGAATGTGTACGGAGGATTCGCAGGTTACCCGATCATCTCCGAGCAAGGTACTCTAACATTATTCACTTCGTGGATATGGCAGTGATTTTTTGCTATACTTAAGCAGGTCTTGGTTTGTTTGCAATTTTTCACGCTTGCTATACTTCTATTGCGTTGTATCTTTTTTCCCTATCCCCCTATGTAATACCCTCCCAGTGAGGGCATTAAGGGGTTTCATGAAATAAGTAAATGACCTAGTTTGGTGGCCTTCATGTGGGCGAAAACACAACTGGGACTTTATGGCGGGAACACTTCTTTTATAGAAGTATTCAGAAATAAGGAATCTGGCAGCGCGCTTCCAGACCGATTCAAGGGAATGAGTGATGCTAGCATGATGCTTGTAAGAAATAGTAAAGGCACATTCCAATTAAGATTATATTAACGTTTTATATGTAAGAAGTTGGACTAAGGAAGATGCTGATAAGTTTTCGACGTATATAATCTAGTATTTGATTTCATGAATTAGTTAAAGGGTTAACATGATGGGTCCCGGAGAGATCAGTAGATATGCGTACTCCTAGAGGACTTGAACAATTTTGCACTGAGACAGGGTGTTGTTGGCAATAAAAAGTAGACGCGGGGGCAATAACTGGTATTAAGGAACAAACGTATGTGAATTTTTTACAATTGAAACTTCATTGTACTCTATTTAGGTTTATCGAGGTTCAATTGCAGTTACCGGCAACGTGAAAAACGATAACACAAACGCTTATTTTTAACCAACCTAGAAACAAGATGCCTTCTGAAAATGGTACTGTATATCGATTCGCAGCCGCGCGATTGTTGAGGTAATTAAGAATTCTAGGGAGTGTTGTAAACCAAACCAAACTACTTTCATCGGCTACGATCGGGAATTTGACTCGGTGGAAATGCGAGCGATTTTAAAGGCACAGTGTCTCCAAAATACTTGAGACATATGCCGTAGCCAATAGATACGCGTCCGGCCACCCTCCCAAGGTGGCAACGGAGATTCCATACGAAAAAAACGAGGAGGGGTCACTGATCTCGGGGGTGTGTGCTTTGGAGATAGAGTGAGAGGGCGCAGGTAGGTACAACAAACATAATTTATTACAAACAGGAAAACTAGAAGAAAACTCAACACTAAAAAAAAAAACGCCAGGCCTGCGCTGAAACCGCAGCCAGTCACAGCGACAGCTGAAAGAGCGGCGTTTATAGGGCCCGTTGTAAGCTCCCTTGGGGCTACTAATACAAGTACACTAGCAAGGTACCCACTAGGCCATAGATCACAATTTTCGTAAAATTGGGAAGGACCTAATAAGCCATTATTCGTCATTCTGCGGAGAAGCGAGGCACCAGCTACACGTCTGTAAGGCATTATGTGCACTTTGTTGACGCGACGACTCATGACGATGAAGAATTATGGCTCAGCCCTTTGTAAAGGGTTGGAAGCTTTAAACGGCCCACCAGTTATGCAATTAGCATTGGGTGACGCCCGGTCGCTATTTCCGTCTCCCGCCATGCTACATAACGTACGTTCACGTGGGAGAGAGAGAGAGAGAGGGAGAGAGGGGCGAAGAACTTTACTGAGACACCGAGAAAATAGATCATGCGCTTATCGGCTTCCTTGGCAACCAATACGGGTGCACTTGCGAGGAACCCACTGCGCTATAAATCATTGTAATTCTTTAGAAGTAGGGAGGCAGGCACTATGCCCTTTTTCGTCATTCTACGGAAAGCCGTGGTACCTGCTAAACGCATGTAAGGCATTATGCGCACTTTGTTGATGCTGTACCTGATGACGATGAAGACTTATGGCAGAGCCCTTTGTAATGGGTGGGAAGCATTCAACAGCCTACTCGTTGCGCAATTCGCACTGTGTGATGCCTGGTTACAGAAGTCGCGTTGTGCGACGCTTGGTGCTTAATTTTCCCTTCTACCACGCTATATTGCATATGGTAATGTGGTTCCTTCCCGACATGAAGCCTGTATAGGACCTTTTCGCAAAGCAGTTTCAAGCACCGGCATGGCTCAGAGGATGAATAATGGGGTCCTACGCAGAGGGCCCAGGTTCGAACCTCTTTCCATGCTGGAATGTTTTTCTTATTTTTTCTTATTTCGAGCGCTAGTGGTTACGGGCACCAGCGGCGGCGGCGGCGGACAACTGCGGCGCCAAAAACGGCCGCTGAAATGATCTTATAACACCTTTCGCTGTAAAACATGAGTGAACACCTTGACATACTAAATAAGCGAAAATAAACAAATACAATTCTCAGTACTTCCAAACATCCGACTAGCGTCCTTACTAGAGTCTATCTGGCCACTTAGGCCTCGTGGCCATTCGACGGCACTAAGTGGCCACTTAGGCCACTTAGTGCCGTCGAATCGTAGTCTGAATTGAGCACTCTGACTTGGTTTCGTCAAACGCCCTAAGTCCAGCCTCCGTTGTGTTGGGTCCGCAGTCGATCTAGCCGACGATCCTCTTCAATCGTCTCTCCGATACGTAATGGTCAGCCACGCTGCCGTAGGCCTTTTAGATGCGAATATCTTATGGCGGAGTTCAATCCGGTGGTGGTGGTGGTGGTTGTGGTGTGCGGCGTGACCAGCCTTACTGCGCATGCGCATACTCTCTCCCCTCCCCCTCTCTACTACCCCTGTCACTTTCCCTCTCCCATTTCCCCCTCTCCTCTCCCCCTTTTCCAATCTTCGTCTGAAACGCGGGCTAGACATGCCGAAATTCTCTCCTGCGCAACGCCGCGATGAGCACCAGCGCATGCGCGTCCTCTCCTCCTCTCTCTCCTCTCCTACGCTGCCCCCCTCTCGCACGCCTGCCGACTGCGTTCCCCGCTCGCCCTGTGAGAATTAACGGCCAGGCTAGAGGTAAGACAAGACGCGCGTAGCGTTCCTCTTCGCGTTCCACGACGCGAGGGCGGTAGCATGCCCAAAGAACGCCAACGGAACGCGATCGTGCCAGTGCTCCCGCTTCGCATCGCCTCATGGTCCCCTTTAGCGGGAAATGGTGTAATTTTTTCCAATAGCTGAAGTGGCAGGGCGTCTCTGTCGCTTCGGCCTAAGTACGAGTTCGGCCCCTGCCGTAAATGATGACGTGGCGTCTCGGGGATTGTTGCTGGCCGAAGTTCGAAGAGGGACTGCTGCTGGTACATCCGCAACTGCCGCAAGGTGCTGCAGCACCTCCGAGGAGGCTCGCCCGAGTGTCGTCGAGGCCAACGGCCACGCCATGGAGTACCAGCGTCACGGCCTCCGGAATCGAACGCCCGCTGCCCTCCCGTTGACAGAACGTAGCTTCCAATGCGACCTTCTTCTCCCGTAGCCACGCAAACAATGCCAGCTCATCGAACTGCTGCATTCATGTACGTCTCGTGTCACGAGCATCAAGCCGTGTGCTACCATGCCCGCGCTCGTGCCTCTTCCACGTGCTTTCCCTCTGACTTCGTCGTCTTCGTCGTCCATACGTCCTCTCCTTACTGATGACATTCGCTCCTTTTTTTGAAAGTTTTTTTTTAAAAAGCTACCCTTCTTTCTTTTGTCGTAATGCCTGTGCATCTTGAACAGTTGCGATGTCTTCTCGACTCACAGGCCTTTCCACTCGACACTTCACAACATACTTCTCAGACACACCTTTCGCTGGTCACTTCACAACACTCCTAATAAGCCAATCGTCCCTATCGTTCTATACACCCCATTACACACATCAAGATATCACCGTGCATTTTCTATACCCTGTCTTTCACAATTTCATCCTCTTAGCCCTAACAAGTTTTGCTTTCCCCTGTTTTACCCTCTACACCAAATTTCGCCCCTCAACAACTTCTACTCATAAAATCGGCCCCCACATTTTCTCAACCTTAAATATTTTCAACACTAAATGAGTGTTCTTGCAGTGAAAGACTCCATCGCATTACTCTTCCATTTGTCAACTTTACCTTGTATATGCGTTCTAACGGTGGATGGTCCGTTGTACTTTAAAATTCTTTCCGAACAAATAGATGCAAAAGCTTTTGACAGCCCATACTAACGCCGAGCCTTGCCTCTTTACTGTCGAATAATTTCTTTCTGCACAGTTTAATCCCCTGCTTGCATAAAATACAAGATGCAACCTGCGGTCTTTTTCTTGCAACAAGACTTCTCCCCGCACTCGTGCTGATGCGTCTGTCCGGAGGACGAACTCCTGCTCTAGATCTGGCGCCAATGAGACAGGCAGTTTGGATTTACTCTCCTTTAATGCATCAAATGCTTCTTCTTCTACTGATGTCCACTTCACAAAATTACTGGATCTCTTCTTCGTTAATGCAACTACAGGGGCTCCATCTCTGCATATCGGGGTATGAATTCTCTATAAAATCCGGTCAACCCGAAGAATGACTGTATTTCTTTCTTGGTCTTCGGTGTCTTTGAAGCTTGAATTTTCTCGAGAATGCCTTCTTTTGTGGCGATTTGGACTATGCCCAATTTGTAATAATATAATAATATCTGGGGTTTAACGTCCCAAAACCACGATATGATTATGAGAGACGCCGTAGTGGAGGGCTCCGGAAATTTCGACCACCTGGGGTTCTTTAACGTGCACCTAAATCTAAGTACACGGGCCTCGAACATTTTCGCCTCCATCGAAAATGCAGCCGCCGCGGCCGGGATTCGATCCCGCGACCTTCGGGTCAGCAGTCGAGCGCCATAACCACTAGACCACCGTGGCGGGGCATGCCCAATTTGTGTTCAAGGGAAGTGACTGCTTGGAACCCAAGCTCACACTTATTTGGTTTAATTGTTAGTCTGCCTAAAACGCGTTCATAGGATAGTTGGTGCATGATCTGACAGAAATTTCGAGGCACAAAGGAACGAGGACAAGAAATGACAGGACTGGTGCCAAACTAACAACTGTTTTATTAGAAAGAATAATGCATTCCAAGTAGCTTCACGCGAATGCGCGAGTCACATTAGCAATCACCGTAACAGAATGACAACCTACTTTGAGTTATCAAGACTTGTCTAAAAAGTGCAATTCGTTGCGATATAAATTTAAAGAAGGCACACTAACACATTGGGCACCCTTCTTATTTATGCAAAAAGCCTCCAACGATTCTCTGGCCACCGAAACGAGGGTGCTTGGGAAAAGTTGAAACCAGGTGGCCAGATAATTATTGGAGGCTTTTTGCATAAACAGGAAAGGTTCCCGATGTGTTAGTGTGCCTTCTTTGGATTTATGTCGCAACGAATTGCACTTTTGAGACAAGTCTTGATAACCCGAGGTAGGTTGTCATTATGTTACGGTGATTGTCAATGTGACTCGCGCATGCGTGTGAAGTAGAGCACTGCACGGGCTCGGGCCTACCCGAAAACCCGAGCCCGGCCCGGCCCGTGGGCCGGGCCGGGCCGGGTAAAGTAGTTTTCACGGCGGGCCCGGGCCGGGCTCGGGTCTGAAGCTCCGGGCTTAGGGCCGGGCCCGGGTTTGAGGTGGCGGGCTCGGGTCGGGCCGGGCTTGGACTTTGCTCAGTTCTTAAAGGGGCACTAAATGGAAACAATGAATCGGTTTAGACTGATAAAGTATACTCTGAGAACTCGAATGTCGTTAATTTCACCATCATAAGTTTATTCAGGAGAAAATCAAGGTCAAAGTTCTATTTTTTAATGTTGCCCCGACGTCATTGATTTCAAACTTAATTTTTGTCGTATTTTAAGGACATTAGCTCCATGATATTTTTTGAAACTTGGCTTGTTAAGTCTATGACTTCCTCAGATGTCAATGTACTGCATTTTTTACCGATCAGGAACTACGTAGGCCCCAGTAGACGCCGTCAGAATCTCTGACGTCACGGTGTTTGCTGCGCGAAATTCCAGATGGCTTCGCTACTCGCATTTCCCTTTTGCGCGTTTTCACGCTTACGAAGAGTCTTGTCGCGGCGAGCGTGGTTATTTTGGAATTGTAAAAGAGTAATTTACTGATAATAGAAAAAGCGTTTTTCTCTTTAGTGTCCTTTCAAGCTTCTTCCACATACGTGGTGCCTACATGCATGTTCCAAATTATGTCCCGAAAAAACGTTTTATATATGTGGTGCAGGGTATTTGGGGAAGTTTATGAAGTACAAGTACTGAACTTGGTTTGCTTCTTGCACATGGGGCTACTTGAATTAGCTGAAACGGGCGAGCTAAAATTAGATAGATCAGGCGCTTATAACATCTCGCTAGTCTGTGCTTCATTTGCATTTGTTGTGATTTTATATGCCAAATGTTATTTTTTAATCGCAGTAATAAATGTAATATAATAAATTTATGCCTTGAACTTGTCATCACAAGCGCGATCACAGAGTTCCAAAGCGGGGAAACGTTCTTGAAAGTTCCAGCCCTCCACTAAAGCGAAAGTACTGCGCGGAATCTCGTTACAATAGAATCCCTATAAAGACACATTCTTTTTCCATCGCTCTGCCACAGCTCGCAGTGGTCATGTGACGCGATATGGGCATGCACAGTCTGCTTTGTGTGCCCACATTGGTAATGTTTTAGCTTTCGTCTTGCTCCGCTATATCAGGGGTCTCAAAGTCACCTCCGTTGGGCCGCATTGACGAAAAGTTACTCCCACGATGGCCAGGACAACGTGCCGAAGGTAGGTGCGCGGGGGCATAGGTTGTAGAAAACGTCAGCTAAGGTTGTCATTTGAGGAAGGACCTTTCCCACAGCTCATGTATGGGTTATTTCTGAAGGGGATTTGGCGGCAGGATTCCTACAACATATCGATAGCTGTCTTCAAAATGACTAAAACCTGGACGCCGATTCTGACATAGACAGTTGTTTCACGGTTATGTATCAACGCATGGTGACCGCAGGCGGTGCCTCACGAAAAAAAAATGTTTTAGACCTGTCATGCCTGTGTAGGTCAAGAAGGTACGTATAAATAAAATTACCGTAAGTTAAAGTATAATTGTTAGCGAAGCATGCGCCAACAAAGCGTAGATATTTCATACATAAAACGCCTCGCTGTCGATTCCATGTTCGAGTAACACCACATAGATTATTGGCTCGGGCCCCTGTCGGGCCCGATCTGCGGTCGGGCCGGGCCGGGCCGGGTAGGTGAAATTTTTTCTCGGGTTCGGGCCGGGCCCGGGTCTGGCTTTGAGTCACCGGGCCGGGTTCGGGCGGGTAAACTTTAACGAGCTCCGGGCACGGGCCGGGCCCGGGCCGAGAATTCCGGCCCGTGCAGTGCTCTAGTGTGAAGATACTTGGAATTCAATGTTATTTTCAATAAAACAGTTGTTAGTTTGGCATCAGTCCTGTCATTTCTTGTCCTCGTTCCTTTGTGCCTCCAAATTTCTGTTAGTTTGGCCTCCCGTAATCTTTCAAAGAGCATTTTTAATGTTTCCAAGTGCTCCTGCCACGTGTCTGTAACCAGAAGAATATCATCAATGTAATGCTCAACGTTCCTAATACCGTGGAGCACTCTCCTCATCAGCTTTGTAAAAACGGCTGCCGTGGTCTTAAGTCCGAACGGCGTATACGTGAATTGCAATAGTCCTCGTGCGCAGGAAAACGCCGTCTTTTCTTTAGATTTTTTCTCCATTGGTATTTGCCAATACCCCTTGGTCAAATCTAGCTTCGAAAAGAACTTTTACAGCGAAAGCTGTTATGAGATCATTTCAGCGGCCGTTTCTGGCGCCGTAGTTGTCCACCGCCGCCGCCGCCGGTGTCTGTAACCACTATGGGTGAAAATAGGAAAGAAAAACGAAACAAGAAAAACAATTCACGATGGAACGATGTTCGAACCTGGGCCCTCTGCGTGGGAGCCCAGTATTCAACCTCTGAGCCATGCCGGTGCTTGAAACAGCTTTGCAAAAAGATCCTATACATGCTTCATGTCGGGAAGGAATCACATTAGCATATGCAATATAGCCTGGTAGAAGAGTAAAATGAGCACCAAGCGTCGCACAACGCGAATTCTGTCACCAGGCGTGACACAATGCGAATTGCGCAACGAGTAGCTTGTTGAATGCTTCCAACCCATTACAAAGGGCTCCGCCATAATTCTTCATCGTCATCAGGCACAGCATCAACAAAGTACGCACAATGCCTTACATGAGTTTAGCAGGTACCATGGCTCTATGTAGAATGACGAAAAAGGGCATAGTGCCTGCTTCCCTGCTTCTCAAAAATTACAATGATTTATAGCGTAGTGGGTTCTTCGCAAGTGCAGTTGTATTGGTTGCCAAGGAAGCCCATAAGCGCGAGATCCATTTCCTCGGGGTCTCAGCAGAATTCTTCGCCCCCCCTCTCTCCCACGTGAACGTACGTTATGTAGCATGGCGGTAGAGGGAAATAGCGACCGGGCGTCACTCAATTCAAATTGCATAACTGGTGGGCCGTTTAAAGTTTCCAACCCATTACAAAGGGTTGAGCCATAATTCTTCATCGTCGTCAGTCGTCGCGTCAACAAAGTGCACAAATGCCTTACAGACGTGTAGCTGGTGCCTCGCCTCTCCGCAGAATGACGAATAATGGCGTAGTAGGTGCTTTCCAACTACACAAATATTGTGATTTATGGCGTAGTGGGTACCTTGCTAGTGTACTTGTATTAGTAGCCCCAAGGGAGCTTACAACGGGCTGTAGAAACGCCGCTCTTCCAGCTTTCGCTGTGACTGTGCTGCGGTTTCAGCGCAGGCCTGGCAATTTTTTTTCTCAATGACCTTTGAAAAAACCACATAAACTCTCGGTATAACTTTCGAGTCCGCCACGAGTATATTGTTCAGCCGTTGGAAGTCTAGACAAATTCTGTTGGAACCGTTTGGTTTCTGTACCACCACCAACGGTGCGTTGTAAGGTGGTGTCGACCTCTGTGTAATTCCTAAGGGGAGCCACGGCCGCTCGATGAAAAAGACACGGTCAAGCCTGCCGCGTCGCGGCGCAGGCAATGGGCGAGAGCGGGGCAGCGGAGTTGACAGTTGTCGCCGCATTTCGCTAGGAGGGCGCCAGTAGTAGGGGAGGGCTCCACGCGACGCGCGGGCGGGAAGGAGCGCGCTTTCAGCGGGTAGGTCGACGTAGTGGTTGTTTTTCTCCACATGAATCGCTCGCACTGAGTGTGACTCAAGACAGTCTGCGCATGTGTGATATTTTATACGTTAGGCAAAATGCCCCGTAACTGTTGTGTGCCGTTGTGTTCCACGAATGCATCGAAGGACCCGCATATACGCTACCACGAGTTTCCCAGTAACACAGAACGCAGGGCAGCATGGCTGCGAAGCATTTCCTGTGAAGGACCCGGCGGGAAGGGAACACTGTGGCAGCCTAACGACAGGTCGCTGGTGTGCGCCTTGCATTTTACGGAACAGGACTACAAGAAGACCGAGAAGTTGAGGATACTTTTGCCAACGGCTGTGCCGACAGTGTTCCCCGGTTCTCCAAGTGACAGCACTGAAGCCACGACGCCCAACAACTTTGAACTAGGGAATAAAACACGTGTGGAAATGGCATCATTTTCAGATGCATCATGTCAAACTACATTCGACCTTGTTAAACTGGCAGAACAAGCTGAAAAAAACGCGCTGCTTCCAAGCGAACATCGCTCGTATGAAAGGAGCACTACAGGTCCTTCAAGAAAAAGTGCATGAGGCTGCGGAGCGCGCGCAGTTTTCTGAAAATAACACGGACATTGCCTATGGACAAGGTACTCAATGGTGCTGCGCAAGGTGACAAGACTGCCGAGTTCGTTAGAAACCAAGTTCGCAGTTTCACGACGACGAAGCCCCACTACATTGACGTCATTCTAAGGGAATGTGTAATTTGAACGGCATGCTTCAACAAAAGTTATGAGCATACAAGGTCCAGAAACATCCTTCAGCTCCCTTGTCGCTCAACGCTCCAGAAATATGTAGGCCATATAACAGGTGCAATCGGCGTCACTTCGTTGATAAAGGAGTAGCTGTGCATCGAATTCAAGGGTCTTACTGTAGAGCAAGAAGCGTTCTGCTCCCTTATCGTTGGCGAGATGGCCATATAGCAGACGGTCATATACGTAAACAAGTCGACAAAATTTTTGGTTTCGTTGACCGTGGTAAAGAACAGCACTCAACAGCGGTACCCCAAGTGGCAAACACATCACTATGTTTTCTAATAAGAGGCTTGTCAACATCATATATTATCCCAGTCGGATGTTTTTTGACGAGATGTCTGAAAGGTTACCAGCTGTTCTCTATGACCACAAAAGTGCTGAAAGTGGACTTGCGGGGTGGACGACCACGTCATGGAAGTCTGCAAAGTTTTCATCAGAAAGCTCTTACGAACGCTTCTTGCCAACTAGGCAGGAAATCTTAAAGCCCCAACCACTGGCACGCGTATGCACGCGTATGCACGCGCCTAGGCGTCAAATGCGCCTCTCGGCGTCGGTGGCGGAGGGCTGTACGCGTCCATACGCCTCGAGGCGCGCGGGGTCAAGACGACTTTGATATTTTCGGCTACGTCACCACGCGTACGGCGCGCCAGCCAATCAGTGGCCAGCATGGGCCGGCGGCGCCAACCAATCAGAGGCCGCGATACCTCTGAGTGCTATGCCTAATGGCCGCCGCTTCGAAGGCACCTCCGAGTGCAGGGCAAGCACGGAAACTACGGTCGCAAACGCTCCTGAGTGACCGCGTCGTCATCCAGTACGTCGACGACACGGCGAACGACCGCGAGTGCTACCAGTGGGACGCTGTTTCGTGCCGAGTTCGAGCGACACCGACAAATCCAGCTAATGCTTCCCGGCTGCCCTTGCCCCGGTTTTGAGTGCCATCGTCGACCGAGTGAAAACATCGTACCTACTACTGCGGCATGTCGCTGCTCCTGTGCTCTTACTGTGTGTATCTGCGCTCGGAACGGGTGTAAACATGCTTCGGAGGTTTGAAGTCTTCAGCGTGAGCCCTCGCCTACCGCGAAGTCAATTCAGAGCGGTGTCATCTGCATTCAGCGTAGGCCTCTACCGTCGAGTTCGTGTGAACCAGTTCATGTGAGGAAGTTTCGTTGAAGGAAATTGATGGTAGTTGTTTCCGTCGAAACATAGACGCTATATATGACGCTAGAGACTTCGCGTGACGCTTACGCAGGAGTTTTTAACCGCAGTGTGTTTGTTTTCAACATCGCCATTCGCCTCATCATTGCCGAAAGCGAACATCGCACTTGCCAACGCATTTCGGTGATGTGACAACGTACATGAGGAGGATTTGCGGATTTTACGACGCTGAAACATTGGTTGACTTCGGCGCAAATCGTTTGCGTGTGTTGCCAAGCTAACAACAAGCGTGCGCTTGTTGGTAGCAGTGTGACGTGTTTTCGTGCCGGGTACCAGCGACGCCTACACATTAAGCTGTCAGCGGTCTCATTTACATTCATGTATAAAATAGAAGCTCGAACGTGAGCGAGTGTGGTGATCGAAAAAGAAAGTTGCATGATTAAGTGCTGCTTGTGTTGCCTGCTATTTCACATCTTGACTCTTGGTCTGCTTCTCTGCCGTGCAACTACACCTTAGCACATGCCCAGTTGCACATGCCTTGTTTTGCAGGTTGTCTATTCTGACACACATTCTCCCTAGTCTTTTCTGATACTCATAGACGGGAGAATGTGAACAGTGGCGCTTCTCCATCGTTTTACAGTTTACTTAAATATAACACATGTTTTGTTTACAGCTGGACAGCTAATTTGCTAAAAAGCTTGTAAGTAACAAGCACCTCCATTGAAATCTGAGGTGCACAATGACACGATAGTAAGAAGAGAAGAGCATGACATCACACGTATGTGCAGAAGGAACGAAAGTGCAATATTACTGTGCTGCTCTTTGTTTAGAAGGAATTCAAACGGTGCCTCACTAGAACCTCACACACTTGTGACACCATTCTAAACTGCGCACATATTTATCTCTTCCTCCAGACTGAATCCAGCTGAAATAATTATTTGATGGTTTCAAATGCAAAATCCTTGGATGTATTGCAAGGACTATTTCATTTCTGTTCAGTTCTTTGTATATGCACTAACTTAGACTATGCATGCACTTAAGCATAATTGAAATATGAAGACATTCATTCAGTTTAGCTATGTTAGACAACTTGCCAAAGACTTTTATACAGTGCTCTGGTGCAATCCTATGAGCGAAATCTGTTGTATCATGAAGTTTCAGGCACAATTTATTATGTTAGAAGGTATTTTGACTACTGACGACGTCCAAAGGCCTTCTACACAATGCTTGGTTCCAATCTTATTACCGATATCTGTCGCATAATGAAGTTTCAGGCACGATTTATTCTATTAGAGGGTATTTTGACTACTGATGACGTCCAAAGGCCTTCTACACAGTGCTTGGTTCCAATCTTATTACCGATATCTGTCGCATCATGACGTTTCAGGCACGATTTATTAATATATATTAGAGGGTATTTTGACTACTGACGACGTCCAAAGGCCTTCTACACAATGCTTGGTTCCAATCTTATTACCGATATCTGTCGCATCATGAAGTTTCAGGCACGATTTATTCTATTAGAGGGTATTTTGACTACTGACGACGTCCAAAGGCCTTCTACACAGTGCTTGGTTCCAATCTTATGACCGATATCTGTCGCATCGTGAAGTTTCAGGCATGATTTATTATATTACAGGGTATTTTGACTACTGACGACGTCCAAAGGCCTTCTACACAGTGCTTGGTTCCAATCTTATTACCGATATCTGTCGCATCATGAAGTTTCAGGCACGATTTATTATGTTAGAGGGTATTTTGACTACTGACGACGTCCAAAGGACTTCTACACAGTGCTTGGTTCCAATCTTATGACCGATATCTGTCACATCATGAAGTACCAGGTGTGGTTTGTTGCGCTAGAGGATATTTCGACTACACACTACGTGCAAAAACCAGTGCTCGGTTCCAATCTTATGGCCGATATCTGTCGCATCGTGAAGTTTCAGGCATGATTTATTATATTAGAGGGTATTTTGACTACTGACGACGTCCAAAGGCCTTCCACACAGTGCTTGGTTCCAATCTTATTACCGATATCTGTCGCATCATGAATTTTCAGGCACGATTTATTATGTTAGAGGGTATTTTGACTACTGACGACGTTCAAAGGCCTTCTACACAGTGCTTGGTTCCAATCTTATGACCGATATCTGTCACATCATGAAGTTTCAGGCACGATTTATTATGTTATAGGGTATTTTGACTACTGACGACGTCCAAAGGCCTTCTACACAGTGCTTGGTTCCAATCTTATGACCGATATCTGTCACATCATGAAGTACCAGGTGTGGTTTGTTGCGCTAGAGGATATTTCGACTACACACAACGTGCAAAAACCAGTGCTCGGTTCCAATCTTATGACCGATATCTGTCGCATCGTGAAGTTTCAGGCAGGATTTATTATATTAGAGGGTATTTTGCCTACTGACGACGTCCAAAGGCCTTCTACACAGTGCTTGGTTCCAATCTTATGACCGATATCTGTCACATCATGAAGTTTCAGGCACGATTTATTATGTTAGAGGGTATTTTGACTACTGACGACGTCCAAAGGCCTTCTACATAGTGCTTGGTTCCAATCTTATGACCGATATTTGTCGCATCATGAAGTACCAGGCGTGGTTTGTTGCGCTAGTGGATATTTCGACTACACACAACGTGCAAAAACCAGTGCTCGGTTCCAATCTTATGGCTGATATTTGTCGCATCATGAAATGTCAGGTGTGGTTTGTTGCGATATTTAGACTACAGACAATGTCCAAAAGCCTTCTACACAGTGCACAGCTGCAATCACAATCTTGACATAACCCATTTTTTTGTGCACACTAACATGTTCAAATACAGTTTTTTCTGATATTTACGAACACTGGAATGATGTACCTGGTTCCGTTCGTGAAATGAATGTATCTGATTTTTGGAGGCACTTGTATGATATTAGTGTTCTATTTCTCTCATTTTTTACCCAGTTGCACTCAACAGGTGGCGATATCTGCTTTTGTTGAAGCAGTTATTGCGATATTACTGTATACATTCTTTCCTTTTGTATTCATGTACACCACTCCTGCAGTAGCCCTGCATTGGGCTGCAATATTTGAAAATAAATAAATAAATAGACTGTTTAATTATGAACTCGATGCGTATTTTGTGGTGAACAGTGCATATTCATTTATTAGAAAACAAGAAAGTCAGCCCATACTTGCAGTGCTACAGTTTACCTGCATTTTGTTGCTAGGCGGAACATAAGTAACTGTGAGTTTCCAGTAATGTTGGTTTCTTGTTTCCATGCTACTGAAAAAAATTTGAGTTAGTATGTATGCTTGCTCCAGGATTCGAACTTCTCAATGTTGGCCCATGTAATAAACTGTAACTCATATTAGGCAGCTAGAATATTAGTCACGGTGACACCCGTGGTACGCGGCAGGGGCATAGCCAAAGGGGGGGGGGGTTGGGGGGTTCAAACCCCCCCCGAAATTTTTGAATTTTGCTTGCGCATATATACACGCACACATACAAACGCACGCACGAACATACATAATGTATGGTTGAACCCCCCCCGAAAAATATTTCTGGCTACGCCCCTGGTACGCGGGAAAGCCGTCTTTTTGTTAATGTGAAAAGTATTAGTCGTTATGCGGCGAATTTTTAGGGCACCTCGTTTGGACTTTGCAGCAAACGTCTATTTCCTTTTTTTTTCGTAACTAAAGTACGTGCCAAGAAACGACGTCAAGCCCACCGACGGTGCGGGCCACGCCGCTCCCGTCCGCTTCTTGGAGCAGAACCATTTTCATGAAAAGGATGATTATATTCGTGTTGGGCACTAATAGCATGGCCGTGAACAGGCGTCAAGAAGGCGATCTCGCAAACATCGTTGGCTGTGTCCCGTGATGCAGACGTGAACTTAGCAGCGCACGCGCCGATGTCGATTACTTGTGCATACCGTGGTTGTTACTTTGGTCATTGCGATGTTAATTACTTCTTAAATAGTCAGAACAGTGGTGGGTGAAGCACAATCAATATTTTAACGACAGTCTAATTCGCTTCGATTGATAACGCACCGTTCTAGGCTGTACATGGACAGTTTTAAACGAAAAGATCAGGCAACACTGTGCCTCTGCCGAAAGCGAGCGTCGGCGCTACAGTGTAGTCGGCGCGGTCGACGCTTGCCAGTGGTTGCGCGCCCTTTTCCTCCACGGGGCGCGCCGCGACGCATTTGACGCGTAGGCGCGTGGAACGCGTGCCGGCGCTTGCCAGTGGTTGGTACTTAATATGTCTGTTGAGCGTCGCGTACGCTTAGTGCAAAAACCTCTAGCCATGAAGGTGCTGCTCCTGTGATTCCAATAACAGAGTGATTCTTTTTTCACGCACGTGAAATAAAGCAATTATGACGCCCTGATGTTCAGAATGCTTTTGTTTCTAAAATGTGAGCAACAGCCATACCGGAAATACAACCGCGCCCATCAATGAGCGACTCTCCTGTTGATAAAATAACTATAGCACAAACATACTTCATCGAGGGTGAACAGCGCAACGGCAACAAAAGAGAGAAAACATGACGCGAAAAATTGCAACTCGCACGAGCAACCACTTCAGATAAAACTAACACTTGCTATATTTAGGTTGAAGCATCGCCGGCGCACATTCGGTAGGACGATTATCCATATAGTTAACGCTATAGCAAGCTTATTGTAACCCTTTAAAAACTAACAAGCGCATAGCAGCTCTGCTGTCAAGCCGCGGTCCGCCGCAATAATTCAGGCGCTCTCGCTTTCGGTCTCCTCAGAGGCTCCCCCACTGGTGGCGCCGCGGCGGCAGCCAGGAGCACTAGGCGCACGACGCAGTATCTGCTCCATGCGGCAGGCCGCACCGTGTGTTTCTCATCGAGCGGCCGTGGCGGAGCATTTCGTCTGGCCCCTTCTCAATTGACTCTTGTACCATCAACGGCAAAGGGTATTGCATGACGTAAACTGGCGTCGCAGTGGTACAGTCCAGGTGGTACAGTCCGCTCGATGAGAAACACACGGTGCGGCTTGCCGCATGGAGCAGATACTGCGTCGCGCGCCTAGTGCTCCTGGCTGCCGCCGCGGCGCCACCAGTGGGGGAGCCTCTGAGGAGACCGAAAGCGAGAGCGCCTGAATTATTGCGGCGGATCGCGGCTTGACAGCACAGCTGCTATGCGCTTGTTAGTTTTTAAAGGGTTACAATAAACTTGCTATAGCGTTAACTATATGGATTAGTTCTCCCTGGCAGGTCAGATAAGAATTCACTATATTTCTCTAATAAGGTTCAAGCTCCTCTGCTTCCTTCATCCCCAGATATGGATTGATAACGACCTTCTCTAGCCCCATGCTTTTATTGTAGTTACCGGTTTCCACTTCAATGTGATATTTCTCTCCTGAAACTACCATACATGCCACTTCTAATCCTTTTCGCTGATGTCTCTCCTTATAATAAATGCGAAGCATTTCTTCGCGAACCTTAGGCACTTTGGCCGTTTCTATCTATCTATCTATCTATCTATCTATCTATCTATCTATCTATCTATCTATCTATCTATCTATCTATCTATCTATCTATCTATCTATCTATCTATCTAGCCGCCGAAGTCTGGGCGCCCTCCTGGTCTTTTCCATAACTTGTAATATTCCAAAATTGGCATAGCAAAGGATCAGTGTATGACGAACACGATTCACTGGTCATGACATGAATAAGGCAAATTACCTGTCGCGTACACCATAAAACCCTTTCTCTGAGTCACGTGTGGCACATATCAGCATAGCAGAATTTATGTTATGCGGGTATGTCTCACAGGTGATATTTACGCGAGGTAGGCTGGCAACTGTTCTGGCCAGCCCCTGGGAAGAGAAGAACGAAGTTAATCGGTGTGCGCGCGCTTTTGGGTGTCGGCCTTTTTCTGAAGTAAACGTCCCTGTTTTGTTTCTTCGCCCTGCGTATTCTACCATCTATCAGTTAGCCTGGTGAGATCTTTTGGTGGAGGTGCTGGGTACGGTAAATGATACGGTCTCCAGAGCGTACCACAGACGCAAGCCCGCCGTGTATTTCGACCGAGCTTGCCTCTGTGTATGTACACCCGTCGGCAAAATGAGTCGGGACGCGCGAGCGACGACCGCAATCAAATAAAACTGCATCGCCGCGTGGAAGGTGCGCGTGCGCGTCCTTTCAATCTGGCAGCCGTATCTTTGTACTTTCTTGGAACGGACCAGATGTAGCGTTTTGCGCTAGGCGTCGCTTTCTTTCAATGCGTGACGCGCTCATTTCCACGGGGGCATGGTGCCGGTGAAGTGGACGCGTCTCGCTATGCCCTGATTAAAGAGATAGCATATCTTGTCTCAGTGGGAAACCGGTGCCACACGCATCATTAATTCTCTTTTTTGCACGTTTGGTTTAGTTGAAGCGTACCATGTGATACTGAAACAGGAACGAGGGCACCGAAAACCAAAAGGCGTTGAGCCAAAGGAATGCTTCAGTTTATTAACATAATATAACAAGAGGCAGGCAGATCACCTTGCACATGCAACTAAATAGGCCAATGGACTAGAAAAAAAAGAAAAAAAACGCTCGCTATAATGGCCTTGAAAGAACAAAAAGGAAAGCAACTGAGGACGAGCGAGAAATAGCAACGGCGAGACTTGTCACCTATGCCGTATTGAGTTGTCATTAAAAACAGTGAAACCGTTGCATCACGTCGTCACACGCAGACACTGATCGGCAAGTTTTCCGAAAAGATACTAAACGATGCATATCTTCAGAATTATTTGTTGTGATCACGTTTTTCCGAGCTTGCGATATCTTCTATAGAAAGCATGTAAATCACAACGCGTTCCGCGTGGCTGCAGAAAGTTGCAAAAACACGTGGCAGCCGTGATGAACTCAAAAAAGCTCAGTGACAGCTCAAAAGAACATAGCGTGTTCATCAATGAGTAGAAGTTCCGCTTCTCTGTACTCTAATTGCGGGATCTTCGAACCACGATAAAACGAGAAGGACGCTTGTGCTTCGCCTCCAAGAGCAGAATAGGATAACCTGATAGGGCCTAGCTGGCATCGCGTTTTCCATATTGAGCCTCAACGTGGCGTGAGGAAAAGAAAGCTTGTGAGCTTAACATTGAACACATTTTTGCCACGCATAAGGCGCTGATTTTTCGTTTCGCGCACTACCAACGACACTTACGAAGACAGCGGTACCGGAACTTTTGCGAAAGGAGCTTTTAACACCAGCGCGTTAAACGAAAAGTTCGGCTTCTCTGCGTTGACTGTGAAGCAAGCCGCGTACACTTCACCACAACCATGCCCCCGTGGAACTGTGCGCGTCACGGATTGAAGAAAGAAAGCGACGCCTAGCGCAAAACGCTACATGTAATCACCTGGTCTGCTGCAAGCGAGTAAAAAGATATGGCTGCGAAATTGAAAGGACGCGCATGCGCACTCTCCAGGTAAGATGGCGCTGCAATGCAGTTTTATCTGATTGCGGTCTTCGCTTGCACGTCCTTACTTATTTTGCCGACGGGTGTACGTACCAGTCGTCGTTTCCAGGGCCTCCAGCCACAGCATGGTTTGCTTCCTCAACGCACGAGAACTATGAATCAAACACCCCCTAACGCTACCGTGCAAGCACCAGCGCCGCTTGTCGTCAACCAAACCATGACGCCGAAGACATTTCACGGAGCTGCTTTCGAAGATGTCGACGACTGGCTTGAGCACTTCGACCGGGTTGCCGTCATCAACGACTGGACCCAAGAGCCTAAGCTACGCTATGTGTTGTGCGCTCTCGAAGATTCCGCAAAAACGTGGTTTGAGAACCACGAGGCAACGCTAACGTCGTGGGATGAGTTTCGTCGGCAGTTCCTCAGCCTTTGCCAGAACGGACAGGAAGGACAGAGCTGAGTGCGCGATGGAGGCCAGAGTTCAGGGCCCGAACGAAAGGGTGACAACATACATAGATGACATGGATCGGTTTTTCAGGCGTGCGGACCCCTCTATGACTGAAGCAAAGAAAGTTCGTCACCTAATGCGGGGCGTTCAAGGAAGACATTTTTGCCGGCCTTATTCGAAACGCGCCAGCGACACTTGCGGAGTTCCACGATGAAGCCACTGCCATGGAGAGGGCCCTTCAATAGCGTGTCAGGCAGTATAACCGCAATGTCGTGCAGTCAAGCGAGGTCACTTCGGTCACTCTCGGCAATGTCATCAGCGCCTTGCGAGAGCTCATCAGGAATGGCATCAAGGAGGAGCTACAAAAGATGGAGATGACTGCTACTACTGTAGGGCAGCTCTTCGTTGCGGAGATGGTTCGCGCTGAGGTACGTCATGCTGTCCTCGCTCCCCAACACTACGAGGTGCCACAACAACGGCAGTGCGTCGAGATGAGCTACGCGGAAGCACTGCGACGTCCTCCACAGTGCAGTACTCCCGGCGCGGTGCACCCCGCACAGCAAATGGAAGTCGGCTTCAGTGTTCGCAAGCCGCCGTTCATTGCCGAAGAAAGACCAAGAAGAGCGATGTCTTGCGCACACTGGACCACAGCCGCCATTGTTTTTCATTGTGGGGAAGCCGGGCACATCTACAGAACCTGCCCTTACCGCCGCGCGGGTCTCCGTGGATTCTCGCCGAATGCCCCTCGACCGCGACCTAGTGAGCGACCACTGGAAATAGAGAAGTTCATCTTTAATTGTCGCAATGTCGAGCATCGATGGTATGAACCCGGTTAATCGTCTCCTGCTCGTGATAGGTCCCCAAGCCCAGCCTTTTCACGCTGCGCTTCGAGACACCGCTCGCCCAGTCCTGCGGGTTGGGAAAACTGAGTTCAGCGACCTCCGGAGGTGAGGCCGCTGACGCTGACTGCACAGAACATCCTCCATTACGACGACATCGCCGACAGAAAAGAGACACACAGATGCAGCCACATTCGGTACCAAAAGTAGTAACCGCCAACATTACTGTAACCGTGGACGACGAAGAAGTAACGGCGCTATTCAATTTTTGAAGTCTTTATTTGATGTCTTATTTTTTATTACCATTTCTACTCTTAATTTTTTTTAACCATTTTACATTCTTTGAATAAGATTTCAAGCTTCAACTACATATTCTTGGCCCATCCCCCAGAGTGGGAACGTGCCATAGACGAGAAGGCAAAACAAATAAACAAATTCAATACTGGGGCAGATTCTTCAGTTATGAGCATGGAGCTTGCCTGCAAGCTGAATAAGGTTTCTACCCAGTGGACTGGGTCCCGTATTCGCACGGCAGAAGGCCATCTTCTAACTCCGGCGGGAAGATGCACAGCACGAGTAAGCATTTGTGGGTTTACGTATCTAGGAGATTTTATTACACTGCCGAATTGCTGGAGGGACGTAATTCTCGGGATGGACTTCCTGCAGGCTAACGGAGCCGTGATTAACTTGAAAGAGTCGCAGGTAACGTTTTCCACGGCGTGCGCCTTAGCGGGCAGCACTGATGGCAGTTATGTAAATGCCTTGAGGGTTGTTGATGACAACGTCACGTTACCGCCGAAGAGTAGCGTATTGATCCTGGTAACCTGCGACGTATTCGACGATTTTGACAACTATGAAGGCATTGCCGAGGCAAATATTCCTCTGTTGCTCAAACGGAACACCTGCATAGCCCGAAGCCTTGTTCCGCTACAGAATAAATGCTCTAAAGTTCTGCTGACCAACTTCATTAATGAATTTCAGCACGTCCCTCAAGGCACCGCTGTCGCCTTTCTCAGCGATATCGCCGACTTCTCTGACATCGGAACGTTAGAGTTGACCTCATAGGATGCAACAATACGTGCTAACCTAGGCAGCCGCATTCACGTTAATGCTTGCTTGTCAGATACGCAGAAGGAGAGCTTGCTAAGCATTGTGACAGAATTCTCCGGTTGCTTCTCCACAGCATCGAAAGTTCAACGCACTTCCGTGACCAAACACCGTATTGTTAGGGAGGAGTCGGCACGGCCTCTTCGCAAGCATTCATACCGCGTGTCCCCAAAGGAGAGGCAGGCGATTAAGCGTCAAGTGCCGGAAATGTTGAATGATGACGTCATGCAACCGTCGACAAGTCCGTGGGCGTCACCTGTGGTACTAGTAAAGAAAAATGGCAACACACTTCGCTTCTGCGTTGACTAAAGCCGACTTAACAGTCAACAAACGCGATATTTATCCCCTGCCGTGGATTGATGACGCCTTGGACCGTCTACGCCATGCCCAGTTCTTTACATCATTAGACCTCAAGTGAGGGCACTGGCAAATTGAGGTTGACGAGGGCGACCGTGAGAAAACCGCGTTCGTGACTCCCGACGCGCTGTACGAATTTAAGTACTGCCTTTCGGTCTCTGTTCTGCTCCCGCCACATTTCAAAGAATGATGGACACTGTACTCGCTGGTCTGAAGTTGCAGACGTGTCTGGTATGCCTGGGCGACGTGGTTGTGTTCTCAAGCCCGTTCGACGAACATCTCACACAGCTAAAAAGCTTACTCACAGCAATACGCAAGGCAAACCTCACTATCAAGCCCGAAAAGTGCTACTTCGGCTACCAGGAACTCAAGTTTCTAGGCCACGTGGTGAGCCCTGACGGTGTTCGACCAGACACAGACAAGCTGACAGCTGTGGCCGAGTTTCCTCGTCCTGAAGACAAGAAGGCTGTTCAGCGGTTCCTTGGCCTCTGCGCCTACTACCGTCGTTTCGTTGAAGGATTCTGCAAAATTGCGGAACCTCTTACGAGACTAACGCGACAAGATGTACCCTTCGTGTGGATGGAAGAGCAACAACAGGCCTTCGTACAGCTACGCAAGCGACTTCGACCAGCTTCAGTGCTGGCACATTTTGACGCCACTGCGGAAACTAAGATTCACACGGACGCCAGCAACGTAGAACTCGGAGCCATTAAAGTTTAATGGCAGGAAGGCGCAGACGACGTTGACGAGTGCGTGATTTCTTCTTTACTACGTCTCGTGTTTTCAACGACGCCCGAAGACAACATTTCAGAAGTAACGCGCCATGAGGCTCCCTCTTTGCACGCTTTCTCTTTACCTCAGAGTCGCCAGATGGAAGGCAAGGCTGCGGAACGGAGGGCGCAGAGGCGGCGGCAGCGCGCGCTCGCAGACAGAATCCTCAGGTGAGAGCCCGCGAGGCCGAAGCTGCACGTCGACGCCGCGAAGCAGATTCCGCCGTTCGAGCCCGCGAAGCCGAAGATGCTCGACAAGCTGCACGGCTGCGGTGAGAAGACCCCGCCGTTCGAGCCCGCGAGGCCGAAGCTGCTTGGCAAGCTGCACGGCTGCAGCGAGAAGACCATCGGAGGGACGTGGGGACGTGTATAGACCTGGTATTTTCTAACGTCCAGTTGCAACCCGTACAAGAACCGCTGTCCCTTCCTTCACTTCACGGACCATAAAGCCGTGATGATGAAGAGAAAACGCAAGCCAAGTATCATCTAATTAAAAAAAAATAAAAGTTTCATGTTTGTAATACACACATAGTGTTTCTCACTCTTCATATGATGATTGATGGGGCGTTACACAGAGCATTCACGGTTTACCGATGATTCTCTCCGGAGCTTCGCCTCACTCATCATCATTCACCACGTGGATATGCTGTGATTTTTTTTTCTCCTTCACGCAACCACCTTTCTCCGTAGTGCTATTGCACCCGAACCCGTCGACCGGGACGGTCGCTCTTGAGAGGGGAGAATTGACGCGAGGTAGGCTGGCAACTGTTCTGGCCAGCCCCTGGAAAGAGAAGAACGAAGTTAATCGATGTGCGCGCGCTATTGGGTGTCGGCCTTTTTCTGAAGTAAACGTCCCTGTTTTGTTTCTTCGCCCGGCGTATTCTACCATCTATCATTTAGCCTGGTGACAATATACAGTCACAACCAAAGGAGCAGCCGCGAACACGCACACATTGACACGGAAGGGAAGTTATAATAATCATTATTGGGGTTTTATGTCCCAAAACCACGATATGATTATAAGAGACGCTGTAGCGAAGGGCTCCAGAAGCTTTGATCATCTTGCATTCTTAAACGTGTACCGAGATGGCACTGTACACTAGAATCTAGCATTTTGCATCCATCAAAATTCAACCGCCGCATCGGGATCGAACCCGCGACCTTCATGTCAGTAGCCGCGCACCGTAACCGCTACACCACCGCGGCGTACTGAAGGAAATGAGGAAGCTGAATACATAAGAACCCTGGAAAACGCTCAACTACCATCCACTCGTCCACGTGGTCCAGATTGCCCAGTGGCAATGTGGACCACGTGTATTACGCAAAAACAGGGGTCACTGCTTCCTACAATAAATCTGCCGAGAGCACCAGGCCTCTCGTCATTACCGGTGACTTCAACATTCAACAAGCATGCGAGGGACGGTGACTGTGGCGTAATTTTCACATTGAAAAAAACGTTACGCAATGGCGCTAGAGAAATGTGGGAGTGGTATACGCACAGTGATATGTTGAAGAGTTGCATATGTATTATATAACCAGTTGTTTACAGTTGCTTAACGATGCCAACAGCGACATGGGTGTTACCAGCAGCAGACGCGGAAAGCTGATATGTAGCGCCTATATTCTTCAATACTGGATAGCGCGAATCCGAACAATACAAACAAGGAACTGCAATGGGCAGAGGTTACTCGCATCTAAGTTTCATTCAGGAAAGTTTTCCTAGATATATACACAGCCCAGTGGCACACGCAGGTGCACAGCACGTGCGTTACAGTCACAGTTGCAGTTTTTACAGTTATACTTGCACTTGTCTGCTATGACGGAGAACGCACGCGTGTTTCGCGAACCCGTGTGCGTGTGTGGAAGGGGTTCTTGAGAGTTCTTGAACAAGGTCATCATCACCGTGATCAGTGAGCCTCAGCAGCTGGCATGGACTTGTTATTCGGATCCGTTCGTGATCGCTGCTACGAGATGTCTAAGTGCGAGGTATAGTACAGCTGGTGAAAATCCTGGATGCCTCTTACGATGAAATGATCTATGATGCCTCCTGTCCTGGACGTGGCAGCGAGGTCTTTTGGTGCCCTGTCCACATCCAAGCCGTCTTTCACGCAGTATAAGGACCAGGCGTTGTTGGGTCTTGATAAATCAATGTTGAAGTCACCGGTAATGATGAGAGGCCTGTTTCTCTCGGCAGCTCTATTGTAGGAAGCATTGATCCGTGTTTTTGCGTGAACCACGTGGTCCACGTTGCGGACCACGTGCACGAGTGGATGGTAGTTCCGCGTCTTACAGGGCTGGTGTGTCTTCAGCTTCTTCACTTTCCCTGCGTCCGCCGCGGAAGTGTAGCGGTTACGGTGCTCGGCTGCTGACCCGAAGGTCGCGGGTTCGATTCCCGCCGCGGCGGTTGAATTTCGACGAAGGCAACATGCTAGATGCGCGTGCACTGTGATCTCGGTACACGTTAAAGAATGTCAGATGGTCAAAATTTCCGGAGCCCTTCGCTACGGCGTCTCTTATAATCATATCGTGGTTTTCGGACATAAAACCCCAACAACTAATATTGCAATCACTTTCCTTGCGTGTCAATGCGTGTGTGTATTCGCGGTTACTGTGTTGGTTGAGACTCGGTACCACCTATCGCACATACCCGCAAAATATAAACTCAGGTATGCGGGTATCTGCCACACGTGAGTGAGAGAAAGGGTTTTATGGCGTACGCGACAGTATTTTGCGTTATTCATGTCATGACAAGCGGACCGTGTTCGTCCTACACTGATCCCCTGCTATGCTAATTTTCGTATATTACAAGTTATGGAGACGTCCTGGAGAGCGCCCAGGCGTAGGCGGCTAGATAGATAGATAGATAGATAGATAGATAGATAGATAGATAGATAGATAGATAGATAGATAGAAACGGCCAAAGTGCCTGAGGTTCGCTAAGAAATGCTTCGCATTTAATAAAAATTAAGTATAGGCGCTACGCGTTTGCAATTAGCGCAATATTGTTCTGAGCCATATAGAGCACGTCAGATTATTTTTTTTCTAACCGCCATGCTCGGCAATTAACAAGGATTGCTTAATAAACTTTTTAAATAATAACTCTAGAGAACAGCTTTAAATACAAAAGTTGTAGCGCTTGTGCAGAAACATCGAATTTTTCTTTTTGTGTTAACTGCCTTGCTTAATTTTTATCCGGCCTTTCTTTAATTAAAGCGCGCGAATTAAAAAAAATACCACGTGACTGCCGCCAAACGCGCGGCGCTTTTAGTGCCATCAAATGTAAGTTGAACGAATTATCAAAGGCTGCTTCGTGCACGAAGATCGGTGTAACAGGTTAGGCTATCGGTGACTGCGATGCACGTTAAGCGACAAAATGAGCATACCGTTTCCACAACAACAACAAAAAAATCAACAAAAAAGCGGCAGCCACGGAGCAAATGCTACATGAGACCTTAGGTAGAATTTGATGTAGGGTGGGTCTTTTTTCGCACCAGTGAACAAACAGATTGAAAGGAGCGAGGGTGACAGCGCGGTGCAGGACCGAGATAAAAGATGCACTCACACGTTACGGCCGCTCTTTCAAAGATCTTTTTTTTTGTTTTTGGATGGTAACGCCTCTGTCATCATTTATCGTCCATCGCAGTCAGCGGCAGCCTTTTCAATTGACCTACGTGCGCGGAGCAGCCTTTGATAATTCGTTCATGTTACATTTGAGGGCACTAAAAGCGCTACGCGATAGCCGGCGGTCATGTGCTATTCTTTAAAATTCACGCGCTTTAAAGAAAGGCCGGGAAAAAATTAAGCAGGGCCGTTATCTTAGCATAGATTAAAAAATACGATGTTTGTGAATAAGCGCTACAACATTTGTAGGGAAAACTTTTCTCTATAGATATTATTTAAAAATAATTAAGCAATCCTCAATAATTACCAAACTTGGCGAATCGGAAAAAAATATTCTGACGTGCTTTATATGGCTAAGAACAATACTGCACTAATTGGAGATGCGTAGCACCTACGTTTAATTTTTTAATACTTGGTGCTTTTTAGCTGAAACACCGTGTATCATTTCAAATGGTGAAAAACATAGTCTTGCTTGGGGCGCCTCTCGATACGCGAAAAGTAAACCAGGTAAATACCGGCTCCAATCCTTAGGTTTCACTTGACACATCTTTTTTATCTTAGTCTGGATCGTCCCATTAAATCTTTGTACCAATTTATTAGACATAGGATGATATGGTGTATTGAGCCTGTGTGTGATAGCCAATAGCCTATTCAACTCATATATAAGTTCTGAAGTGAAATTCGACACCCAGTCACTCACCAATTCATTAAGCACACCGTACCGAGATAACATCTCTAGCAGTGCTTCTGCTACGTGTATGGCATCTTTTTCAATGCGACCACATCTGGGTATCTCGTTGCCATATCAACTAATGTCAGCACATATCGAGTGCCCTCACTCGATGCTGGTGATATTGGTCCCACGATATGAATAGCTGCCTTTCGAAAGGGCATGTCCACCACGGGCGTATTACCTAACGGAGCTCTGCCTACTCTCCCTTTTGTTACTGTGCGCTGACACACATCACAAGACTTCACATATATTTTACCTTCTGACTGAATGCCTGGCCAAAAGAATTCTTGGGTAATTTTAGTAAGCGTGTTATTAACCCATATATGCCCAAACTAAAGAAATGAAAAAACAAATATTTTTTTTTTCACAAAAAGTGTACTTCTACCCTGAAAACAAAACACAAGTTTTTAATTTACTGCCAGGTAAATGTAAGACGTAAGATGAAGAAGTGCAATGTCAGTGTGCGCGTGAAATGTTTCTTCCTCTCCATGACGTATTTCATACAAAGCACGCGTTTGTCCGGAAAAAGCGGTCGGCATTTCGCGTGCACTTCTTCCTCTGCGTGACGTCTTTCGCACGAAGCACGCCTTTGCGCTGTGAAAGCGGTCGGTACGTGGGCGCATGAAACGCAAGCAATGTGTAGGCTTGCACACGTTGCGAATGAGGCCTGCTTGATGTGCTGTAGGTGGCGCTAGTCTTCAGCTAAAGAAATAGCGATGTTAAAGTGCATCAAAGGAGCATCCTATATGTAGGACACTGGGCATATAAGGGTTAACTCCCCGATGCCCTGCCATGACACTGTCATGCCCTAAGATAAGTATCGCTTTCCTGAAAGCTTTGTGTGCCATCAGCTGTTGTACTTCCCTTCCTGAACTAAACTGGCATCTCCATCGTGTATTTGGAACTCGAATACAGTCCTGCTTCGCTGTTTCTTGAATGGTTACCCTACTTTCTGAAAACAACCCTTCAACGATTCATCCTTTTTTATGCTATTCTCGGAACTCCTTAGGGGTTATATCTATACTCTGCTTGGTCGCGACGTTCAAGCTTGTGGCTTTTGCTTCTCTCTTTGCAGCCGCTCTCGTAATCGCTGGCAATGCCACTTCTGCTATGGGCGGGTGCACTTCTCGTAAACTTTCTTGGCATGACTCCTTCTTACCACTCTCCTTTTGTTCCGCTACTCTACCAATGGTTGCATTCTGTTCACCTGCCTCGTCCTTGTTGTTTTCCGAGTTCGTATCAGGTTCATCTGCTTTCCTCATTCCCGGCACTTTAGCCAATATCAGGTCGTACACGGGCTTCTCCAAGCCCATTGCTGTCACCCAACCTGTGTAATATGGACTTGTAACTTTTATCCGAGCTTCTGGAAGCCTTCTCACCGAACTATCCACCAAAAGGACGGTTGCGTACTCTCCTGTTAGATTCAATTCGTCTACTAAGCTCCTTTTCACCTAAACAATATTTGCACCTGTATCTCTCAAACGTTTCACCCTTCGTGCATGCACCTCTCCGTCTACGACCGGCAACCAATCTCCTTGCGAGCAAAGCTTCATTTCGTTCTTTCTTACACTTTTTTCTGCACCTCTTGCCCTTCTTTCACGCTATCCCTCTGTGAGTCTACTATACACACTACGTTGCCTGTACTCCCAACTTCCTTTGTGCTACTGCCCTTGGAGTCCACTATACGGGCTACATTGTCTGTAGTCTCTGACCTACACTCATTTGCTCGGTGTCCCCTTCTATTGCACAACTGACAAACTACTACTTGTGGATGTGAACGACCATCTCCAGCTCGACAATTCATCGCTCGGTGCCCAATGCGGTTACACAGCACCTGAGTGGTCGCTGTGACGTGTTCGGTACCCCCTGAGGTATACTCTTTTTCTCCTGTGGTTTTGCTTTGTCACCGCCCTCATTTGCCTATCCTTATTTTCCATATCCTTAGGCCTCCAAATACTGGTCGGCATGCTCTCCTACACCATCAAGTGAGGCTACATTTCGTTCTTTCAGGAAAACGCTTAACATGTTACTACAGCAGTTCAAGAATTGCTCCACGAACATGCAATCACGTACGCCTTCGCATGTATTGTCTACAATCAGCGTCTCCATTTATCATTCAAAAGAATTCGACAAGCGGCAAACAAACTGCTTCGCTGTCTCTGCATTATCTGGCTTGCACCCACGAAACCGCTACCGGAAGCCTTCCGCCGTTAACCTAAATCTTTGCAGCAGAGGTTTCTTGACTTTTTCATAATCCATGGAGTCATCGGCGGGCATTCGGTTTGGCAAAAACACTTAAGGCTTCGCCTACCAGACAAAGGCTGAGTGCTGTTGCCCACTCCCGTCTGTCTCAACCATGACCCCTAGCAGTCCGTTCAAATCTATGTAAATAGGCATCCAAGTCATACGTCTTTCATCGAACGGAACCATTAGCTTCCTCGGACATATGCGGGCAGTTTTGGGTGACTGCGAGCCAGAGGATGCTGACGTGACACTCTTTTCGTTTGCCGAACACCATGAAGTTGCGCTAGTCTCAACTTTAATTCGAGAAGCTCTTTTTCGCGTTCAAATGCACGCTCCTCTTTCTCTCGTTCATACTCGCGTTCCCTCTCCTTCAGCGCTTTCTGCTTATCCTGTTCTATTTGGCATTTAAAAAAAATTGCCAGGCCTGCGCTGAAACCGCAGCACAGTCACAGCGAAAGCTGGAAGAGCGGCGTTTCTAGAGCCCGTTGCATGCTCTCTTGCAGCTACTAATAAAAGTACACTAGCAAGGTACCCACTACGCCATAAATCACAATTTTTGTGAAGTTGCGAAGCACCTACTAAGCCATTATTCGTCATTCTGCGGAGAACCGAGGCACCAGCTACACGTCTGTAAGGCATTATGTGCACTTTGTTGAAGCGACGACATGCGCAAATGGATCATGCGCTTATAGGCTTCCTTGGCAACCAATACAAGTGCATTTGGGAGGAACCCACTACGCTATAAATCATTTTATTTTACTGAGACCACGAGGAAGTGGATCATGCGCTTATGGGCTTCCTTGGCAACCAATACAAGTGCACTTGCGAGGAACCCACTACGCTATAAATCATTGTAATTTTTGAGATGTAGGGCAGCAGGCACTGTGCCATTTTTCGTCATTCTACGGAGAGCGTTGGTAGCTGCTAACGTATGTAAGGCATTATGCGCACTTTGTTGATGCTGTGTCTGATGACGATGAAGAATTATGGCAGAGCCCTTTGTAATGGGTTGGAAGCATTCAACAACCTACTCGTTGCGCAATTCGCATTGTGTGACGCCTGGTTACAGAATTCGCGTTGTGCGACGCTTGGTGCTTATTTTACACTTCTACCACGCTATATTGCATATGCTAATGTGGTTCCTTCCCGAAATGAAGCCTGTATAGGACCTTTTTGCAAAGCAGTTTCAAGCACCGGCATGGCTCAGAGGTTGAATACTGGGCCAATCGTTTTGTCACTGATCTCGGAGGCGTATACTTTAGAGATATTGTCACGTGGTCGTGACGTCGACGAAGATAGCAGTCAGCTCCTCCGAGATGAAACTGTTTATTTGGCCTAACTTGTGGCCGGGAAACTGAAAGTCAAACTGCAGCAATACACTGATAGCGGCGAACAGAGCGTCGACCGTCGATCAACTGACAAGCGGCGAAGCGCGTCGGCATTTATACACGTGCCGTCGAATATTCCAACCTTATCGCTGGTTGTCGCGCAAACTCTAGAATAAGCTCGAGTATTCCCGTCTTTGCACGAAATCTTAAAAAAACGATCTACAATAATCGCGAAGCTTCTCGAACAACGAGGCGCAGTTTCCGCTGAGCGTTGCTGACAGTCTTTGTGGGCGAAATCTGAATATAGGAAAAGTGATAATAAGAAACGCATGTGGCAATGCCCCCCTCTGAAAAGGCATCGTCCCGATGCTTAAAACGGAACACGGGGGTGGGGGGGGGCAATGCATGCAACAATAGCAACAATAAAGCAAGAAAGTACAATAAACAAGCACACGCAAGTACAATAAAAATAAGCACAAGCAAGACAGTACAATAATAAAGTAAAAGTGCAGTCCTCAGATTCACTAACGCGCGTAATATGGCTTGAGGCGCACGACATGGACGACTCCAGGTCGCGCACGGCGCCGCTGAGAGTTCGTAATGCCGTCAGGGACAACCTCGTAGTCGAGTGCGCCGAGACGTCGAAGTACCCTGTATGGTCCGAAGTATCGTCGAAGAAGCTTCTAAGTTTCGGTCGGCGTATTGGCGTCCATACCCACACACGGTCACCGGGTTCGTATTCCATGTGGCGTCGTCGAAGGTTGTACCGGCGGCTGTCATTCGTCTGCTGGTTCTTGCTTCTTCGGCGCGCTGCTGCTTCGGCGCGCTGTAGGTACGTGGTCACGTCGATGTTTTCCTCGTCGGTCACGTTAGGTAACATGTCGTCGAGCGTCGTTGCCGGGCTCCGCCCGTAGACCAATTTGTATGGTGTCATCTGCGTGGTTTCTTGTACGGCCTTGTCGTACGCGAAGGTCACGTACGGAAGGATGACTTCCCATGTCTTTTGTTCGACGTCGACGTACATGGCCAGCATGTCGGCGATGGTCTTATTTAGACGCTCGGTGAGGCCGTTGGTCTCTGGGTGGTACGCGGTGGTCCGGCGGTGGCTTGTGCGGCTGTATTCCAAGATCGCCTGAGTTAGGTTAGCCGTAAACGCCGTACCTCATTCGGTGATGAGAACTTCTGGAGCGCCGTGTAGAAGGACGATGCTCTCAACGAAGAACTTGGCTACCTCAGCGGCACTGCCTTTGGGCAGGGCTTTTGTTTCGGCGTAGCGCGTGAGGTAGCCGGTAGCCACGACGATCCATTTATTTCTGCAAGTCGACGGTGGGAACAGCCCCAGGTTGTCCATCCCGATCTGCTGGAATGGTCGCCGAGGAGGCTCGATCGGCTCAAGGAAGCCTGCTGGTCTTGTGGGCGGTGTCTTCCGTCGCTGACAGTCTCGGCACGTCCTTACGTAGTGAGTGACGTGGGCGGCAAGGCGCGGCCAGAAGTACTTTTCCTGTACTCGTGCGAGCGTGCGGGAAAGTCCGAGGTGTCCAGCCGTCGGGTCGTCGTGCAGGGCATGCAGAATTTCTGGTCGCCGTCCCGAAGGTACGACGATAAGGTAGCTGGCTCGGGCCGGAGAGAAGTTCTTTACGAGGACGTCGTTTTTCACAGAAAATGATGCCAATCCTCGCCTGAATACTTTTGAAACAATGATGGTCCTGCCCTCCAGGTATTGCACTAGACCCTTCAGTTCCGGGTCGACTCGCTGTCGTTCGGCGAAGTCGTCGGCACTTGTGGTTCCCAAGAAGCTGTCATCATCCTGGTCGCCAGGTGGTGGTGGGTCGACGGGGGCACGAGACAAGCAGTCGGCGTCGAAGTGTTTCCTTCCGGACTTGTACACGACGGTAATGTAAAATTCTTGAAGTCTTAGACTCCACTGTGCGAGGCGACCTGAAGGATCCTTCAAGTAAGCTAGCCAACGCAAGGCGTGATGGTCGCTCACAACTTTGAAGGGCCTGCCGTAGCGGCAGGGGCGAAACTTTGACGTAGCCCAGATGATGGCGAGGCATTCTTTTTCTGTTGTGGAATAGTTGGCCTCTGCAATAGACAGCGACCGGCTAGCATAACTGATAACCCTTTCCAGTCCATCCGTTCGCTGTACAAGGACGGCGCCGAGTCCTACGCTGCTTGCATCAGTGTGAATCTCGGTATCGGCGTATTCGTCGAAATGCGCAAGGATCGGAGGCGTCTGCAGGCGTCGTTTCAGTTTATGAAATGTTCGACTTGCGCTGTTTGCCACCTGAATTCGACGTTGTTCTTCGTGAGCTGCGTTAGTGGTTCGGCGATCCGTGAAAAGTCTTTGACAAAGCGTCTGTAATAAGCGCACAAGCCGAGAAACCGGCGCAAGGCCTTCTTGTCGGTGGGTGGCGCGAAAGCGGCGATGGCAGCTGTTTCCTGTGGGTCTGGGCGCACTCCAGTCTTGCTGATCACGTGACCCAAAAACAAGAGCTCCTCGTACGCGAAGCGGCACTTTTCAGGCTTCAAGGTGAACCCGGAGGTCTTGATAGCTTGAAGCACGGATTCAAGGCGCTGGAGGTGTCCGTCGAAGTTCGAGGAAAACACAACGACGTCGTCCGAGTAAACAAGGCAAGTTTGCCACTTCAAGCCAGCTAATACTCTATCCATGACTCCTTCTTCCATCCTTCTTCCTTACTAACATCACAGGTGACGCCTACAGACTCTTGGACGGGTGGATAATGTCGTCACGTAACATTTCGTCGACCTGTTTCTTGACGGCCTCGCGTTCTCGCGTCGAAACTCGGTACGGGCTGTGACGGATTGGTCGAGCACTTTCTTCTGTTATGATGCGATGTTTCGCGACTGGGGTCTGTGAATACTTGACGACGATGAAAAGCAGTCCTTGTATTGCAGGAGCAGGGCTTTGAGCTGGTCTTCCTTGACCTTCGGAAGGCTCGGGTTGACGTCGAAATCTGATTCGGGACTTCGATTCGTCGAAGCAAGTTCGGTAGCATTGGAGAGGGCGAAAGCATTGCTGGCGGCCACACATTCCTCGTTGTAGGCGACCGTCGTACCAATGTTGAGGTGCCTATATTCGTGGCTGAAGTTTGTCAGCACTACGGTTGCTTTACCGTCACGTAGCTCGGCTATACCTCGTGCGACGCAAATTGGACGGTTCAGGAGTAGGGGCTGATCACCCTCAATGACGCCTTCATGGTTCGCAGATTTTTCAGTGCTGACGGAAATAATTACGCTGGAGCGCGCCGGAACGGTCACCTGCTCATCTATCACATTCAATGCATGATGCCCTGGCGTCGCGTGGGTCGGGAGCGCTTTGTCTGAGGTTAGTGTTATGGACTCAGACCTCAGGTCAATGACGGCGCCGTAGTTATTTAGGAAGTCTATTCCAAGTATCACATCTCTGGAGCAGTTTTGTAGGATTATAAAGCTCGCAGGATAAGTCCGATTATTGATGGTGACTCTCGCCGTGCAGACACCAATCGGCGTTATCAGGTGGCCTCCAGCTGTCCGGATTTCGGGTCCACTCCAAGCGGTCTTTACTTTCTTCAACTTGGTGGCGAATGGCCCACTGACGATGGAATAGTCGGCCCCAGTGTCTGCGAGAGCGGTGACGTTGTGGCTGCCGATGAGAACGTCGAGGTCGCTAGTTCGTCGTCTTGCGTTGCGGTTGCGTCGCAGCGTCGGGTCACGGCGTCGGGTCACGGCTGCGTCGGTTGGTTCCGCTGCTTCCATATTGCGTCGTCGGGTCTTCTTCGGTCCGCGAAGTTTCGTCGGCAGGGCTTCGTCTGCTTTGCGTCGTGTTCTGCAGGTCTCGTCGCGTTCTCGTCGTCGGCGGCCGCGGAGGATCTTCGGCATTTCATCGTACACTGCAAAAAATTTGGCCCCTGTTTATGAACAAAGCTGAAGGTATAGCGGTGCCGAGCACTTTTCCGTGATCCAAAATAAACGATTTCTTTAAAAAGCAGTCTTCTTACGAAGTGCTTTCGTTAGCACAGATAAGACAAAGCACTCCGACACTTCGTTTGAATGCGAACATTATTCCGCGGCCAGAATACAACAATTTCCCTCAAAGAAAGTCTTCTTACGTACTTCTTACGTTAACATACTGCAGTACGGTCGACCCGTATAGTCGAATATAATACGGCAAATTTGCCTTATTGCAAAATAATGATTTTGTACCGCAGCTGCACCATAAAATCTGCTTGCAAAACATGAAAATGCTTTGTTTTTATGAAAATATCCCATAGAAGCTTTGCCACCTATGCAGGCGACAGCCTCAGTATACACTGGCAACAAGTGAGCGGAGGTCGACCAGTCCACTAGCCACATACGTCGTCGTACACGTTCGGTATGGGTCTGTGGTTGTTGTTTCAAGCCCATGCTTCGTGTCGTATGAACCATAATTCCAATAGTTTTCTTTTCTCTCACTTCGTTCCTGAGCCAGCATCGTCGCATTGTTTAGGTCGGAGCTATAACCTGTCGTCTAGCATTACTAAACAAGCTGTCTCACAATGCGCTGCATGGGTGGCTTTAGCAACATTTCCCTTTGTGTTCTTTGAACGTCTTTGGCCTTTTCCTGCCCGTTTCGCTTATGTAAGTGGTGTCGCGATCCCCGCATCGTACTCTGTAGACGACCCTACTCTAATCATCCGTAGGTGTGCAGTCTTTGGGCTTTGTGAACGCATGTCCGAAGGTATACTCGAAAACCGCCGAAGATTAGAGCAGGGCCATCTACGAAGCACAATGTGGGGATTGCGACACGACTTGCGTAGGCGAAACGGGTGGAAGAAGGTCATCGAAGGTTAAAGAATACAAAGAGGATGTTGCGAAAACCACCCATGCAACGTGTTCTAAGACGGAGCTTGTTGAACGCTGCTGAATGACAAGGCATAACTTCGACCTAATCAATTCGACGACGCTGCATCGTGTACAAAGGTGGGAGGAAAGGAAAAATCCTTGAATCATGGTTCAGTCGTTGCGGCGCATTGGCTTGCAACAACAACAGCGGCCCCCTACCAGATGTTTACAAGTAAATGTGCGACAACTCGACCGGTGAAACTCCGCTTATTTTTTGCCAGCATATAATGAGAATGTCGCTTGCATAGGTGGCAAAATTTTCATGTCATTTTGTTACTAATTGTTGTATTAAGTCAAAGTAAACATTCTACAGTCAAGCTACACATCCCGATCTTGTATATGTGGGGGTAGTATGCCATGCGTATATATATTGCCACGTGCGTTTCTTTATCACTTTTGCTGTATTCGGTTTTCGGCCACAAAGACTGTCGGCAACGCTCAGCGCGAACCGCGCCTCATTGTTCGAGAACCTTCGCGATCATTGTAGATCGTTTTGTTAAGATTGCGCGCAAGACGCGCACACTCGAGCTTATTCTAGAATTTGCAGGACAGCCAGCGATAACGCTGGAATATTCGACGGCACATGTTTAAATGCCGACGCGCTTCACCGCTTGTCAGTTGATCGACGGACGACGCCCTGTTCGCCGCTATCTTTGTACAGCGTGTATTGCTGTAGTTCGAGTTCTCATTTTCCGGCCACAAGTTCGGCCAAATAAACAGTTTCATCCTGCAAACGCTGACTGCTGTCTTCGTCGACGTCACGACCACGTGACAATATGCACTGCACTGTGTGAACTTGCAGATGAGTGAAGCATACCTGCTGCTTCATGCCAAATAAACAATGAAGTACACAACCACATACTTCTTTAAATGCCACTTTGGCACATGTATTCAGGAACATAATTGCCAATAATGTTGCAAGCCCGCTTATAAAACTGTGCACGGCCCATGGACAGCTCCACTTCGCTCCTTTCTGTACGTCTGAAAAGGAAGTGAAAGAAAACACCTAGAGCAACAGCGATGTTCAGAATTTATACCCATTTAAACCTTGCCATGGTGCATGTGTACATGGCCTCACTTAGTATCACTGTTTCAGAAATCGAAAAGGGAGAAACGGTACTTTGCAGATATTTTTGGACTCGTTCTGATCATATGAAGAACAAGCAGCATGATTTCACAAAGACTTATTGTTAGAGTACACAAGAGTTCAAGGTTAAACACACTACATTCTAACTGCAAGATTTACGTGCATAACCAATTCTATTCAATTATTGCCATGAGGTTGCAGCAAAAGTCTTAACAGTTACTGTTTTTGTAACTACTTTTTGCTGCCGAGAAGGCTGAGAGCTACGTGTGTGAAGAAATGAAGAATCGCGCATGTATAAAATGGAATCAGCTCGCACAAGACGAGGCAAATTGTAGACCACTGCGAAGGGCTACTGCTGTAGTTGACATGTAATAAGGCTGAAGATGACAAAGATTAAAGCGTAAACGTAAAGGGTGAGCGTTAAATTGAGAAGCAAGGCTTGCTGTCAATAGCTCTTGAATTCCATCGGAACACAACATGACAGTTGTATCCTGTACATCTTAACGCGACAGAAGTTGAGCTGAAGATGGCAGCTTGAATGACTGTCAAACCATTGAACAAAGCGTGTTGTTGGAGCCGATGTTTCAACAAAATGATGTCTCTAAATTGTGGCAGCAACCTTGAGGCGATTCGCTGCCCCTATAAACATGAGTCCTCTTGTCGAATCACTACCTCCAACCACATTCGTTGTTCGACAATTTTTTCATGAGCTGTACATCTCTTTACATTCATTACAAACCTCAAGCCTACCAAATGATACTATGGCAATGATAGTGGGTAAAATACTTAAGCTGCAGTGTCATAAGCAGGTAACTGGCTATTCGGCCCTTTTAATATACCAGATCCAAAAAGACTACAAACCTTCAGGCAAGCACAACACAAAGAACAAGCGTAAGAAAATTGAAAGAGGTTAACTTTATTAAGCAAGTTATGAATTAGTCATCTCCTTTTTAAGTATACAAGATGGTATTTCAACTAACTCCTTTGCTGTTGGAAAAGATCATGATGCTAAAAACATCATACCTGTAGTGAAGTGATAATTTCCAGGACGAAATTTCATGATGCTGAGAGCGTGCAATAAACTACGTGCACGATAAGTGTTAGGCGCAATGTCAGAGGGGCAAGAAGATTTAATGGATAGCAAATACCAAAAAAGAAACAGCTCTCAGTAACCATCGCAAGGTTAAGAACGAAGTAAGGAAGGAAGCACATTGTGAGAAGCTAGTGCTATGTTTTAGGTGAGGTCATCTTGCCTTAGAATATGCAGTCATAATGTGACATCCAGTAAGTAGGCGTCTCATGCACTGGTTGTGAGAGAGATATAGAAATGACGGACCATCTTTTAAATAAATGTAAAAATGTCCAACCATATGCGTGTTTGGAACTAGCTCTCACGAAGCCCAAGGTTTAAAGAAAGCTTGATAAAGATGAACATCTCCGCAAGAGAAATCAGTAAATGAAAGATGGAGGATTGGTAGTGGAAAAGTAGGGAAAACAACCAAAAAAATCTCGCACAAAAAACAAGGGTCCTATGTACAATGCCGAAACATAGGCTACCAATTTATAACTTTTTTTAAGGAAATAAATTTATTTCAGGTAGGAAAGGCATTAAGCCAATTCAAAAATTGAGCTTGGTCACTTGCATGTCACTGCTTCGCTTTAAAGGGAACACCCATAGCATCCATCCATCTACAGATGGGAAACTGTGTCATGCAAGCTAACTTATACAAAGTTATTGCATTGAGCAATTAGTGCAAAATATTTCAGGAGAGTACCTAACTGGGCTGGTTGGTATATGATTAAGACAGGAACAAAGAGAGCTGGACACGGGATGGAAAAAAAACTGCTGTTTTTTGTCCATCTTGTTTGTTTCTGTGTTAATGCAAAATATCTTTCTTTATTCTGAAGGTGGCAGTGCTTCATGGATAAAATAGTTTACTAACTTACATTTCAAGTTACATTTTTTCAGGCATAAGGAAACGTTACAAAATGCTGATGTTCTAATGTTAACTTTTATCAGGAGAAAGGCCAATTATTTCGTATGGAATACCCACAGTTGATTGGCTTTGTATTTTGTGCTGTTCCCTTATCATTTTCCTTAAGACGGTTGTATAGATGTTCCTCCTCTATCTTGTGTTTTGTATATGTTATGCTCCTATTTTTGCTTAGCAATATCATTTTATGTGTGACTTATCATTGTAGCCCACTTTGCAATACTGCTTACTGGTGTCAGCAGTATTGTCAAGTAATAAATAAATAGGTAAATAGATATTCACTTTGTGATAAAACTACTGTGAAAATAAAATAAACAAAAACGTTGCACCCAAACTGTGACAGAGCCAGAAAAAATAGCTTTTTGACCCATATTGCAGCTTAACTTTTGCTATGGAGCATTCCAAGCATAAATATCGCCAAAACATTATTGTGTGGTATACTTTGCTGGTAATTTATATTCCATTTAAAGAAAACATACTGGTTGGTTGTAAGCAAGGAAAAATTTACTGAAATGAATAATCCCTAGCCTGCACAAAGAGTCTCGTTCCTTGACATTCGCTGCACAACACATTGGCACAGGATTCACGCGGGTGCCCCTGTGCTCATATAATGCAAGTCCAAACGTTGCAGATTTAAGCACAGTTCTGTCTGAAATACCATGCAAGAACAGTGATGTGCTCTGCAGTGAAGGCAAAGCTCCAAGGAACTTTACACAGCTTTGCAATTTTTCATTTGAAAAATTTATTTTTCGCTTGAAGGTAATAGTACACCTTAAAAACTTTGTTTAAATTATCGCAAGAGGAAACAACTCTATAATGTGTAGGCGATATTTTTGCTTGGAATGCTACACTGTGAAAGAGAACCCGCAATATGGGTTCAAACGCTATTTCTTCCAAGTGTCAATTTTGAAGACATTTCTGCTTCTTTTTGCCAGCAGCATTTTCAACCCTTGGTAAATGCACTTAATTCATACTGTGAATATATTTCACATGAAGCATTCAGTCTTTTTTATAATATACTTAAAAATGCTGCATTTTGCAGTGTTTCTTCAAGACTGCAAATAGCATAAATTGAAATGGAAATAAATTCGACTCTCATAGTCATGAAAGATTGGTGACTATGTCAAAGAAACAAATGCTTTGTAGTAATAGCTCGAAGCAATAATCATGTGCCAATTAATATGCATGACACAGCTTCATTTCTGCGTGCAAAGTTTGAAACGTCTTTGCTGCATAACGAAACTCTTTCTCCGAAAATAGCGCTTGAACGACTACTTCCCACATTGAAACATAACAACACCAGTTTTTCAAAATATTGGAAATGGTCAAGAAACGACCTGGTACCCTGGAGGGAAATGACAAAATAGGTACTAACATAAAGCAGTGTGCACTGTCAGACACTAAAACAAAGCTCTAATCTGTTTGTATTGCTAAATTACTTCAAAACCCTGCTATGAATAACTGACCACAAGAAGTTGATTGTGAAAAAAAAATTCGGCAGATCCCACGTACCGTGGGAATTGACGCTATGCAAAGCATGTGCAGGACGGTGACTGTAGAGGAATTTTTCACATTGAGCGAAACGTTACGGAATAAATCTAGAGAAATGTGGAAGTGGTATACGCACATTCATATGTTGAGTCGCATTTGTACTATATAACCAGTTGTGTACAGTTGCGTAACGATGCCAACAGCAACATGGGTGTTACCAGCACCAGACGTGGTAAGCTGATATGCAGGGCTTATATTCTTCAATACTGGATAACGCGAATCCGAACAAGACAAAGACGGAAAATGGATGCACAGGACAGTCGTTACTCGCAACTAAGCTTCATTCAGGAAAGTTTCCCTAGATATATACACAGCCGAGTGGCACGCGCAAGCGCACTTCACGTACGTTACAGTCACAGTTACAATTGTTATGCTTATACTTGTCCGTTATCACGGAGAACGCATGCACGTCTGAAGAACCCGTGTCTATGTGTAGAAGGGGTTCTTGACAGTTCTTCAACAAGGTCATCATCACCGTGTTCAGTGAGCTCCAGCAGCTGGACCGGACATCTTAATCGGATGCATTGGTGATTGCGGCTACGAGGAGTCTAAGTATAGTGAAGTGCGAGGTATAGTGCAGCTGGTGGCAATCCGGGATGCCTCTTACGATGAAAGGATCTATGATGCACATCCCGCATCTGGATAAGGAAGTATGGACCAGTAGTCTTGATGTTTTCCTAGTAGATATGGACACCTAAGCCTGTGTGATATTGTCACAGCCTATAATGTTGACAAAACCATACATATAGTTCAGGGCCAGCAACCCGTGATTTAGTTCACGCAATTATTTATATTTCAAATATAAGGTGGGTGCAGTTGGACCTACATGGTTCACACTGAAAATTGTGCTGTCCGATTTGTTGTGATGAGAGTAGCTCTGCGAGATAGGCCAGCATATTTATGATGCACAATCAAGGTGTGCATTCATGTAAATGTGGCTTATGCAGCCCGGATAGCTATTTATGAGATGAATAATTCAAAATCCTCCACTTTGTAAATGTCATTGCCTCTGTTCAGCATTTCATGAAACGTTCATTTTTGCAATGCTTTGTGGTATTTCCTTAATCATGGATGATTCTTTGAAGATAAAATGCTTGGAATGTATAAATCAATTATGATTCCTGTCTCAGTCGCAGAATACACATTGCTTCCAATGAAAAATGGCATGGCAGCACATAGTGGTCCGTATATTAGTAGCCCTGTGATTGCGCCCTGATAGCTTAATCGTGATTTTTTTTTCTCTAAAAGACTGATGAAATCCTATACCTTCGCATTCTTCTATGTCTTTTTTTTTTCAGCTGAGCCTGGTCAGAGCGGCCTCCAATTTTCCAAGGAGGGCAGCAGCGCGGAGCAGATGCAAGAAACGCCAAAAAAGTGGGCGAAGAAAACGCAGCTCTGTGCACACCCTTCGCACCAAAAAGAAGCTGCTAACACTTCACTCACGAAGTGAAGGGTACCGCAAGGCAGTCTGTCAGATGAAAAAAAGGGACGAGGCGAGGCGAGTAACGCAGCAGGAGGTTTTAAACATGCTTGAACCGTATTTGTGAAAGGACCTTTTTTGAACTACTTAAAGCACGAATCAGGCTTGGCACATTCCCAAAATAAAAAAAAAAACATTGGTCCAAATGGATGAAACAATTCACTCTCCATTCACGCTTCCTCAGAGAAATGCTTCACTTGCCACATGGGCGGACACTCAGGTGCTGGCTGGCAGACATCCCAATGACACCTGGTATCATTCCAGGTGCCATGGATGCAATAGAATCAATCATTAAAGCTTGGCCTCTGCAAGACAAAGCATGCTGTCTTTTATTCGATTAAATAGCCTTGAAAAGACATTTGATGTACGATCAATCAAAAGATATAGTGATTGGCTACACATATGATGGAAACACAAGGACTTCTCGTGTGGCAAATGCAGCCATTCTAATGGCTGTGTCTGGCATATCGAGAATTTGGATGCAGCCAGTAGCCTTTGCAGTGTCCCGCAATGCAACGTCAGCTCTTGCAATGCACAAGCTGCTATTATATGCAATTATGCAGCTTGAAAAAAATGTCTTTTGGTAAAAGGGGTCATCTATGATCAAGGGGCAAACAATGTCAGCCTGTCAAGAATGATGATCCATTCTCTTCATGAACCATGTTTTACTGTCAACAACTGCAAACTATGCTTCATGTTTGACATCCCACACCTGATAAAATGCACGCGGAATAATTTGAGAAAACACAAGCTCACGATTGGCTCCGAGGTTGTTGACTGGGCGTACATTGAAACCTTTTACAAAAATACTCGCAAATCACGCCTCTAACACACCAACTGAACATCTAAAAAAGAAAGATTGCCAAGGAAGCTCAAAGAGCAACATATCTACAAGATGTCCTTTGCTGACACACGGCCGCTGGATAAAAAGTGCGCTTTTTCATCCAGCGGCCGTGGCTGACATAAGAGTGAAGTATGCCACACAAGTATTCAGTGAATCTGTCTCTGTGGCACTCTTCACTCTCATTGCCATTCAAGAGCTTCCTCTTGATGCTAAATTTACAGCTCTGTTCACAGAAAGAATGGATAAGATTTTTGACAGCCAGAACAGTTCGACCCTAAAAAATCAGGACGATAAGTTGCGGTATGCAATGATTGATGGGTTGGAACACCGTGCTTCCCTTGAGTCATGCATCAGTTGGATTGCCCAATGGCACTTTGGTAGTCCTCGGGAGAAGCAGCCGCGCACTGTTAAAGGTTGGCAGATTACAATCAAAGCCTTGTTGTTACTGTGTACTGATTTAAAAGAGGACTTTGATTTCACTCATCTTTTCACACGTTGATTGCAGCAAGATCCCCTAGAAAACTTTTTTTGGAATCATTTGTCAAAAACGTGGCTGCAATGAGACACCAAATGTGTACCAATTCGTGGCGGCTCTAAAACATATTTGGATTGGCAAGCTCTTCAAGCTTTCGCAGGGAAACTGTAAGGTGACAACAATTGCTTTCCTCAACAAATTGGAGAGTGCATCTGCATTGTTGTCAACTAGCAGCACACCAATCACAAGCCACAGCACGCAGCAGGCCTCTCATTCATCTGATCTGCAGGCATCTTCACAAGATGCGACCGACATGGTGTATGAAAATGTTGTGTACCATGTCGCTGGTACTCTTGTGAACAGCTTTCTTGAACTGAGGACTAGTGAGTGCATATGTGAGAGAACACTCCTTGAAGTGGATGGTGGCTCTCTCCATGGACGATACCAATTCTTTGCACTACTCAAGGAAAGTGGTGTACCCGAGAAACTCCTCGGTTCTACTGCCGTAACCTCTGAATCATGTCTGAATTACATAAAGGAATTAGATTCGGCCTTCAGACATGAAATCAACTATAGTGCACATTTTTCCAATGTGTGCAAAAATCTGGTGGAAAGGATGCCAATCCGGCAAGCTATTTTCTGTTCTGTTGGCTGCACTGAGAAATTTCTTAAAATATTCTGCCGCAGAAGGCTACATTGGCACATTACATTTGTAAACAAAAACACACAAGAAACAAAGTCAAGGCACAGTGCTGCTGCCAGCAAAAACGTAAAGTAGCAGGCTAAATTTATCCTGTGCCTTTCTAGAACATGATTATGTAAATTGCATTTCTAGTGCAGCCTTCTGCAGCCATTTCCTATCGATTTTTTAGATGTGTTGCACTATTTTTTTATGTGTATATGTCCGTATTATTATGTATATATGTATATTTTATGTAGGTATATATTTATATATCTGTATTTATAATTCTGCTGTGGTTGTATGTAATGCATTGACTACTTTTGCTCCTGCTGCGTTACTTTTGTATTATACAAGTTTAACCGACTAACTTTTTTTTGAAGCCTTGTGTGCCCCTATCAGCATGAGTATTACAACCAGAGGTTCTGGATTGCTTTAGTATTGGGAAATGCCAACACTTCCCAAAATGCACTGGAAAACTCTGCTCGTTCTGCTTTCTTTCTGTTTGCTTGGCATGGTTTGGAAGGCAATCAAACATCCAGCCTCCCAAAAAATGCCAAAATTTATATAATACTGACGACTCGTTTTACACTGAAGCAGTCCTTACAAGCAGTAACAGTGTCATTAATTCACAATGAACGTTGCAAAAATAGGTTGATTAATAAAAAATGTGGAGATTTTATGTCCAAGAACCATGATACGAATATGAGGCATGCAGTAGTGGAGCACTTCAGATATTTTGAGCACCTGGCGTTTTTTTAACGTGCACCTAAATCTAGGCAGATGGGCCTCAAGCATATTGCATCCATTGATATGCAGCCGGGATTCAATCCCACTACATTCGGGCCAGCAGTTGAGCACCGCAACCACTAGACCACTGCGACGGGCCACGAAGTTTGAAGCATGCATGAATTCAGGTGCTCATCAAGTCCAAAAGATTTTCAGCACCCAGGGGCTCTGTCACGTTTCAATTACAAACCTCTTGTCATGACTGTTGTGCCACTGCAAAGAACTGATGGTGTCAGCTATTCACAGGCATAAAAGATACATTGATGAAGTGCTCAGCTCTGTGAGGATTCCAGAGGGGTTTGTGCAGAAGCTGCGACTCGGTTGACATGCATGTTAGTTTGAAATAGAAGCATGCATCCATACTCACTGAAACTATTCACAACGTACTGTTTGTGTAGAGCAACTGTGTTTCTTGTTTAACTAAACTCTGCAAACTCCGACATTCCACTTCCTGAATCAACGAATGACAAGCGATGCAGTTCTAGTTAGTGACACATTATGATGAAACTGTGCAGCGTTTCCCATCTGCAATTAAGGTACTGCTCAGAAAATCTTCTGACATTGTGATGGATCGAACATGGTACCTGGTAGAAAAATAATAGGGAAGCTGTGTTCAACTTTGCACTTTACTTATTTCTTTGATAAGATGCTTATCTTCGTGTATATTTCATGTTACCTTGAGTATTTCGCACCACTTCCAACTTTACTAATGACCTGTGATCATTCCTGTTGTTCACCAGTCACAACCACAATGTTTCCACAAATTTCAAAGGTCACCTCTGCAACTGAGTCTAGACCATTCTTCGTTGCGTTTTTCTCCCTTTATTACTTGAAAATTAAAGCATCGCGTGTCTTGTTCACATCACGTGAGCTTGCCTGCAACACATTTACCTGGAGGAAAACATGATCAGGAATAGCTGAGCCAAATGGTAGATTTGTCTCACTGCTTTTACAAAATAATATGCTGTAGCACTGCAGCATATTGTGACATTGAAATACTTATGCTGCATGGGTTCGTCTACATGAGCCAAAGGCTATGACTGTTAGGTGCACTTTCTGTGTACATATATGCAAAAGTATGTGTGTGTGTGTATGTGCAAAAGGCAATGACACAACGCAGGGCAATAAAAAAATGTACAGGAAAGGGTGTTTTTCCTATACCCCTTGTTTTCTTCGGCTTGCGTCGCGTCATTATCTTTTGCACAGTATGAACCAACCATTCGAACAACCTGTTTTGTTATGATATATTTCAATGCGCGGGATTGTTTCGCTTTATGCTGTTAGTCATAATCTATACAACTAGTATGTGTACACTTATTTACGCTGATGTAGCACTTCTTTATATGCTTACCCTGCTTATGTGATTATATTATGCGTTTTCGTATCCTATTTATATTGTACGCGTGCTCGACGTACGCATTCCTGTATTCAGGTTTTACCACAGCAGTATTTCGAATCTTTTTCGTTTTCTTTTGTTATTATTAGCGATATTATAGCCCAAATATTGCCTAAATGTGCAGCAATTTACGTTTCCTTCAATAAATATCATGTGAAGAAAGCTATATGCGCTTCTTGCTTCTCGAGCGAGCGTCGAAAGCGGCTGCTATGCAGCTGAGACGGCGCCGCTCGCCACCATTCGCCATGCTACCAAAGAGGCTACAACGAAGCAGAAAAACAACTACACACATTACGTACGTATATCGGCAATAAAGAGAGAAGAGAGTGCAGTAGAAATTAGTGCGCAAACGCTCGAACCGACGTCGCGGCCGCGGGGCCGGCGGCACCACGAGCGAGGAAGCGACCGTAAACGGGTGCGGCCATATTGGATTTTTTCCTTTCGGATTGGCTCGCCTCCAGCAGAAATCCAAAATCCAGTCAATTACCGCCCATCCCAGGAACCGCCACCGTCGCCGGAAGCGGAAAAACGTCCCCATTGGCCCTATGGGTATGTCACTCCACTGCCTCGGCCAGCCTCGGCCTCCTCTGTCAGTCTGCTCGGTCTCTTGGAATGTGATGCATCGGTTGCGCGGGTTGCGTCAGTTGCCTGTCGTGCAGTTTTGTGTTCGAACCAAAATGCGCATCTTCAGTGGCGTTGACGCCAGGCTCCGTGCTCGAAGTCACGCTGGGAGGGCGGAATATTCATGGAGCTACGGACACGGACAACGTGCACCCGTTAACGGTGATTGTGCTGCTTTCGTAGGTACTAATTTTACACCTTTAGCTGGGCGTCTGCAGCAGCTCTGCGGAAGTTATCTGCCAGCCATTTCCATCAGCAACCTGCGTCCGCGGGGCTGTTGCGGACGCCCAACTAAAGCTGTCAGTTAACAGGTTGACACCGTTATGCGCGTTGCTGTACAAGCGCCCATAAAATGAGCGATGCAAACAATTATCAAGGGTCATTTTTTGCTGAACGTACATTGCGTTTGCACTGCTGAAGGTGCAAGATGTCGTTTTGAGAGGCGCTTTAGTCTACTTCATAACATTTCCACCAACCTTGAGTGTGCAGCGTGCCTCCGCGCGTGGGAACGTGAAAAAAGACCGTGTACAGAACGCTTAGACGCACTATATATTGTTGTTTTTCTTGACTTAAAGACGGTAGTTTGAGGTGCAGTTATAGTAAGATGCTTCCAGCACGTACGCGTTAGTCACCTAAGTTGGACACGCCTCGCTGGTAAGGTGAAAAAGCGCGAGACATTCAACGGCGCGCGTTGTTGCGGCCGCCACCGTGCACGTTTTTTTCCTTCGTTTCTGTTTGCTGTTTTCGTCGTTTGCCAACATGTGCGATGATGCTATAACAACACTGAGTGAGTGTACGTGATTGCGGTAGTTGTGTGCGCTAATTCTAGCATATGAAATGTCTTATCTCGACGTAGACGGCGTCCGCGCGCGCTGGGCGTTGTTCGGGCGCTCGTACTCGAATGTGTTTGCTGAGTATTTAAGGAGCGGTTACGCTCACGGCGTGCCCCTGAGTGCCGGGGGATGTGCTTGGGTGTCGGAATATGCTGGCGCAAAGCCGTGCTTACTCTGAAACAAAACTGAACCGATATAAAGAAGTGCTTTCTTTCGTGCATAGCCAGTGCCTATTGCGAAACAAGGTTCCCGCTACCTTTTTGCGTGAAAATTTGTTTTTGTTGGGAAATTATTTCGAACGAAACACTCTTGTCAGATGTGTGTACAGGAACGGTGTGTTGAACAAAAGGTGGTTTTAAATACAAATAAGCAGTGTGTATGTTTTGGTTATTCCCAGAACCCCGGATCACTTCTCCCGCCTCTTCACTCCATTTGACAGCCACACTCGGAGAAACGAATGTGTCACTTGGCCTCGCGCCTCACCGCTCGTGATGGGAAAATCAACGGCGGCGTTCGGCCTCTCAACCGAATGAGGCAGTCGTTCCTACATTTCCTTTGGTTAGGCAACACGACGTAGGAAAAGAGGTGCGTGGCACCCACGCAAAGGAGCTTAAACGAATTTTGTTTGTTGTTTAAAAAAGACTCACAAGATCTTGCACTACAAGTTTGTCGCCAAGTGACGTGTTACGAAAGCTACTATTTGCAAGCTGTGTTTTACACGATAACGGCAAAACACTTGGTTCTTTACCATACCTGTTTGCCTTTGCATATCCAGCTTTTGTGGACAAATAACAGCCAGCGCGCCTGCCGGCCGCGGCGCGAAACTAGCACGTTTTCAATGGAACAAGTGAGTGTTTCCCGAAATATTAAGCGCAGAGGGTGAATGTTGAAAAACGCCGACAACAGAGCGCTTCTGGTAAGCTAAACGCACGAGATGACTGTAGCGATGATGTTGCAGTAAGCTTCAATTTTGTTCCCAGAGCAGTTAAAGGTTGTACAATGGGAGTCTATGGAAACGGCGATAAATGTGGCCTGTTTTTCGAGGCAATAACGGTCACTGTTGTAAAACTAGGCAAGTTACATTAATAGTCAGAAAATCACATCTAGTCCTGACATTCAGCTTTCGTTTGAAGCCATTCTCAACTTGCCGCAATTGGCATAACATTGTTCCCTAACGCGTTTTTTGAAACGCGGTCCTTCAAATGCTTGTGGTAAATTGATAAACCCTTGCTTACCACCAGCTCCAAGGCGTCGGCTGTGGCCAAGCGAGCTAATCGCTCAAGTTCAGAGTGCGGCATCACGGCGCCGTCATCGGTTCGATTCCTAGCGACTGATCAGCATTTTTTTTCAGCCCGTGACTTAGTTCCACAGCTTCGCACAGGATGTCGCCGCCGAAACAAAGAGCTTTCATTTCGGTTTCGTTTCTTGACTGCAATCTCGAGCTACCGTTTCTTTTTCACTTTATTTTATCACTCTTTTAGTGTATGTTAAACACTCCACGCGTATCATATCGTTCAGATCTACATTTGTAATTCTTTATTCTTTTATAAACGTCGTAAGGAACAGAACGCCCGATCAAGTTATGGTGAACAAAGCTCTTTCGAACTTTTGTACGCGTATTGTGGTGGAAACGTACTTCTCCGTTCTCATGATTTCGTTACGATCTTCTCAGGTACCTACAATTCAGCAACGTAAAGGAAACGAAACAAAGCTTAGAAAAACAAGGCATAGTAATTGAATGGCAAAGTTACATGTTTTCGCAGTTGCTTTTTACGTTAGGGCTAACGCAAGTGTCTGTCGTAACATTAACGAAAGAAGGGGGATTGTTCGAGGGGTTCTTTTCCTTCTTAGACACAACTGATGAAACCAACAGATAATTAAGCCAAGCAAAGAATAGGAAACATTATTTGATTTTGTTTTTTCAACAGCAGTGCAATTTCGCCCTAACTTCAAAGAAATCAAAATCGCTATCTCCACAGGCATCAGCGCACGGCTCGTATACCCTTCTGCATCCTGCGATCTCAACGCAAAGAGACTGTGCGAAGGCCTCTTTCCTACATGGAGTGGCTGTGTTCTCTTACAGCACCATTTTGTAGAGTTCGCGAGTCTGGATCTAAAAGAGTTAGCTGCCAGCTTTACTTCATTTGTTGCTATCGCACTGATTGCATCGCCCTTGCGGTGAAATTGGGATTTTTATTCACCTATTGTCATACATATCGTCCTACGTCAGCAGAAAAAGACCAGCATGCCTTCTCCTTTAACATCACAAAGCACTGTGCCCTGCTTCGGATAGGTCCGTGTGGATCAAAGCAGCTTTTCTCACGCACTCGCAGCCGACCTCAGCGTACCGAAGTAAGGTGCCATTTTAAACATCTATAAATAAAAATGTGCGCAGCTTGTACTAGTTGCGTAAGGCTAGAACCGACAGCGAGCTAGTGTTCGATCTAGTTTCTTCTAAGGTTTTGCTAGTAATACCAAGCTTTTGCTAGAGGTGCGAAGTTTTTGCTAGTAGTACTAGGATATCGTTAGGATTGGATATTGCCACGCCCACTTCTTGTCTTGTTTTGATGTATTCGAGTTTGACCGGCAGGGACGGTTATCAACGCTCGACGCTGTCCGCGAAGTAGTGTTCTAGAAGCGTCGCGATTGTAGTAGATCGGTTTGTTAAGATTGCGCCCCGCACGCGAATGTTCCAGTTTTGTCTAGAGATAACGCCGCCACCAGCGATATTGCTGGAAAGTTCGATAGCGCCTGTATAAAAGCCGACGCGCTTGATCGCTTGTCAGTTGATCGACGGACGACGCCCTGTTCGCCGCTATCATTGTACAGCGTGCATTGCTGTAGTTCTAGTTCTCATTTTCCGGCCACAAGTTCGGCTACATAAACAGTTTCATCCTACAAACGCCGACTGCTGTGTTCGTCGACGTCACGACCACGTGACATCTGGTGGAGGTGCTGCTTCTTCCATGATCCGGACGCCCCCGCGAAGCGCTGACCCAAGCCCAAGCCGCGAGGAGGACGACGGCAAAGAAAACCCGGATCGTCGAACAAGCCGCAGGCAGAAGGGACTGCAGCCAGAGTACGGGCTCCTTCCCGAAAACACCAGGCAGCCCCAGGTCCCAACACCGACCGCAGCGACGATGACCGACCCCGTGCAGCCTGCGCCGATACTTCTCCGGCAGCCCAAGGAGCCGCCAACTTTCCGCGGGTCGTCATTCGAAGACCCGGAAACCTGGCTCGAGACCTTCGAAAGGGTCTCAGCGTTCAACAACTGGGACTCCGAGGACGAGCTGCGCCACGTCTACTTTTACCTGGAAGATGCAGCAAGGACCTGGTTCGAGAATCGGGAGTCCACTTTTCGAACCTGGGACGCCTTTCGCAGCGCTTTCCTGGAGACGTTCACAAGCGTCGTCCGAAAGGAAAGGGCCGCAGCCTTGCTGGAGACACGGGTCCAACTTCCAAATGAAAGCGTGGCCATCTTTGCAGAGGAAATGACCCGGCTATTTCGCCACGCTGACCCTGCCATGCCCGAGGACAAGAAAGTCCGCTTCCTCATGCGAGGAGTAAAGGAACAGCTCTTCGCTGGACTTATGAGGAATCCGCCGAATACCGTCGAAGAATTTGTCTCCGAAGCAACAACAATCGAGAAAACGCTTGAGATGCGAACACGGCAATAAAACCGCCGCTTCTCGACCACAAGCTACGCCGACGTTCAAGCACTAGGATCCGCCGACCTGCGTGAGACGATTCGAGCAATCGTGCAAGAGGAGCTGCGAAAAATTCTACCTTCGTCGCAACCTCAAGTGGATTCCATCGCCGACGTCGTGCGCCAGGAGATCCAGCATTCACTCGGTGCGCCTCAGCTAGCAGGGCCGCAGCCGCAAGCTATGAGCTATGCTGCTGCAGCCCGCCGTCATGCTCCTCCTCCACGCCCACGCCAAGACGACACACCGCCGCAGTACCGTCGTCAGACGCCGCCAGCGACGCCCTACCGTCCACCTGTCGGCCAGACGCCGCCGCCGCCACCGACGCCCTACCGCCCACCTGTCGGCCAGCGCTACACCCCGAGGAAGACCGATGTCTCGCGTGCCCCTGACAACCGCCCGCTCTGCTACCACTGCGGGGAGGCCGGCCACACGTACCGCCGCTGCCAGTACCGTCAGATGGGGCTACGCGGATTCCCCGTCAACGCGCCGCGCCCGCAGCCAGGCGAACGGCCTCGCGACATCGACGACTACCTCACAGGCACACAGTGGCAAGAACGACGACCTTCCCGCTCACCGTCGCCCGGCCGCTACATGTCACCGCACCGCCGGCAGTACACTGGCCCAAACCGGGGCCGGTCGCCTAGCCCGTATCCGGAAAACTAAGGGCAGCAACCGATGGAGGTGCGGTTGCTGAACGACGAATTACTGAAGATCCTCCGCCGTCGACGACGACACCGCGACGAAGTTGCGAGCCCCCGCCGCACGCCGAACGACGTCGACGTCCCGAAGACGAAACTTTGCGACCGGAAGCAGACCTGACGACGCAACGCGGAAGCAGCGGTGCAAACCGACGTAGCCGTGACCCGACGCCGCGACGTAACCGCAACGCAAGACGGCGGACTAGCGACCTCGACGTTCTGATCGACGGCCACAACGTCACCGCTCTCGTCGATACTGGAGCCGACTATTCCGTCATCAGTGGGCCGTTCGCAGCAAAGTTGAAGAAAGTTACGACTGCTTGGGAAGGCCCCGAGATCCGTACCGCTGGAGGCCATCTAATAACGCCGATTGGTGTCTGCACGGCGAGAGTCACTATCAACAACCTGACTTATCCTGCGAGCTTTGTAATCCTACAAAACTGCTCCAGGGATGTGATACTTGGAATGGACTTCCTAAGTGACCACGGCGCCGTCATCGACTTAAGAACCAAGTCGATGACCCTATCGTCGGAGAAAGCGACACCACCGGATACGAACCCATGTCAACATGCCCTCAACGTGCTCGAGGTTCAAGTTACCATCCCGCCTCGCTCCAGCGTCATAATTTCCGTCGGCACCGAAAAGGCTGAAGACATCGAAGGTGTCATCGAGAGCGATCAGCGTTTGCTGCTAGACCGTGACATTTGCGTCGCAAGGGGCATTGCTCAGTTGGATGAATGAAAAGGAAACGCGATGCGAACGAACTTCAGCCAGGAATACAGACACCTGAGCAGGGGCACGACGATTGCATACATCGAAGAAATCTTGGCCGTCAGCGATGCGTTTGCCTTTTCAGATTCTGACGAAGCTACGACGACGATCCCTGAGCCACCCTTCGACGTAAACCCAAGACTTCCCGCTCGCCAACAACAACAGCTTCGACGCCTTCTGCAGGAATACAGGGACTGTTTCTCGTGTCGTCGCGGGTCCGACAAACGCCCCTTGCTAAGCACCGCATCATAACAGAAGAAAATGCTCGACCACTCCGTCAGAGTCCCTACCGGGTTTCGACGCGGGAACGGGAGGCCGTTAAGAAACAAGTCGATGAAATGCTACGCGACGACATCATCCAGCCGTCCAACAGCCCGTGGGCGTCTCCCGTGGCGTTAGTGAAGAAGAAGGATGGGACCCTACGTTTCTGCGTCGATTATCGTCGCCTAAACAAAATCACAAAGAAGGACGTATACCCTCTCCCACGGATAGACGACACCCTGGATCGACTCCACAACGCGAATTACTTTTCGTCGATGGACCTCAAGACCGGCTACTGGCAAATTGAAGTCGACGAGAGAGACCGAGAAAAGACCGCCTTTATAACGCCGGACGGCGTGTTCGAGTTCAAGGTCATGCCCTTCGGTCTTTGCTCGGCACCTGCGACTTTCCAACGAGTCATGGATACTGTATTAGCTGGCTTGAAGTGGCAGACTTGCCTTGTTTACTTGGACGACGTCGTTGTGTATTCCTCGAACTTCGACGAACACCTCCAGCGACTTCAATCCGTACTTCAAGCAATCAAGAACTCCGGGCTCACCCTGAAGCCAGAAAAGTGCCGCTTCGCGTACGAGGAGCTCTTGTTTCTGGGTCACGTGATCATCAAGACTGGAGTGCTCCCAGACCCGCAGAAAACACCTGCCATCGCCGCTTTCCCGCCACCCACCGACAAGAAGGCCGCGCGCCGATTTCTCGGCTTGTGCGCCTATTACAGACGCTTTGTCAAAGACTTTTCACGGATCGCCGAGCCACTAACGCAGCTCACGAAGACCGACGTCGAATTCAGGTGGCAAACAGCGCAAGTCGAAGCATTTCATGAACTGAAACGACGCCTGCAGACACCTCCGATACTTGCGCATTTCGACGAATACGCCGATACGGAGATTCACACCGATGCAAGCACCATAGGACTCGGCGCCGTCCTTGTGCAGCGGGCGGGCGGACTTGAAAGGGTTATCATTTATGCTAGCCGGTCGCTGTCTAAAGCAGAGGTCAACTATTCCACAACAGAAAAGGAGTGCCTCGCCATCATCTGGGCTACGTCAAAGTTTCGCCCCTATCTCTACGGCAGGCCCTTCAAAGTTGTGAGCGACCATCACGCCTTGTGTTGGCTAGCTAACTTGAAGGACCCTTCAGGTCGCCTCGCATGGTGGAGCCTGAGACTTCAAGAATTTGACATTACTGTCGTGTACAAGTCCGGAAGGAAACACTCCGACGCCGACTGCTTGTCTCGTGCCCTCGTCGACCCACCAACGCCCGACGACCAGGATGATGACAGCTTCTTGGGAGCCATAACTACCGAAGACTTCGCCGAACGACAGCGAGCCGACCCTGAACTGAAGGGTCTAGTGGAATACCTGGAGCGCAGGACCATCGTTGTCCCAAAAGTATTCAGGCGAGGATTGGCATCATTTTCTTTGAAAAACAACGTCCTCGTAAAGAAGAACTTCTCTCCGGCCAGAGCCAGCAACCTTATCGTTGTACCTCCGGGACTGCGACCAGAAATTTTGCATGCCCTGCACGACGACCCGACTGCTGGACACCTCGGACTTTCCCGAACGCTCGCACGAGTACACGAAAAGTACTACTGGCCGCGCCTTGCCGCCGACGTCACTCGCTACGTAAGGACGTGCCGAGACTGTCAGCGACGGAAGACACCGCCCACAAGACCAGCAGGCTTCCTTCAGCCGATCGAGCCTCCTCGGCGACCATTCCAGCAGATCGGGATGGACCTCCTGGGGCCGTTCCCAACGTCGACTTGCGGAAATAAATGGATCGTCGTGGCTACCGACTACCTCACCCGCTACGCCGAAACAAAAGCCCTGCCCCAAGCCAGTGCCGCTGAGGTAGCCAAGTTCTTCGTTGAGAGCATCGTCCTTCGACACGGCGCCCCAGAGGTTCTCATCACCGACAGAGGTACGGCGTTCACGGCTGACCTAACTCAGGCGATCTTGGAATACAGCCACACAAGCCATCGCCGCACCACCGCGTGGTGGTGCGGGATGTACCCACAGACCAACGGCCTCACCGAGCGTCTAAATAAGACCATCGCCGACATGCTGGCCATGTACGTCGACGTCGAACACAAGACGTGGGACGCCATCCTTCCGTACGTGACCTTCGCGTACAACACGGCCGTACAGGAAACGACGCAGATGACGCCATACAAGTTGGTCTACGGATGAGCCCGGCAACGACGCTCGACGCCATGCTACCAAACGTGACCGACGAGGAAAACATAGACGTGACCACCTACCTACAGCGCGCCGAAGAAGCACGACAGCTCGCCCGCCTACGGATAAAGAACCAGCAGACGACTGACAGCCGCCGCTACAACCTTCGACGACGCCACATGGAATACCAACCCGGTGACCGTGTATGGGTATGGACGCCAATACGCCGGCGAAGACTTAGTGAGAAGCTTCTTCGACGATACTTCGGACCGTACAGGGTACTTCGACGCCTCGGCGCACTCGACTATGAGGTTGCCCCTGAAAGCATTACGAACTCTCAGCGGCGCCGTGCGCGACCTGAAGTCGTCCATGTCGTGCGCCTTAAGCCGTTTTTTGCGCGTTAGCGAGCCTGGGGACTCTATTTTTTCCTTCGTTATTGTAATTTATTTGTGTATGCACTTGTTTTGTTTTGTTTTTTTCTCTTCTATGTTCTTTCATAAGCATCGGGACGATGCTTTTTCAGAGGGGGGCAATGCCACGCCCCCTTCTTGTCTTGTTTTGATGTATTCGAGTTTGACCGGCAGGGACGGTTATCAACGCTCGACGCTGTCCGCGAAGTAGTGTTCTAGAAGCGTCGCGATTGTAGTAGATCGGTTTGTTAAGATTGCGCCCCGCACGCGAATGTTCCAGTTTTGTCTGGAGATAACGCCGCCACCAGCGATATTGCTGGAAAGTTCGATAGCGCCTGTATAAAAGCCGACGCGCTTGATCGCTTGTCAGTTGATCGACGGACGACGCCCTGTTCGCCGCTATCATTGTACAGTGTGCATTGCTGTAGTTCTAGTTCTCATTTGCCGGCCACAAGTTCGGCCAAATAAACAGTTTCATCCTACAAACGCCGACTGCTGCGTTCGTCGACGTCACGACCACGTGACAATACTTTATTATTCCCTGGTTTCGGCCGGTTCCCCGCGCTACGCACTTGTTACGTGGTTCTGAAGGAGAAATGTCGCGTCACTAGTAGTTACGTGGTGGGATTGTAGTCACATGAGAGAGAAAGTACAACTTTATTAGAGTCCAGTGCAGACGCTGAAGTTGCCCAGCGCCACCAGGTCTGTTACGAAGTTTTTGGCGGAAACATGTCACATCAATAGTTACGTGACCTTGCGGGATTTTAGTCGCGTGACTAATTATGTCATCTTACGTGATTTTCATTCAATTGACGAGTTGTTACGTGTTGTTACATGATTGTAGTCACGTAAGGACATGTGCGATGTTAGGTGATTTTAGTCACGCGACAATTACAGGCCTGGTGTACAAAAAATTGTAGTCACAGGAAACAACAACCCATCATTGATATTGCCGCATGTCTTATGTTTCATGAGTTGAAGCTACACCCCCAAGACTGTCAGCAACGCTCAGCGCAAACCCCGCCACATTGTTCGCGAAGCTTCCCGATCATTGTAGATCGTTTTGTTAAGATTGCGCGCCGCACGCGAATGTTCCAGCTTTGTCGAGAGATAACGCTGCCACCAGCGATATCGCTGGAAAGTTCGATAGCGCCTGTATAAAAGCCGACACGCTTGACCGCTTGTCAGTTGATCGACGGTCGACGCTCTGTTCGACGCTATCAGTGTATTGCTGTAGTTTGACCTTCAGTTTCCCGGCCACAGGTTCGGCCAAATAAACAGTTTCATCTCGGACGTGCTGACTGCTGTCTTCGTCGACGTCACGACCACGTCACATCTGGTGGAGGTGCTGCTTCATGATCCGGACTCCACCGCGGAGCGCTGACCCAAGCCCAAGCCGCGAAGAAGACGACTCTAAGGTCAACCCGGATCCTCGAACCAGCCGCCGGCAGAAGGGACTACAACCAGAGTACGGGCTCCTTCCCGAAAACGCCAGGCAGCCGAAGACCGTCACATCTACCGCCGAGACGATGACAGACCCTGCCACCTACAACGGTAGTGATGCAACAGCCAAGGGAGCCACCAACTTTCCGTGGATCGTCGTTTGAAGACCCGGAGAGCTGGCTGGAGACGTACGAGCGAGTCGCCGCATTCAACAACTGGGACACTGAGGAGAAGCTGCGCCACGTCTACTTCTACTTAGAAGACGCCGCGAAGACGTGGTTCGAAAACCATGAATCGAGCCTTCAATCCTGGGACCTCTTTCGGACGACGTTCCTCAATACGTTCGCGAGCATCGTCCGCAAGGAAAAGGCCGCTGCTTTGCTGGAGACCCGGGTGCAGCTGCCAAGCGAAAACGTCACCATCTTCACGTAAGAGATGACTCGACTTTTCCGTCAGGCCGACGCTGCGATGGCGGAAGACAAAAAAGTTCGCCTGCTCAAGCGGGGTGTCAAACAAGAACTTTTCGCGGGACTTGTCCGCAACCTGCCCACGACGGTCGCCGAATTCCTCGCCGAGGCTACGACTATTGAAAAGACACTGGACATGCGGACGAAACAGTACAACCGCTCGCCGTTGTCTGCAACCTATTCCGAAGTGCACTCACTAGCCACCGACGACTTGCGTGAAACCATCCGAGCGATCGTGCGGGAGGAGTTGCGCAAGCTGTTACCTTCGCCGCAGCCTCAGGTGGATTCGATCGCAGACATTGTCCGCGAGGAAATCAAAGAGTCACTGGGTGTTCCTCAGCCGGCACCGCCGCAGCTTCAAGCAATGAGTTATGCTGCTGCAGCCCGAAGCAACGCCCCCCTCCTCGCCCGCGTCAAGACGCCGCGCCGCCCCAGCAGTTCCGCCGCCAGGCACCACCGCCGCCACCACCGACGCCATACCGCCCGCCAACCGGCCAGCGATACACGCCGAGAAAAACCGACGTTTGGCGCGCCCCCGACCATCGTCCACTCTGCTACCACTGCGGAGAAGCCGGCCACACCTACCGCCGCTGCCAGTATCGACGGATGGGACTGCGAGGGTTCGCCATCGACGCGCCGCGTCCACAGCAGGGTGAACGACCACGTGACATCGCCGACTATCTGGCAGGAGCGCAGTGGACCCCCTGAGGGCCTTCCCGATCGCCGTCGCCAGGCCGCTACGCCTCTCCCCAACGCCGCCAGTATACTGGCCCATTCCGGGGCCGGTCGCCTAGCCCGTATCCGGAAAACTAGGGACAGCAACCGATGGAGGGGCGGTTGCTGTACGACGAAATATCGAAGATCCTCCGCCGCCGACGACGGCGCCACGACGTACACGCCGCCAGAAAAACACGCCCTGAATGTGCTGGAAGACCAGGTCACCATTCCCCCTCGCTCCGGCGTCATCATTTCCGTCGGCACTCAGAAATCAGCAGACCTGGAAGGCGTCGTCGAGGGCAATCAGCACCTGCTTCTGAACCGTCAGATTTGCGTCTCAAGAGGCATAGCCGAGCTGCGCGATGGCAAAGGAAAGGTAGTGCTGACAAACTTCAGCCACGAATATAGGCACCTAAACATTGGTACGACGGTCGCCTACATCGAAGAATTTATGGACGCCAGCAATGCTTTCGCCTTCTTCGATGCTACCGAACCTGCTACGAAGGATCGAGATCCCCAAACAGATTTCGACGTCAACCAGAGCCTCCCGAACCACAAGCAAGACCAGCTTCAAGCCCTGCTCCTGCAATTCAAAGACTGCTTTTCGTCGTCGTCAAGAATTCGACAGACCCCAGTCGCGAAACATCGCATCATAACAGAAGAAGGTGCCTGACCAATCCGTCAGAGCCCGTACCGAGTTTCGACGCGAGAACGCGAGGCTCTTAAGAAACAGGTCGACGAAATGCTACGCGACGACATCATCCAGCCGTCGAAGAGTCCGTGGGCATCCCCCGTGGTGCTAGTGAAGAAGAAGGATGGAACTCTACGTTTTTGCGTCGACTATCGTCGCCTGAACAAAGTGACGAAGAAGGACGTGTATCCCCTTCCCCGGATAGACGACGCCCTGGATTGATTACACAACGCAAAGTACTTTTCGTCGATGGACCTGAACACCGGTTACTGGCAAATCGAAGTCGACGAGAGAGACCGAGAAAAGACTGCCTTTGTAAAACCAGACGCCCTGTTCGAGTTCAAGGCCATGCCCTTTGGTCTTTGCTCGGCACCTGCGACATTTCAACGCGTTATGGATACAGTACTGACCGGCTTGAAGTGGCAGACGTGCCTCGTGTACTTGGACGACATCGTTGTGTTTTCAAACTTCGACGAACACCTTCGCCGCCTTGAAGCTGTACTTCAAGCAGTCAGGACCTCCGGACTCACCCTGAAGCCTGAAAAGTGCCGCTTCGCGTACGAGGAGCTCTTGTTTTTGGGTCACGTGATCTGCAAAGATGGTGTTCGCGCGGACCCGCGCAAAACAGCTGCCATCGCTGCCTTCCCGCCACCCACCGATAAGAAGGCCGTACGCCGTTTTCTCGGCTTGTGCGCCTACTACAGACGCTTCGTCAAGGAATTTTCACAAATAGCCGAGCCACTAACGCACCTCACGAAGACAGACGTGACATTCAAGTGGGAAACGGCGCAAATCGAAGCTTTTCAAGTACCTAAACGACGCCTTCAGATGCCTCCGATACTAGTGCATTTCGACCAAGACGCCGATACGGAAATCCACACCGACGCAAGCTGCGTAGGACTCGGCACCGTCCTCGTGCAGAAGACTGACTGGCTGGAAAGGGTCATTAGTTATGCTAGCAGGTCGCTATCAAAGGCAGAAATCAACTATTCAACAACAGAAAAGGAGTGCCTGGCCATCAAATGGGCTACATCGAAGTTTCGCCCCTATCTCTACGGCCGGCCCTTCAAAGTTGTGAGCGACCACCACGCCTTGTGTTGGTTAGCTAACTTGAAGGACCCTTCAGGTCGCCTCGCACGGTGGAGCCTACGACTGCAAGAATTCGACATTACCGTCGTGTACAAGTCCGGACGAAAACACTCTGACGCCGACTGCATGTCTCGTGCCCCCGTCGACGCGCCGCCGAGAGACGACGACGATGACTCCTTCCTCGGAACTATATGTGCCGATGACTTCGCCGAAAGGCAACGAGCCGACGCGATACTTGGGGGCATTATGGAGTACCTCGAGTGCAAAACCACCGATGTTCCGAAGGTATTCAAGCGAGGACTGCCGTCGTTTTTCTTGCGGAACGGCGTTCTCCTGAAGAACTTCTCGCCACTTCGAGCCGACTGCCTTCTTGTCGTGCCCTCATCATTGCGACCAGAAGTCCTCCAGGCCCTACACGACGACCCGACGGCTGGACACCTCGGTGTTTCCCGCACGCTCGCCAGAATACAGGAAAAATACTACTGGCCACGCCTTGCTGCCGACCTCACCCACTACGTTAAGACTTGCCGAGATTACAAGCGACGGAAGACAGCGCCGACTAGGCCAGCGGCACTTCTGCAGCCAATCGAACCACCTCACCGGCCGTTCCAGCTAATCGGGATGGACCTACTGGGGTCGTTCCCGACGTCGACTTCCGGCAACAAGTGGATCGTCGTAGCAACTGACTACCTCACCCGCCACGCCGAGTCAAAGGCCTTGTCCAAAGGCAGTGCGGCCGAGGTAGCCAAGTCCTTCGTGGAGATCATCGTATTGCGTCATGGCGCCCCAGAGGTCCTCATCACAGACAGAGGTACCGCCTTTACTGCGGACCTCACTCAGGCGATCTTCAAATACAGCGAGACGAGCCACCGTCGCACCACCGCCTACCACCCGCAGACCAATGGCCTCACCGAGTGTCTAAATAAGACCATCGCCGACATGCTGGCCATGTACGTCGACGTTGAGCACAAGACGTGGGACGCCATCCTTCCGTACGTGACCTTCGCTTACAACACGGCCGTCCAAGAAACGACGCAGATGACGCCGTACAAGTTGGTCTACGGAAGGAGCCCGGCGACGACGCTCGACGCCATGCTACCCAACGTCACCGACGAAGAAAATCTCGACGCCGCCGCTTACTTACAACGTGCCGAAGAAGCTCGACAGCTCGCCCGCCTGCGCATCAAGACCCAGCAGAACAGCGACAGCCGTCGCTACAATCTTCGACGACGCTCCGTGGAGTACCAGCCCGGCGAGCGTGTCTGGGTCTGGACACCAATACGACGAGCGGACTGAGCGAGAAGCTTCTGCGACGATACTTCGGACCGTACAGGGTACTTCGACGTCTCGGCGCACTAGACTACGAGGTTGTCCCCGACGGCATCACGGACTCTCAGAGGCGCCGAGCTCGACCCGAGGTCGTGCATGTGGTGCGCCTTAAACCGTACTATGCACGTTAACGCACCAGAGGACTCTAATGTTTGCTTTCTTTATTAGTTTTCTTTAGTATTGCATGTATTCATGTTCTGTTTTTAAGCATCGGGACGATGCTTTTTCAGAGTGGGGCATGCCGCGTGTCTTATGTTTCATGAGTTGAAGCTACACCCCCCAAGACTGTCAGCAACGCTCAGCTCAAACCCCGCCACATTGTTCGCGAAGCTTCCCGATCATTGTATATCGTTTTGTTAAGATTGCGCGCCGCACGCGAATGTTCCAGCTTTGTCGAGAGATAACGCTGCCACCAGCGATATCGCTGGAAAGTTCGATAGCGCCTGTATAAAAGCCGACACGCTTGACCGCTTGTCAGTTGATCGACGGTCGACGCTCTGTTCGACGCTATCAGTGTATTGCTGTAGTTTGACCTTCAGGTTCCCGGCCGCAGGTTCGGCCAAATAAACAGTTTCATCTCGGACGTGCTGACTGCTGCCTTCGTCGACGTCACGACCACGTGACAATATCACATATATTTTACGATCACGTGAAATTCACTTTCGTTGCTCGAAAGAGCAAGCGAAGCTGCGCTCATGCACTTTTTATCACGTTTCAAAATTTCTTGGGATTTTACGATACTTCTGAAATTTTTTGCATGCTTCACTTGCTCTAATTCTTTTTTCGTTCTTGGTGAAAAGCGTATATATATTGCTGTAAGCTTGAAAATATAGCGAGTTGTAAGTTCTGCGCTGTGTGTGTTTTCCAATATTGTCCTCGTTCCTTACGCTGTGAAACATCGAATTATGATCTACAGCGCATTTTTGCAAACAGAAAGCAGCCGTTTTCCCTTTGCATTCCGTTCCTGTCCTTTGGAAGGTGGGGACACTAGCAAGGAGCTTTGCAAGGAGCGTTTGACCGTACGATCTTTAAAATAGCTACCGTATCACGTGTCAGCCGCCGCGCGCTGTGAATGAATGGGTTGATCGTCCGTGCTGGCTGTTCGCGCGTAATCGCTGGGGTGCGGGTTCGAAGCCCAATGCAGTTTTTCTTTCTTGTTCTCTTTTTAACACGAAAGTGTTTTATGCCGGGGTCCACCAAGTACATCCGTCACGGATATGACGTTGATAAAATGGACGCCAACAGGTGAGAAAGAAAAAAACCAAGAAAAAGATACCCCGCTGGGAATCGAACCCACGACGTTGCGGCCGCGACGGCAAGCGCCCGACGCCCTACCGAGTAACCTAACTCGGGAGATGCTAGACACGGCGCGAACGCGCCTTATATCTTTCACACACTCTCTTTCGCGGCGGGCGGAGCGGGGCGGTGCTGCCGTCTGTGAGATGTGAACAGAAGTAATGCTTGACGATCGACACTTACTAGCGCTTACTCCGAGATTGCACGTGATATCGGAGGTCATGGTTAAAGCGTCTCGATACCAGAGGGGTAGACTGGCCGCGCTGGCGTCGCCGAGGCGCCCTTGACGCAGTTACGTTCTTTGCCTTTGGCTTCGTGTTAGCGTGCGTCGGCTCATCGGAGTAGTGCAGTTTCCACGTGCACCAACGGGATTTCTCCGCGGCCGACTGCTTCAATTGCGAGAGCACCGACTAACAAAACTGCTGCAATATGCGTTGCAGAAAGGACGCGATTTCGACGGGCGAATGTCGTGCCTTGGTGGAGCGAGTGCCGCGCCTGCGAGACAGAGGCCAGCGGGACGCACGCGTTTGCGGCTCAGGCTACGAACCTCTACCTCCCGGCCGTGTTGCTGAAGCGCAGTGTGTGTTATGTATGCATGAGCACAAGCGTCGGCTACCCATTACTAGAAAGCGCACACCGTGCCGTTTCTCTCCTTAATTGAAGACGCTTTGAAGAAGCGCATACCGGGTACCAGTGTTGATTATGAGCTTGCTGATATCATCCTTACGCGGGATTCACGATTCGCTGTGTCCAAATATATGTTCACACCGTCAGCTACCATAACGGTTTAATAATGATCATGGGCGTTAGTCGTCGCGATAGAGACATGCTGTCAACATGGGTGCATCCACGTCAAACGGTGCTAGAGCTGCCAAACACGAATAAACATTGTACAAGCTCTCATATATCACTACACAATAAGCACTACTTCTGTGAAGACACGTTTCACTTTCGTGTTATACCGATTCCTATGACGGAGGGATCATCCATGTTTTTTTTTTTCTCTCTCAGAATCGCATATGTTTGCCGCGGTACTACAGCGGTTATGGTGCTCGGCTGCTGATCCAAAGGGTACAGGTTTGACGGCGGCTCCAGCATTTTTGCACAAGGTGAAATTGCTAGAGGCTCGTATACTTGGTTTTAGATGCACGTTACGAACCTGAAGTGGTCGAAATTTCCGCAACCCTCCTCTACGGCACGCCTCATAAAAATATTATGGTTTTGGCACGTAGAACTCAAGCAATGATTATTACTAGTGCAACGCTGCTGAACATTTAGTTGCTTGTTTTCTCGCTGGACTATTTCACCCAAGATATTTGCTGCAGTTTCTTTTTCGCTTCTGTAAATGGAGCAAGTAAACTTATGTTTTATTATTTATTACCACGCAACCCATTTCTTGATAGCGAAGAAAAGGAACCCAGATTTTACTTAACCTCAGCCATAAGAAGGCGATACGCAACGAAACCAAGACAAGCATGAGGGCAGCCATTTACAATATATTGAAGCGTTTTGAAGAAGTACTCTACTATTAGAGACAGACGCAGAAACGTAACCAGGAATAGTAGAACCAACGCGACGCTTGTGTTGTGGAATCGTCGCCTTTTTTCTAAGGGAGCAACGTTCTCTGCTTCTGGAAGTAGTGCAGCTCTTTTGCATTACATTTACAACCCCTCCGAAAAAGAGCCATCCTGGCTAATTACCAGGGGCGTAGCCAAGGGGGGGGGGGTTGGGGGGGTTCAAACCCCCCCCGAATTTTTTCAGTTTTGCTTGCGTATATATAGGCACGCACACATACAAACGCACGCACGAACATACATAAAGTATGGTTGAACCCCCCCCGAAAAAAATTTCTGGCTACGCCCCTGCTAATTACGGACAGCTGCATGGTGACAGTGAAGCTTTAGCAGGTCCACATGCACAATCTCGTGCCTAGTTATTTCATTACAATAAGTCTCAAGCGACTTGACAACGTATATCAAGTACGAGGCTTGCTAGAGCACACGGTACGGGCCGTGGTACTACGGAAGAAGTTTCACAGACCGACCGGGGCCACATAGGAGTCCGGAGCCCAGGCCCGTAGCTAGGGGGTAAGCCCCCGGGGTCCGCCTCCCCTCCCAAAAGTTTGACGGAGGGGGTGTTTTACCAACAAGAATAATGAGAATAGGTATTTGGAATAATGAGAATAGGAATAATGAGAATCGCCCCCCCCCCCCTCGCCCTTCGCTGGCTGGCGCAGGCCGGCGGCGGCGGGGACCGGTGTGCGCGGAACAGACGGCGAAACGGTAGGCAAGCAGACGCGGAAATGCGACAAAGCGCGGCCGCGCGCCGTTGCCATGGCAACGACGGAGAGATCTTCCACCGGCTGCTTTGCTGCTGGCTTGCGTTTCCTTTATTGAATTCTCGGCGCTCGCCACTTTCCTATGAAAAATCCTGTCTTACGCTCATAACGTGCATGCCATTCGTGACCTGGAAGTGCCGGGTGCCCGGCGATAATGCAATCGAGAAGCATGCAAGATATCAGAACTATTTTTGTGAGGCGAAACGACACCCTTTCAACACGTTCTTCAGTGTACGCTGCTTTCCTGATCCGCATAGGTAACTTCATCGAGAATATCAGCCGATGACACACTGCCTTTGTTGCAGCAACGCCCCTTCACGCAGTTGAAAGAGTAATCACTAAGAGGCAAGTTCAGGTATGGACACATGCATTTCGTCTTTACTGCTGACTTTCCAGGAACAGGTACCCATGTTTGCAGCAATGTATACAACAGAGCGAATGAAAACAGCGAGGAAGAAGACTTCAGTACTAACAAACGCTTTGCGCATTACAGTACTGCTTACCGATTCAATGAGCCAAGTATTGGATGCTCACTAGATTGCCCTCCGCATTGTGTTCGCGAGCCAAACCTAATCATGGCTCATCAAGCTATATGAACAGATGAAGCTCGCCTTGCGTGTTCGCCTCAGGTTTATGCACCTGAGTTTATGATATGTCGCTGCTACACCAAACATATATATACTATGTACTGATGGGCTAGTTGGTGTGCCATGATTTTCGAATAGGCAGCGCACAAAAGGGCAACGAACACGTACACAAAAAAGACGCAAACACAAGCGCTGTTTGTGTTTGCGTCTTTTTTGTGTACGTGTTCGTCGCCCTTTTGTGCGCTGCGTAATCGAATATATATATATATATATATATATATATATATACATATGATGCAGCAGCAACACGTCAGTCAAACCTCGCGGGCTTTCTTGATCGACCGGAAAAAATGAGCGCCCAATTAGCACGTTGTTCAAAGTTACATGCCATTTGAACAAGCCTACATAGGCCTCATTCACATTTTTACAATTAGGTGAGTACTTGTCGAGTCACAAATATAATGATGAACAATTATTCAAACCTCATTATCGAAAAAATAGCAGTGGTAACTCCATTGTGCTAGGAACAATATGCAGTAGGTTTGCTTCGCTTAACGCCGTTCCTCCTTCTCAATATATATATATATATATATATATATATATATATATATATATATATATATATATATATATATATATATATATATATATATATATATATTTGTGTGTGCACTGTAGCGAATCGTTCGTAGTCGGTAATGGGTCGTCCTCTCGAACGCCTTCTAGTGGGTCGCCTCTTCTCTGAGAGCACGCCCCTCGTACAGAGTCGAATCGCTTTGACTATCGCCGTCATCGAGTGCCCGCTAATAAACGTCTTGACAATATATATATATGTATATATATATATATATATATATATATATATATATATATATATATATATATAGATATATATATAACCTCGTTTTCTACCTCGCGGGTGTGGCAAGCTTATGGTACAACAACAACGCATCCAATTTCGCTACGTGGTTGGATTTCAAGACCGCCATCATCGACGTCTTTGGCCGCCCTGTCGTCCGCAAGCTGCAAGCCGAACAGCGTTTACGTGAACGAGCCCAGCAGGCCGGCGAGTCTTTCACGAGCTACACTGAAGACGTGCTCGACTTGTGCAAGAAAGCCAATACGACAATGTCTGAGTCCGACAAGATCCGGAACGTTATGAAAGGCATCGACGATGATGCCTTCACCATGCTGCTCGCCAAAACCCTCGCACTGTGGCAGAGGTCATCACACTGTGCCAAAGCTACGAGAAGCTGCGCCGGCAGCGGCTGGTGACGCGTCGACCTCCATCACGCGACGCCGATCTCGCTGGCTTGTCGGCCACGTCGGACCACTCCGTCTTACTCGTCGAGATCAAGTCCTTCGTGCGCGAGGAAATTGCCCGCCAGTTTTCTGTACTGGCCTTCGCTCACCCGCAGCATGTTGAACAACCGTCGACCACACTGCTGCCTCCCCTACCTACGCCGGGTAATCGAGCAGGAAATCGCGGTGGTCATGCCGGAATACCACCAGCCCCCTCCGGCGCCTGCGCCTCTCAGTTACGCGCAAGTTGTAGCCAGGCCGCCCCCAGCGCTCCCTGTGGTGCCCCCGCTATCTTACGCCGGAGCCGTCGTCAGGCCTCAGGCCTTCGAAGCGAGTGGGCCGGCTGCGTACGCCGACGTCATCCATACGCCCCGACTCCAGACCACCATGCAGTCATATCAGCCACCGCCCCGTGCCTGGCGTCCTGCGACATGGATGGCACCTAGCCCGGCAAGCCGATGGCGCACTGCCGACAACCGTCCCATCTGCTTTGCGTGGGGTTGCGCCGGCCACGTCGCCCCCTATTGCAACCGCGTGCAGCCGCCTCGAGTCGGATCAACCGTCACCAACCAGTCCTGCCGCCCGTATTACGACCCGCCGCCGCCTATGTCACCGACGTCACGCCCAGCTTCATCTACCGGCAGTTCACCGTCCCCGCGACGCCGATCACTGTCGCCGATGCGGCCTCGTCCGGTCGCACGAGACCAGGAAAACTAGTCGTCGCAGTCCAAGAGGCAAGGGCTGCAATGCTATCGAACTGCCCACGCCCTCAGCAAAGCCCATCAAACGTAGTAGACGTGTTTGTAGATGGTGTGCGCACATCGGCCCTTGTAGACACTGGAGCTGCCGTATCCGTTATGGACGCTAAATTTAGCCGACTGCTACGAAAAGTGACGACGCCACTTTCCGGGCTCTCCCTCCCTACAGCCAGCGCCCAAAGTATTCACCCTACAGCGGTGTGCACAGCCCGTGTCATGATTTAGGACGCTCTGTACGCCGCCGAATTCATCATAATTTGTTCATGCTCCCAGAACGTCATCTTGGGATGCGATTTTCTCGCACGTCACGACGCCGTAATTCGGTGCGCACCAGCCGAAATAGGGCTCTCACCATTTCCAGATTTGACGCCGGCGGACAGTCTACCGGCTGCGACCAAGGTACTCGTCAAAGACACCACACTTCCTGCAAACTCGTCAACGGCTGTGTCAGTCTACTGCACCGTTCTCGCCTACACCGTTGCACTCCTTTCTGCATCTGACTGCGTTTTCAATAGGAAAGGCTTGCTGGTGCCATTTACGACCGTGCAAGTCACTCAGGGCAACACCGATATTTTTGTTACGAACCCATCTCCATACATTGTTACATTGGTGCGAGGGGAATGAATGTCTCGGCAGAGCGGAAACCCTCGAAGACGCACAAGGTATGGACGCACCGGGTGACACGCACTGCGCCAGCCCCCGTTCGCCCAGTGCTGTTTCCACATCTGATTCGTCACCCGCTGATGTATTTGGTTCCTCGATTGCTGACAACCTTACATCGGTTCAGCGTTCCCAGCTTCTATGCCTGTTGGAAGAATTTCGTTCTTCGTTCGATGTCGCGCAAACTTCTCTCGGCCGCACGTCTGCTGTCACGCATCACATCGACACTGGCACCCAACCACCACTGCGGCAACGTCCATATCGTCTATTGCCGGCAGAGCGTCGTGTAATTAAAGGCCAACTCCGGCGATTTTTCGAGGTCGATTGATCTCCAAGAAATTCGCTGGGTACGTTCCTTTGCACGTTTCCGTCATTTATGCCAAATTACAGGCTTGAGACATGCGCAGATTGTTTGCAAATGAATTTTAAAGATTGTCTGCAAACGACCTCCTGGCTTCCCACAATTATTGGCAACATTGCGTCTGTGACGTCAGTATTGGGAAGGCGGCGGAAGTGACGCAGCCGATGGCACCGCTAACTTCGGTGCTTCGGCCGCTACAGCGAGCGTCTGCTGTGCACAGGGCGACAGACAGCGTTGATTTGGCCGGCGCTTCGCTGGTCGTCCCGGCTCTCACAGTTTTCATACTCCGCGCCGGCGTGAGCGGCATGCCTTGCACGACTTCCGGTTCGTTCGTAAGAACGTCTACGTCATACGTAGACAGTACACTCGGTTGGGTTTCGGTTTCGGTGTTGCGGTGTTTTGCTTATTTAACATTATTCTCAAATTTGCCGAGTATTTCTGCTATCGGGCCCAAACCAGGAGCGTCTCAGGAACATGAAAACACCATTACTTTGATATGGCCATAAAATCACCGGAGTTGGCCTTTAACGAGCAAGTCGAACACATGCTTCGCCGCGGTGTTATTCGGCCCTCCAACAGCCCGTGGGCTTCTCCTGTCGTTCTCGTTGCGAAGAAGGGCGGCTCTGTGCGGTTCTCTGTGGACTACTGACGACTCTATAAGACCACCCGTAAGGACATTTATCCCCTACCTCGAATATACGACGCCATTGACAGCCTGCAAGGAGCAAAATCTTTTTCATTGCTCGATTTGCGCTCTCCACGCAAGTCCCCATGGCTGATGACGCTCGACCGAAGACAGCGTTTGTCACACCCGACGGCTTGTACGAATTTAACGTCATGCCGTTTGGGCTGTGCAATGCGCCCGCGACCTTTGAGCGCATGATGGATACCGTTCTGCGCAACTTGAAATGGCACACGTGCCTGTGCTACCTCGACGAGGTCGTCGTTTTCGCCCCGGACTTCTCGACGCATCTTCAACGCCTGCGGCGTGTTTTGACGCGTTTGAGTGAGGCCGGGCTACAACTGAATCTAAAGAAGTGCCGATTCGCAGCAAGACAGCTGACGATACTAGGATACGTCGTGTCCAAGGACGGAATTCTCCCTGATCCAGCCAAGCTTCGGGCCGTGACAGAGTTCTCCAAACCTACGTCCGTCAAGGAACTGCGCAGTTTCGTAGGATTATGCTCCTACTTTCGGCGCTTTATCCGAAACTTCGCGACTATCATATCGCCGCTGACGAAGCTCCTTGGCAGCAACGGGCCCCTCAATTCGTGGTCGTCACAGTGCGACGACGCTTTCGCAAAGCTCCGTCGTTTGTTGACGTCTCCTCCCATACTACGTACGACCCAACGGCCCCTACAGAGGTACACACGGACGCCAGCGGTGTTGGCCTCGGCGCAGTGCTTGCGCAGCGCAAGCCTGGGTTCCCAGAGTATGTCGTGGCATATGCAAAGTACTAAAGCCGAGACCATCTACACCGTCACGGAGAAAGAATGCCTGGCAATCATCTGGGCCCTTGCGAAATTTCGACCTTATTTGAATGGTCGCCCATTTGATGTTGTCACCGACAATCATGCACTGTGCTTTTTGCCGTCGTTGAGATCCCTCAGGCCGTCTCGCCCGTTAGGCACTTCGCCTGCAAGACTACGACATCCGCGTGCTGTACCGCAACGGACGCCAGCATGCTGACGCTGACGCCCTGTCGCGCTCCCCCTTGCCTGACGAAAATGCCCAGAGCTCAGTGTCTCACTTTGCCGTTTCTTCCATCGACATTCACATCATTGCTACGGAACAGCGCAAGGACCTATGGATTGCCTCACTGATAGACTTACTGACTGATCCGTCGGCCACACCATCGACTCGCGCGTTGCGTCGTCAAGCCCACCATTTTGCCGTTCGCGACAACCTGCTCCATCGACGCAATTACAACGGCGACGGCCGCCGGTGGCTACTAGTAATACCCCGCAGTCTGCGTTCTGACATATGCGAGTCGTTCCACTCTGATCGGCAATGTACACACTTGGGGTATCAAAAACCTACCACCGCATTCGCCAACGGTACTTTTGGCGAGGGATGTACCACCACGTGCAGAAGTTCGTTCGCTCCTGCATCGACTGTCAGCGCCGCAAAACTTCAACGCACCTGTCGCCGGCAGGTCTGCACCCTCTACCTTGCCCTGACCGACCGTTTGGGCGCGTTGGCATCGATCTGTATGGGCCACTTCCTCTGACGTCCGCTGGTAACCGCTGGGCCATCGTCGCTGTAGACCACCTCACGCGATACGCTGAAACTGCTGCCCTCCCTGCGGCTACAGCGAGCGATGTGGCCTCCTTCCTGCTCCACCGATTCATGCTGCGTCACGGTCCACCCCAGGAGCTCCTCAGTGATGGAGGCCTTGTCTTCTTGTCGGAAGTCGTGGAAGCCATTCTCAAAGAGTGCAACGTTGTTCACCGCAAAACTACTGCTTACCACCCGCAGACGAATGGCCTCACCGAACGCTTTAACCGCACGCTCGGCGACATGCTCTCGATGTACGTCGCCGCCGACCACACAGATTGGGATGCCATTCTGCCCTTCGTCACGTATGCCTACAATACCGCCTCTCAGAGCACTAATGTTTTCTCACCATTTTTCTTATTGTACGGCAGGCACCCGTCGCACACAATCGACACCATCCTTCCCTACAAGCCAGATCAATCTGAATGTGCGCCTATTTCGGACACAGCCAGGCTTGCTGAAGAATGTGGCTAGCTTGCGAAGACCTTTACAACGCATGAACAAGAGCGGCAGAAGAGCATTCGCGGTGACACCACCACTTCTGAGTCCACGTTCCTCCCTGGAGCGCTCGTGTGGCTCTCGGTCCCGACCACTGCAACTGGCCTCTCTTTCAAACTACTGCCCAAATACGACGGCCCCTACCGTGTCGTGGAACGCACATCCCCGGTCAACTAGCTGAGCGTACCCATCGAACCGTCTTCGGACATGCGCCGTCGAGGGCGCGACATTGTCAACGTGGAGCGCCTGAAACCCTACCATGACCCGCTCATAGTGACAAGCTGCGAGGTCGCCAGGCGGCTCCCTTTTCGTACCCGGGGTAATTGTAGCGAAGCGTTCGTAGTCGGTAATGCGTCGTCCTCTCGAGCGCCTTCTAGTGGGTCGCCTCTTCTCTGAGAGCACGCCCCTCGTGCAGAGAGTCGACCCCGCTTTCACTGTCGCCGTCGTCGATTGCCCGCTAATAATAAACGTCTTGACAATATATATATATATATATTATATATTATATATTATATATATATATATATATATATATATATATATTTATATATATATATATATATATAAGCCTCTTGAGTCATCGACAAGCTCCTATACAAACAGCTGCAAAGAGAGACCGTTTCCATTTGCGTTTAACCTCCATGCCTTTCAGTGCTTGTATAGTTGTTGTACATCCGAAAAGACATGGTGCAGTTTATTTGATTTCCAGCTTCTCAAAAACTCAGCGTTTCCCGTCTTCCTATATGCCTAAGGCATTTGAAAGTTAGATCGTGCGCCTAACACTTTTCTTCGACAACCAAATTTTCCTGTTTTATTGCAAGCAAGTAACCACGCTTTTGCACCGTTTTGAATGAATGATTTTCCTCGGATAGAATCTGATTGTAGGATATCTGTTGTCTTACGGTCCGTTAGTTGCCAGGCTAGGGCATCTTTTTTTTTCTACGGCATCGTAAGTTGTTTCGACCCAAGCAGGGCTTGTCGAACTTGCTCTTCATCTATAGTAGCACTCTGGCACAGAAATGTTACACTGATTTTATTTCAATGGCAGGCGTCCGTTGCCCACCGTGAGCTTCGATCATTGCGTGTAGGAACATCCTTGCAATTATTGTACCGAATTTAAGCATTTTCACCATCTTCCTCCTTTTGGTCCATTCTTCAATACCATTCCATTATAATTCTTTGACAAATAAACAGTAAAATTGGAGAATTTAAGCAAGGAAAACTGGTGTACAATTTTCAATATTTCATTTTCCTGCTTAAGCTGGTTTCTTCGATGATGGCGCAACACTCAAGTAAACTTCACCATGGAATCAGAGTCATACCACCAGCTCTGGTCCAGATTACTATAGACGCATGTATAATTGCATTTCGGAGCATCACAAAAATTAAATTACCTAGTGCCATTCGACTACGGTGTCTCGAAACCCGAGTGTCAAACACAGGTGTTCATACATATACTACAACGGGTATGAGCCGATTAGTGGTCGTATCCCTAAGAGCACGTAGGTCGTGCGTCGTGTCACCGGGAAAGGAACGACGGTGCTGTCGCTGCCGATCGACTCGACGGTCTGCAACGCCGGACATGGCCGACAGCGAGGATACAGCCGATGCAGGTTCGTGCGATCGGTTATGGGCACTATAATCGCAGCCTAGCTGTTCGGCGTTCACTGATTTGTTATGTCGTTCGAGTTCTTTGCGGACAATTAGCCGTACAGTTGCCCTAAGGTCAAACTGGAAACTGTAGCTGTCGTCGACGATTGCAACCATGGCCACGTTAGCTAACCGGCCGAACTTTGCCGTGATACGGCGTAGTCAAGGTCTCAAATGTGCGGCAACGTTTGATGACGTCAATGGCCAAAGCGAGCATATGCAGCGTTTCTGGACACCAGCGGCCTAGTTCGCGTGAACGATACCACGTGGCGTATCGACCTTAAATAATTCAAAAGTCCCGCCGTGACGTATGCAGTGACGCGGCACTAAATAAAAGAGAATCAAAAGAAACAGTACACACGCCCCGAGACTGTCGCTTCACCTCGGTGCGCAAAAAAGAGAGCGCTGTTTGTCGGCGTTATCTCGACGGCGATGACTGGCAATAAATTGGCAGTTTTTCTAGACGTGCCACGCCAAATGTCTGGCCGTTATAGACGCGCCCACGATGCATGAATAGAACCGTGTTTTTATTTGGTTGTTTCTTTGTTTGTTTGCTTAGTTTCTTGCGCTGCCGTACCGGTGGGATATTGGAGCAGCACGCTGCTTTCCGAGTTTCTTTTTTCAGCTAGCGGGAACCATTATGTTTGGGTACGAAGAGGATATTGTGGTTGCATATTACACGGAATTTGCTTTGGTGTACAACTTGGGTGATGCTAGTTTCCTCCTTGCGTTACCTCAAATTAGAACTGGATAAGTTTGAGAACGCTAGGAATGAGAGTAAAAAAATAAGTTAAAGATAGCTTTTATTTGTTTTCATTTAGTTCTTATTGAAATGTGGCTGCCACCGCAAGCCTGGCGCCGTCTAAGCGGGTGTGCAAAAATGATACAGTCGTTGAAAGATGATCTTGTACACCGGAAAATGTGAACTTGATTAGTTTTTTTGTTAGTAAGGAACGTATAGTAGACCATATACGACTGACGTGCTGTGTAATAATCTCTAGATCTGCCGTCTATCCCGCTACAAAGGCACTTATCTATCCTAAACGCATTTCTTTTTTCTCTTTCTTTTCTTCCACTTTTTTTCTCACGGTCAACTGACTCATATGCTCGAGGTGATTGTCTTGCATCCTGTTGGAGCAGATACACCAATAGGCTACACTAATGAGCTGGAAGTTCTCCTGAAGCTCCCCTTTCATGTTCTGTAGGCGCAGTCTCTTCCAACTTTGCACTACAGCAAGCACAAAGTCGATAATGAATCACCTACTGGCCCTATCGTCCACTTTGATCAGCACAAAGAAATTCAGAAGAGCGAATTTTGGCGTTTTTGCGCTGACAACAACGATTGGTAATGCAACATAATATAGTAACTATTCCTACAATCTCTCAAAATCACTTCTTTATTCTGTTTCACTCCTGATGTAGAATACAAATGCATTTGATTTGCTCAACAACGGGTCACAAGACACATCAGACAAAAACGAACCCTTTGATTCCCCCTTCTTTCGTTCACTTAGCGTATGAAATGTCTCCAGTTGTGAGTGGAGCTCCTTCTGTTGCCACGAAGATGTGCAGGCGTTCCAAAGGAAATCTTAAGCATTTCTTTCCAGGAGGTTCTCTTAAGAGTACAATGGTATTTATGCGCATAGGATTTTTGATTAGTAGTTTTTCGCTCGAAACAATGACTGAAAAATACCAGTCTTCAGCCAGATAAAGCCTAGCGAAATCTGCTTGTTCCCTTAATATCTACTGCTTTTCAAGCAGTAGTCTTCTTCCTCTGAAAGCCCAACGGAAAATGACCCATGTCGATTAGAATGATTACAGCTCCGCTCGAGGGTCTTCAAAACCGGAGCTTTCTTTTGTAGTTCATGGTGCAAAATATCAGCTGCGTATTGAACCTTCTGGCTTGATAGGAATGTCGAAGCTGTGAAGACATTCCTGGTTGGGATTCTTTTTTGGCTCAAACGTGTAGGCCCACCTTGAAAGTCCCTTCCACTGTATCGGGTACTTTTGTCTCTATTGTAGATAAGGAAATCATAGTAAAATAGATAGTAAGAAATATATAATTCAATATTAAATTTTACTGCAACATAAAAGTTGCAATAGAAATACGCGCGAAAGTGACTAAGAAAAATTAGCAATATTTCAGAAGACACGATAACTGGCATGTAGCCTCGACTCTAAAGGGACACTAAAGAGCAAAACGATTTTTCTCGCATTACTAAAGTAGTCTTCCACGATACCAAAAACACCACGCTTGCAGCGAGAGACGCTTAATAAGCGAGAAAACGCGTAAAAAGAATATAGAGGTGGCGACGCCAGCTTGGAATTCCCGCACCATTTGCCGTGACGTCACATATTTTTGACGGCGCCTGCTTGGGTCTACTTAGTTCCTAATCGGCTAAATCGAAGTACATTGTCCTCTGAGGGGGCCAGAGACTTGACATAACGAGTTTGTCGAAATTTCGTCGAGCCAGTGGCGCCAAAATACGTTAAGTGCTCTTTGAAATCTTTTACGTCAAGAATTACAAAGTTCGGCGAGAAATTTAAAAATGAAACTTTGAACTTTGTTTTCTCCGCTAATAAATAACCTATGGTGGTGAAATAAACTACACAGGAGTTCTCCGGGAACGCTTTATCAATCTAAACCAGTTCATTGTTGCTCTTTAGTACCCCATTAATAATAGGGATATCTGCACACAGGTGTGAAGTCTGGTTAATGCGCATCGATAGCACAGTGCTATCATAGATACACGCGTTTTAGAAAACACCTTCTAGACATGGTATTCCCTCTCAGCTTTGTCTGAGTGGAAATAGGTCAAAGAATTGAATTCCTGTCAATCTGATAACATGTTATTTTTTTTCTTAGATTAGGCCCTAAATCTGCCCTGAATGGTGGCTCTGCGCTGTACAGCGCACACGCGTGCTGGACAGCGCAGAGCCACCATTTAGGGCAGATTTTGGAGTGACGCGGAAATTACCTCATTGATAGTGAGAAAGTTCAAATATGTATACACAATAACTTTCTCAATATTTACTTATGGACAAATATTTGGGATCGTGGAACATGAGGTGAGCATAGTGAGCTCACGCATTTTTAGAGTAAATACTTACTCTATCACTATATATATTCGCGATGTGCTTTCTTAAAGGGACTGACAACCGACCGAAATGTGTCACAAGACCCTGCCTGTGAATTAAAGTGACATGAACGAGCTTTTTTTTTTCACCATATGATTAGGATTTGTATTGTTGAATTGCGCTTTGAAAGTCACAACGGCATGTCGCGTTGCCTGACGGGCAAGCCTTCATAGTGCACGAATGAGATGCGCAGATTGCTGTACGCAGTCCGGTGCTATTTACTAAAGAAAAAAAATGCGTTTAAAATTAATCCGCACGTTACTAGGCATTCTCGATTTATTCTGTGCTTATAAAAGAGTAAAAGGAGTTGACGTGGAGAGGTGGCGTTGCCTTCGCGACTACTAGTGAATGCATGTCGAGCAACGGCGCATGCGCGCGGCGCTTTCGACATTGAATGAACTTCCAGGTAGCACACATCAAAGACCGGAAAAAATGCATTCCATAAGGTTTGAGTTGTGGCATGGGCTTCGCAAGACACTGACCTACGTAGGCGGTGTCACGGCTGAAACGTTAAGTACCAACCGCTGGCAAGCGCCGGCACGCGTTCCACGCGCCTACGCGTCAAATGCGTCGCGGCGCACCCCGTGGAGGAAAAGGGCGCGCAACCACTGGCAAGCGTCGACCGCGCCGACGCTCGCTTTCGGCCATGCTTTCGGCAGAGGCACAGTGTTGCCTGATCTTTTTGTTTAAAACTGTCCATGTACAGCCTAGAACGGTGCGTTATCAATCGAAGCGAATTAGACTGTCGTTAAAATATTGATTGTGCTTCACCCACCACTGTTTTGACTATTTAAGAAGTAATTAGCATCGCAATGACCAAAGTAACAACCACGGTATGCACAAGTAATCGACATCGGCGCGTGCGCTGCTAAGTTCACGTCTGCATCACGGGACACAGCCAACGATGTTTGCGAGATCGCCAACGCTTGTGCGATCGCCTTCTTGACGCCTTTTCACGGCCATGCTATTAGTGCCCAACACGAATATAATCATCCTTTTCATGAAAATGGTTCTGCTCCAAGAAGCGGACGGGAGCGGCGTCGCCCGCACCGTCGGTGGGCTTGACGTCGTTTCTTGGCACGTACTTTAGTTACGAAAAAAAAAGGAAATAGACGTTTGCTGCAAAGTCCAAACGAGGTGCCCTAAAAATTCGCCGCATAACGACTAATACTTTTCACATTAACAAAAAGACGGCTTTCCCGCGTACCAGGGGCGTAGCCAGAAATATTTTTCGGGGGGGGGGGCGGGTTCAACCATACATTATGTATGTTCGTGCGTGCGTTTGTATGTGTGCGTGTATATATGCGCAAGCAAAATTCAAAAATTTCGGGGGGGGGGGGTTTGAACCCCCCCAACCCCCCCCCCCCTTGGCTACGCCCCTGCCGCGTACCACGGGTGTCACCGTGACTAATATTCTAGCTGCCTAATATGAGTTACAGTTTATTACATGGGCCAACATTGAGAAGTTCGAATCCTGGAGCAAGCATACATACTAACTCAAATTTTTTTCAGTAGCATGGAAACAAGAAACCAACATTACTGGAAACTCACAGTTACTTATGTTCCGTCTAGCAACAAAATGCAGGTAAACTGTAGCACTGCAAGTATGGCCCGACTTTCTTGTTTTCTAATAAATGAATATGCACTGTTCACCACAAAATACGCATCGAGTTCATAATTAAACAGTCTATTTATTTATTTATTTTCAAATATTGCAGCCCAATGCAGGGCTACTGCAGGAGTGGTGTACATGAATACAAAAGGAAAGAATGTATACAGTAATATCGCAATAACTGCTTCAACAAAAGCAGATATCGCCACCTGTTGAGTGCAACTGGGTAAAAAATGAGAGAAATAGAACACTAATATCATACAAGTGCCTCCAAAAATCAGATACATTCATTTCACGAACGGAACCAGGTACATCATTCCAGTGTTCGTAAATATCAGAAAAAACTGTATTTGAACATGTTAGTGTGCACAAAAAAATGGGTTATGTCAAGATTGTGATTGCAGCTGTGCACTGTGTAGAAGGCTTTTGGACATTGTCTGTAGTCTAAATATCGCAACAAACCACACCTGACATTTCATGATGCGACAAATATCAGCCATAAGATTGGAACCGAGCACTGGTTTTTGCACGTTGTGTGTAGTCGAAATATCCTCTAGCGCAACAAACCACACTTGGTACTTCATGATGCGACAAATATCGGTCATAAGATTGGAACCAAGCACTATGTAGAAGGCCTTTGGACGTCGTCAGTAGTCAAAATACCCTCTAACATAATAAATCGTGCCTGAAACTTCATGATGTGACAGATATCGGTCATAAGATTGGAACCAAGCACTGTGTAGAAGGCCTTTGGACGTCGTCAGTAGGCAAAATACCCTCTAATATAATAAATCCTGCCTGAAACTTCACGATGCGACAGATATCGGTCATAAGATTGGAACCGAGCACTGGTTTTTGCACGTTGTGTGTAGTCGAAATATCCTCTAGCGCAACAAACCACACCTGGTACTTCATGATGTGACAGATATCGGTCATAAGATTGGAACCAAGCACTGTGTAGAAGGCCTTTGGACGTCGTCAGTAGTCAAAATACCCTCTAACATAATAAATCGTGCCTGAAACTTCATGATGTGACAGATATCGGTCATAAGATTGGAACCAAGCACTGTGTAGAAGGCCTTTGGACGTCGTCAGTAGTCAAAATACCCTCTAACATAATAAATCGTGCCTGAAACTTCATGATGCGACAGATATCGGTCATAAGATTGGAACCAAGCACTGTGTAGAAGGCCTTTGGACGTCGTCAGTAGTCAAAACACCCTCTAATATAATAAATCCTGCCTGAAACTTCACGATGCGACAGATATCGGCCATAAGATTGGAACCGAGCACTGGTTTTTGCACGTTGTGTGTAGTCGAAATATCCTCTAGCGCAACAAACCACACCTGGTACTTCATGATGTGACAGATATCGGTCATAAGATTGGAACCAAGCACTGTGTAGAAGGCTTTTGGACGTCGTCAGTAGTCAAAATACCCTCTAATAGAATAAATCGTGCCTGAAACTTCATGATGCGACAGATATCGGTAATAAGATTGGAACCAAGCATTGTGTAGAAGGCCTTTGGACGTCGTCAGTAGTCAAAATACCCTCTAATATAATAAATCGTGCCTGAAACTTCATGATGCGACAGATATCGGTCATAAGATTGGAACCAAGCACTGTGTAGAAGGCCTTTGGAAGTCGTCAGTAGTGAAAGTACCCTCTAATATAATAAATCGTGCCTGAAACTTCATGATGCGACAGATATCAGTCATAAGATTGGAACCAAGCACTGCGTAGAAGGCCTTTGCACGTCATCAGTAGTCAAAATACCCTCTAACATAATAAAGTGTGCCTGAAACTTCATGATACAACAGATTTCGCTCATAGGATTGCACCAGAGCACTGTATAAAAGTCTTTGGAAAGTTGTCTAACATAGCTAAACTGAATGAATGTCTTCATATTTCAATTATGCTTAAGTGCATGCATAGTCTAAGTTAGTGCATATACAATGAACTGAACAGAAATGAAATAGTCCTTGCAGTACATCCAAGGATTTTGCATTTGAAACCATCAAATAATTATTTCAGCTGGATTCAGTCTGGAGGAAGAGATAAATATGTGCGCAGTTTAGAATGGTGTCACAAGTGTGTGAGGTTCCAGTGAGGCACCGTTTGAATTCCTTCTAAACAAAGAGCAGCACAGTAATATTGCACTTTCATTCCTTCTGCACATACATGTGATGTCATGCTCTTCTCTTCTTACTATCGTGTCATTGTGCACCTCAGATTTCAATGGAGGTGCTTGTTACTTACAAGCTTTTTAGCAAATTAGCTGTCCAGCTGTAAACAAAACATGTGTTATATTTAAGTAAACTGTAAAACGATGGAGAAGCGCCACTGTTCACATTCTCCCGTCTATGAGTATCAGAAAAGACTAGGGAGAATGTGTGTCAGAATAGACAACCTGCAAACAAGGCATGTGCAACTGGGCATGTGCTAAGGTGTAGTTGCACGGCAGAGAAGCAGACCAAGAGTCAAGATGTGAAATAGCAGGCAACACAAGCAGCACTTAATCATGCAACTTTCTTTTTCGATCACCACACTCGCTCACGTTCGAGCTTCTATTTTATACATGAATGTAAATGAGACCGCTGACAGCTTAATGTGTCGGCATCGCTGGTACCCGGCACGAAAACACGTCACACTGCTACCAACAAGCGCACGCTTGTTGTTAGCTTGGCAACACACGCAAACGATTTGCGCCGAAGTCAACCAATGTTTCAGCGTCGTAAAACCCGCAAATCCTCCTCATGTACGTTCTCACATCACCGAAATGCGTTGGGAAGTGCGATGTTCGCTTTCGGCAATGATGAGGCGAATGGCGATGTTGAAAACAAACACACTGCGGTTAAAAACTCCTGCGTAAGCGCCACGCGAAGTCTCTAGCGTCATATATAGCGTATATGTTTCGACGGAAACAACTACCATCAATTTCCTTCAACCAAACTTCCTCACATGAACTGGTTCACACGAACTCGACGGTAGAGGCCTACGCTGAATGCAGACGACACCGCTCTGAATTGACTTCGCGGTAGGCGAGGGCTCACGCTGAGGACTTCAAACCTCCGAAGCATGTTTACACCCGTTCCGAGCGCAGATACACACAGATCAGAGCACAGGAGCAGCGACACGCCGCAGTAGTAGGTACGATGTTTTCACTCGGTCGACGATGGCACTCAAAACCGGGGCAAGGGCAGCCGGGAAGCATTCGCTGGATTTGTCGGTGTCGCTCGAACTCGGCACGAAACAGCGTCCCACTGGTAGCACTCGCGGTCGGTCGCCGTGTCGTCGACGTACTGGACAACGAAATAATCTAAAAACGTTGGTACTGGATGACGACGCGGTCACTCAGGAGCGTTTGCGACCGTAGTTTCCGTGCTTGCCCTGCACTCGCAGGTGCCTTCAAAGCGGCGGCCATTAGGCGTAGCACTCAGAGGTATCGCGGCCTCTGATTGGTTGGCGCCGCCGGCCCATGCCGGCCTCTATTTGGTTGGCGCGCCGTACGCGTGGTGACGTAGCCGAAAATATCAAAGTCGTCTTGACCCCGCGCGCCTCGAGGCGTATGGACGCGTACAGCCCTCCGCGACCGACGCCGAGAGGCGCATTTGACGCCTAGGCGCGTGCATACGCGTGCCAGTGGTTGGGGCTTTAGTAAAGGCATCTTTTCTTTTTTCAGTGAGTGCTACCCGCAAGGCATTCTCTACACAAACACACACACACACAAACATTTTACATATATATGTATATATATATATATATATATATATATATATATATATATATATATATATATAAACCTGAGGCGAACAAGCAAGGCGAGCTTGATCTGTTCATTAGTTTGATGAATCTTAATTAGGCTTGGCTCGGAAACACAGTGCGGAGGGCAATCTAGTGAGCGTCGAATACTTGGCTCATTGAATCGGTAAGCAGAACTGTCAAGCGAAAAGCGCTTGTTAGTTTTGAAGTCTTCTTCCTCGCTGTTTTCATTCACTCTGCTGCACATTGCTGCTAACATGGGTACCTGTTAAGGGAAAGTCATCAGTAAAGACAGCATGCATGTGTCCATGCCTGGACTTCCCTCTTAGTTACTCGCTCTTATTACTCTTTCAACGGCGTGAAGTGGCGTTGCGGCAACAAAGGCAGTGTGTAATAGGCTAATATTCCCTATGAAATTACCTACGCTTTTCAGGAAAGCAGCGTACACTAAAGAACGTGTTGAAAGGGCGTCGTTTAGCCTTACAAAAACAGTCCTGATATCGTGCATTCAATAATAAAGGAAACGGAAGCCAGCAGCAAAGCAGCCGGTGGAAGATCTCTCTGTCGTTGCCATGGCAAACGCGCGCGGCCGCGCTTTGTCGCATTTCCGCGTCTGCTTGCCTACCGTTTCGCCGTCTGTTCCGCACACACAGGTCCCCGCCGCCGCCGGTCTGCGCCAGCCAGCGAAGGGCGAGGGGGGGGCAATGGGAGGGGAGGGGGCCCTTGCTGAAGGCCTTGACAGTTTGAGAGAAACACCTATTCTCATTATTCTTGTCGGTAAAACACTGCCTCCGTCAAAGGGAGGCGGGCCCTTGGGACATACCCCCTAGCTACGGGCCTGGCCTATGGACTCCTAGCTGGCCCCGGTCGGTCTACGAAACTTCTTCCGAAGTACCACGGCCCGTACCGTGTGGTCTAGCAAGCTTGGTACTTCATATACGCAGTGATTCCACTCCTGCGCCAACTGCGCCAAAGTGCGCCAAATTGTATTTACTGCGCCATCCTGATAATATCGACGAAATTTGCGCCAAACTGCGCCAAAGTCTCGGGTTTGGGGGCGTCTATCACCGGCAATCGCACCGCCGGCGCGTCAGAACATGTGCAGCTCGATCTTGGGGCTGCCAATAAAGTTGCAATCATGAACCAAGAATTATTCCGCTGAATAAATAGCGCTCGCGCGTGCGTTCCGAGTAAGCCACGATGCCACGCACGGTGCCGACGCAGCTTCTGTTCTGCAAGTCGGCTCGACAGCAAAACGCGCTCTCCGCAGAGGCTCGTGACGTCTAGGCCTATCGGTAGCGAGAAAGTGCGACGGCGATTCATCGGCGGACGTCGTCTGTTCCAGAAACGCTGCTGATAGCTCGTTTCAAGCGTCGCACGGCATGTAAGGAAAGAAATGTTCAGTAATAACTACATGAGTGCCGCTAAAATGTCTGTCACTTCTGTTTCCGGACATCGCGGAATGAAATCTGGGATCGCTCGCAGTAGATATATGGGACAATATCGAATTTTCCTTGCTTCGCGTTTATGGAAGAGCGCGCGAACGGTGGAAACGCGTTGAGACTTTTCCTCAGATATACTTTATCCATGGATCTTCATCCAGAACAGCTTTTTCGTAATTCCTTCCGCCAGCACGTCCGAGTTTGTAATCACTCTGCGGTAAATACCCCCTAAAAGGCCCTGGCCTCTCGAGCTCACGTGCTAGGGTTCCAATTCGAATTTTTCGCTTGCTTTTTTAAAAATGTCATCTTATTAGTACAATCATATCTCCTGGTCGGAGCAGCCGCAAATGCGCAGCTGTCAGTAGCGGGCCTGTCGCTGACGGCCCACAGTGAAGCGGCTACGCCATGTTACACGTCCGCCCCTCGCTTTCGGGGGTCAATATAGCTAACGGTTAAAAAAAACTCAGTTTTGCTTAAGAGTGAAGCATGCAATGAATGCGATACCAAAAAATTGTATTGTGAAACAAAGTAAGACTAGCAGCTAACTCTTTTGGATCCGATCTCGCGTAACTCAACAAAACGCTGGTTTAAGGGAATATGGTCCCTCCAGGAACCGAAGCGTTTTCTTGCTCTGAGTTCTCTAAACGCGAAGTAAGCGTTGAGAGCCAGGGGCGTAGCCAGAAATTTTTTTCGGGGGGGGGGGGGTTCAACCATACTTTATGTATACTTTATGTATGTTCGTGCGTGCGTTTGTATGTGTGCGTGTATATATACGCAAGCAAAACTGAAAAAATTCGGGGGGAGTTTGAACCCCCCCAACCCCCCCCCACCCTTGGCTACGCCCCTGTTGAGAGCACTGCAAGTTTACGAGCCGTCCAGGGGCGTAGCCAGAAAATTTTTTCGGGGGGGGGTTCAACCATACTTTATGTATGTTCGTGCGTGCGTTTGTATGTGTGCCTGCATATATACGCAAGCAAAACTGAAAAATTTCGGGGGGGGGGTTCAACCCCCCCCCCTTGGCTACGCCCCTGGAGCCGTCTCCTGATGCCTCGAGATAGCGCGCGCGCAAGCGACTGCGGCCTTCGAACGACTGCGGCCCCCCCTACCGCTCCCCTGGCGTCCCTTCATGCTCCTTACGAAAGACGGGCGGGGCGTTTCCTCTCTGTTTGATGAGCAATCGACGGCAGGCCCGCACACGGGAAGATGTTATCTCATGCGCTGTCCGTGCGGCGGAGACAGACGGCCGGCTAGTTTAATCTCCGCTGCAGCCGCGTTCGTCGCCAGCGCTCGCGAGATTTTACCCGCGGCTAGAATGCGCGTGGTGATGTTATTAATTTGGACTTTATACTGAAAATTACGGCAACGGCGACGGCAAAAATCCGCCGAGAGTGTCCATATAATTGCTATCGCAAGGGTCAATGTACGGGGCAGATTTTGCGCCCCCCCCTCTTAGGTGATTAGGGGGGGGGGGCCCTGCCCCCGCTGTGCGCACGCCTATGCTCCTGAGATGATTTTTTCCATGAGATTTGCAATGAATCGAAATATTTCTAGCCTTCATAAGAGCCCCATAATAATACTCAGGTGCTTGAATGTTAATGCAATATGCTTCTGTATTGCACTCCAGGATGTAATATTCGCTGCTCCAAAGTGCTCCCAGATGCAAAATTATCTGCTCCAAAGTGCTCCAAGATGAAAATTTTGCTGCTCCAAAGTGCTCCAAAACGGAAATTTTGCTGCTCCAAAAATTGCTCCAAATCAGAAGTCCTCGGTAGCATCACTGTATACGCCGTCAAGTCGGTTGAGACTTATTGTAATCAAACAATGTCGAGGCATGAGATTGTGCATATGGACCTACTAAAGCCTCACTGTCACTGTGCAGCTGTCCGTAATTAGCTAGGATGGCTCTTTTTCGGAGGGGAAGTAAATGTAATGCAAAAGAGCAGCACTACTTGCAGAAGTAGACAACGCTGCTCCCGTAGGAAAAAGGCGACGATTCAACAATACAAGCTTTGCGTTGGTTCTACTATTACTGGTTACGTTTCTGCGTCGTCTCTAATAGTAGAGTACTTCTTTAAAACGCTTCATTATATTACAAATGGATGCCCTCATGCTTGCCTTGGTTTCGTTTTGTATTGCCTTCTTATGGTTGAAGTTGACTAAAATCTGGGTTCCTTTTCTTCGTTATTAAGTAATGGGTTGTGTGGTAATAAAAAATAAAACATTAGAAGTTTACTTGCTCCATTTCCAAAAGCGAAACCGAAACTGCAGCAATTATCTTGGTTGCAATGCTCCAGTGAAAAAACAAGCACCTAAATCTCCAACAGCGTTGTACTAGAAATAATAATTGCTGGAATTCTACGTGCCCAAACCACAATATGTTCATGAGTCGTGCCGTAGAGGAGGGCTGCGGAAATTTCGAGCACTTCAGGTTCGTAACGAGCATCTAAAACCATGTACACGAGCCTCTAGCATTTTCGCCTTGTTCAAAAATGCCGGAGCCACCGTCAAACATGTGCCCTTTGGGTCAGCAGCCGAACACCGTAACCGCTGTACCACCGCGGCAAACCTAAGCAATTTATTAGAGAGACAAAAAAAGAAGAAGAAACTGCATTGGGATTCGAACAATAGCCCCAGCGATTGCGCACAAACAGCCAGCACGAATGATCAACCCATTCAGCCACAGCGCGTGGCGGCTAGCCCGTGATACGATAGCTATTATAAAGATACTACGGTCAAACTCTCCTTGCAACGCTCCTTGCAAGTGTCCCCACCTTCCAAAGAGCAAGAACGGAATGCAAAAGTGAAAACAGCTGCTTTCTGTTTGCAAAAATGCGCTGTAGACCATGATTCGATGTTTCACAGCGCAAGGAACGAGGACGACATTGGAAAACACACACAGCGCTGAACTTAAAGCTGTCAATATTTTTAAACTTACAGCAATATATATGCGCTCTTCACCAGGAAAGAAAAAAGAATAGAGCAAATGAAGCATGCAAAAAATTCCAGAAAAAAATCGGAGAATCCCAAACAATTTTGAAACCTGATAAAAAGTGCACGAGTGCAGCTTCGCTTGCTCTTTCGAGCATCGAAATTTAATTTCTTGTGATCGTAAAATATATGTGATATCGATGATAGGTTCCACTACAATTTTTTGCACACCAGGCCTGCAATTGTCGCGTGACCAAAATCACGTAACATCGCACATCTACTTATGTGACTACAATCACGTAACAACTAGCCACGTGACTAAAAATCACGTAAAATAAAGTAATTAGTCTCGCCACTAAAATCCCGTAACGTCACGTAACTATTGACGTGACGTGTTGGCGCCAAAAACTTCGGAACAACCGGGTGGCGCGGGGCAACCTCAGCGTACGCACTAGACTCTAATAAATATGTACTTTCTCAAGTGACTAAAATCCCATCACGTAACTACTACACAAGGGGAGAAATACGGCCTTGTTGGCCGAATTTCTCCCCTTCTCGTCCTTGTGTTATTTTGCGCTGCAAATTTTTCCTAACGTTACTACTAGTGACGCGACATTTCCCCTTCAGAACCACGCAACAAGTGCGTAGTCTGGGGAACCGACCGAAACCTGAAAAGAATATATTATCCAAGCCTAGCCATATCCTATAATACTATACTATTAAAAACTTTGCACATCTAGCAATAGCTTGGTATTACTAGCAAAACCTTGAAGAAGCTAGGTCGAACGCTAGCTCCGCTTTCGGTTCCAGCATTGCGCAACCAGTACGTGCTGCGCACATTTTCATTTACAGATGTTTAAAATGGCACCTTATTGCGGTACGTTGAGGTGGTCTGCGAGTGCATGCGAAAAGCTGCTGAATCACAGGATTTTCGTTTTGTAACTGGGAGCACCAGCCCCTGGACTTCCCGAAAGCTTTGATCCGCACACGTCATATCACACGGACCTATCCGATGCAGCGCACAGTGCTATGTGATGTTAAATGAGAAGGCGTGCTGTTTTTTTTTCTGTTCACGTAGGGCGATAGATATGACAAGAGATGAATAAAAATCCCAGTTTCACCGCGAGGACGATGCAATGATTGCGATAGCAACAAATGAAGTAAAGCTGGCAGCTAACTCTTCTAGATGTAGTCTTGCGTAACTCTACAAAATGGTGCTGTAAGAGAACACAGCCACTCCGGGTAGGAAAGGGGATTTCGCAGTCTCTTTGAGTTGAGAGCGCAGCATATGGAAAGGTATATGAGCCGTCCGCTGATGCTTGTCGAGATAGCGATTTTGATTTCATTTAAGTTAGGGCGAAATCATTGAACTGCTGTTTGATAAAGAACAAATAATTTTTCCTATTCTTTGATTGGCTAAATTATCTGTTTGTTTCATTAGTAGTGTCTAACAGAAAAACGAACCCCTCGAAAAATTCCCCTTCGTTCGTTAAGATTATGACAATCACTTGCGTTAGCCCTAAAGTGAAAAGCAACTGCAAAAATGTCTAACTTTGTGATTTAATTACTATCCTTCGCTTGTCTAAGGTTAGTTCGCTTCCTTTACGTTGCTGAATTGTAGGTACATGAGAAGGTCGTAACGTCATCATGAGAAGGGAGAAATAAGTTTCCACCACAATACGCGTACAAATGTTCGAAAGAGCTTTCTTCACCATAACTTGATTGGGCGTTCTGTTCCTCAGGACGTTTATAAAAGAATAAAGTGTGTAAAAGAATAAAGTGAATAAAGAAGAAAGTGTGTCTAGCTCTACGCACCACTCCGACACGTTCAAACGATACAAAACAACTATAGAAAGGCAAAAGTTAGAAATAAAATGTGCAAAAAACGAATCCTTCAACGAACCATTCAACTTAGCTGAACTGCAAGCAGCGCTTAACTGCTGCAATGAATCTGCCCCAGGATCTGACCGTGTTATATACCAAATGCTTAAGCACTTACCCTACGAAACACAGAAAACTCTCCTCTGCCTCTATAACGCTGTATGGACTTCCGGCGAGATTCCCTCTGCCTGGAAAGAGGCTATTGTGATCCCTGTACTGAAACAGGGAAAGGATCCATCTAATGTTTCCAGCTACAGGCCCATAGCATTAACAAGTTGCCTTTGTAAAGTATTTGAGAAGATGATTAACTGCCGCTTAACACATTTCCTAGAATCAAATAAGCTGCTTGATCCATATCAGTGCGGCTTCCGAGAAGGTCGATCCACCACTGACCACCTCGTACGTATTGAGGCACAAATCCGCGAGGCTTTTGTCCACAGACAATTCTTCCTCTCTGTATTCCTTGATATGGAAAAGGCCTATGATACGACGTGGCGGTTTGGCATACCGAGAGACCTGTCACACTTAGGCATACGTGGCCGGATGTTAAATATAATTGAAAGTTATCTGTCAAAACGCACATTCCGTGTTCGGGTTGGAAATGCTTTGTCACGATCGTTCGTGCAGGAAACCGGCGTTCCACAGGGTGGTGTGCTCAGCTGTACACTTTTCATTATAAAAATGAACTCGTTGCATCTTTGTATCCCACGAACTATGTTTTATTGCACGTATGTTGACGACATCCAAATAGCGTTTAAATCTTTCAGTCTCGCCATTTGTGAGCGGCAGGTCCAGCTTGGCCTGAACGAGGTGTCCCAATGGGCAGATGATAACGGGTTCCGGTTAAATCCACAAAAGAGCACCTGTGTTCTCTTTTCAAGAAAGAGAGGCCTCCACCCAAATCCCGAAATTGACCTGCATGGCCAGCGGTTACCTGTAGAGGTGGAGCATAAGTTTCTAGGCGTCATTCTGAACTCTAAACTCACCTTTATAGCACACATCAAATACATAAAAAATAAGTGCATGAAGACTATGAATATCCTAAAAGTGTTGTCGCGTACTTCATGGGGCAGTGACCGGAAATGCCTAATGAACCTGTATAAAAGCCTCATTCGAACGCGCCTAGACTACGGGGCCGTTGTTTATCAGTCTGCAACACCGAGCGCCCTGAAGATCCTTGACCCTATCCACCATTTGGGCATCCGTCTCTCTACGGGTGCTTTTCGAACGAGCCCCGTAGAGAGCCTTTACGTTGAATCCAATGAGTGGTCGCTCCACCTGCAGAGATCCTACATATCGTTCACGTATTTTCTCAAGGCGCACGCAAACAACGAACACCCCTCACACTCTACTGTCAATGATTTGTCTAGCTCTGCACTTTTTGACAATCGTCCTTCAGTGAGACAGCCCTATTCACTTCGTGTGAGGGGCCTAGCTCAGGAAACGGGTGTGCCACTTCTTGAACACTGTCTAATGGCTCCCGCTGCACAACTCCCGCCATGGCAGTGGCAGCGTATTGACTGCGATATATCTTTCACAAAACGCGTTAGGGGACAATGTTATGCCAATTGCGGCAAGTTGAGATTGGCTTCAAACGAAAGCAGATTGTCAGGAGTACATGTGATTTCTTGACCATTAACATAACTTGCTTAGTTTTACGACAGTGGCCATTTTTGTCTCGAAAAACAGGCCTCATTTTTCGCCGTTTCCATAGACTCCCATTGTACAATGTTTAACTGCTCTGGGAACAAAATTGAAGCTTACTGCAACAAGATCGCTGCAGTCCTCTCGTGCGTTTAGGTTCCCAGAAGCGCTCTGTGGTCTGCGTTTTTCAACATTCACCTTCTACACTTAATTATTCGGGAAAAACTCGCCAGTTCCATTGAAAATGCGCTAGCTTCGCACCGGGGCCGCCAGGGGCACTGGCTGTGATGTGTCCACAAAAGCTGGATATGACTGCCCTTGCCGATGAAGTAGTTGTACACATCCTCGGCAACACTGCTCAGAAGGTGCCCAACTTTGTCCTCTTCGGACATTTGATGATTCACCGTCTCGCACAACTTGAGGATCACCTCTATGTACGTATAGTGCAGGTCTTACCTGGCATTTGAGTACGCTGAAGAAATGTCTGCCCGCTTTCTTTTCGTGGTCGAATCTCAGAAGCACTCTGATTTCAGAAGCGAATGGATCTCAGGTCATTAGTGATTCTTCGCGGTTATCGAACCACAACAGCGCAGCGTCATTGAGGAAGACAGCGACATACTCTATCTGAGCCGTAGGATTGCAGCTGTTGCAATTACTCACACGCTTGTAGTGGGGGAACCATCCTCCACGTTCTCGCCGGGTTTTCTTGAGAAATGCCAGGGCTACATCTGACGCATCCAGGCTCCGGCTGTCCGTGACGGAGGAGTCCAAGATGACTGTGGAACGCTGTTGTTGGACATCGGGATCTCCAGTAGTGTTGGAGGCAGTCGAAGGAGGTGTCGGCTTTGGCGTAGACCTAGCGGTACTTGCTCCGTCGTCTTTGTCGCACTACCCAGCACTGCCACCAGAAAACTGTTACGGTTAAGGTTTAAGTATGGTTATTTACAGGGGAGGTTGATGGTTGCGTAATGATGGCATCGGTAGACTCCACCAACTCACGTCTGCTTCCTCTCCTCCTTGCCCGGCTTAGGCCCGTATTCACAAACCGACCTTATCCTTATCTTTTGCCCTCCTTACCTTTTCGGCACCTTAACACGTTCCATAAACAAACCTTATGCCTCAATCCAGACTTTCCTTAACCTCATCACCGTGGACTGGTGGCGTTCGATAAGGTAGCCCTGCAGGCACCTTAAAGCGCCACTTATGCGGCGCGCTATGGCTGATTACGCAAGAAGCTTTACAATGTCAATAAAGAAAAGGTGACGTAGGCTGCCGGCATCCATATGTGCAATTTATGCTGCGAGTGCTTGGGAACCGTCAAAATTCCATGGAAGAGTTCAGCGACGATGTGTTACTGAGCAGATTCCGCTTATCGAAGCGAGCACTTCATGTCCACGACCTTGCCGCTGGAAACGGCCCCCACTGCGTCGGTGTTCCCGCGCCACCGCTCCTTCTGCTGCTGGTGGCACTTTGTTTCTACGGCGCAGGCACTTTCCAAATTGTGAATGGCGACTTCTACATTGCCCCGCATTATTAAACGCCTGAAGAAATCAGTCAGGGTACGGCGCGGAAGCCGACGCGTTTCACTGCAGGATGGGATACTTTTACCCATTTTGCACTCACGTTGCTGCTGCTCTGTGCGCAGCCGCACGTCGTTCTTGCTGCTTTGAGCTGCTCCCACTTTCTCGCGTTGTACCTTCACAAACACCGAGTGCTACCACAACTCAACGCTTTCACGTCGATGAGCAGCGCTGGATCTTCAGTGAAATTCAATTTTCGCCTTTCTATCCCACTCAATAACAAGCCTCTGTATGATGCACGTAAACAGCCACACACGCGGGCAGACGGACAAAAGCCGCTCGCAACTTCGTGCGCCTGTCGGTGCTCTCGTAGAAACCAGCGCTTCGTGGACCGGCGCGTCTGACTCCGCATATGCCGGCGCGTCTACGCGAGCCGCCGGTTGCTATGACAACGAAAAAAAACGTTAACAAAGAAAAGGAGTAAACGGCGCGGCCACGCGAGGCGCGTTCGTACCGAAACTTGCGCGGGTATGCGTTCCTGCATTTTGCTTATTGTTTTGAGGAGCATGCAGCTTGTTATTCTTGCTAATAAACCAACAATGAGCCAGCAAAAGTTCGTAGCCTCGCTCCCATGCTCGTTCCTTATGACGACAAGGCCGCCTTTCGTAAGGCTGCCTTAAAACCGAATAAGGCGAGTTTATGAAACGCACTGGGACCTTTTCTTATCCTTATACTTTTCCCTTCCTTACGAAAGGCCGCCTTATAGCGTTAAGATAAGGTTGGTGTGTGAATACAGGCCTTATACCCGTTGGAAGATATACATACACACACACACACACACACACACACACACACACACATATATATATATATATATATATATATACATATATATATATATATATATATATATATATATATATATATATTGGATCCAAGCACTGGACATGGCCGGCGGAGAGGAAGTAACTGCGCAGGAAAAGTGTACGCCATTCGAACTTCACTACGCACACACACACACACAATATATATATATATATATATATATATATATATATATATATATATATATATATATATATATATATATATATGCGCAGTTACTTCCTCTCCGCCGGCCATGTCCAGTGCTTGGATCCAAAATGCTACGCGACAGATATGACCGCGCGGTGATTGTGTTAAGAAGGGTCCCCCGTATTTTATTACATCTTGCGCAAATATTTTTTCCGCGTGTGGCCAGAAATACACGGACAGGCGAAAACTCACCTAAACTTGTTAGCAAGAATATATATATATATATATATATATATATATATATATATATATATTGTAAAGGCGTTTATTGACGGCTGGATTGACGGCGACGATGCACGACAGCCACGACGAAGCGCAGACTCTTCGTCTTCGAGAAGAGACGAAGAGGGCGACCCACTAGAAGGCGCTTGAGAGGACGGCCCATTACAACGTTCCAATGCTTCTCTACAATTACCCCGGGTACGAAAAGGGAGCCGTCCGGCGACCTAGCAGCTGGTCACTATGAGCGGGTCATGGTAGGGCTTGAGGCGCTCCACGTTGACAATGTCGCGCCCTCGACGGCGCATGTCGGAAGATGGGTCGATGGGTTCAATCAGGTAGTTGACCGGGGATGTGCATTCGACGACACGGTAGGGGCCTTCGTATTTGGGCAGCAGTTTCGAAGAGAGGCCAGCTGCAGTGGTAGGGACCGAGAGCCACACGAGTGCTCCGGGTAGGAACGTGGGTGCAGAAGTGTTGGTCTCACCGCGGATGCTTTTCTGCCGCTCTTGGTCCTGCGTAGTAAAGGTCTTCGCAAGCTCACGACACTCCTCAGCAAGTCTGGCTGTGGCAGAAATAGGCGCACACTCAGATCGATCCGGCTTGTATGGAAGGATTGTGTCGATTGTGTGCGACGGGTGCCTGCCGTACAATAGGAAAAATGGTGAGAAACCAGTGGTGCTTTGAGGGGCGGTATTGTAGGCGTAGGTGACGAAAGGTAGAATGGAATCCCAATTTGTGTGATCGGCGGCGACATACATCGAGAGCATGTCTCCGAGCGTGCGGTTAAAGCGTTCCGTGAGCCCATTCGTCTGCGGGTGGTAAGCAGTAGTTTTGCGGTGAACAACGTTGCACTCTTTGAGGATGGCTTCGACGACTTCCGACAGGAAGACACGGCCTCGATCGCTGAGCAGCTCCTGGGGTGGACCGTGGCGCAGCATGAACCGGCGGAGCAGAAAGGAGGCTACATCGCGCGCTGTAGCCGCTGGGAGGGCGGCAGTTTCGGCCTATCGCGTAAGGTGGTCTACAGCGACGATGGCCCAGCGGTTACCAGCCGAAGTCAGAGGGAGTGGCCCATACAAATCGATGCCAACGCGCCCAAACGGCCGGTCAGGGCAAGGTAAAGGCTGCAGACCTGCTGGTGACTGGTGCGTTGAAGTTTTGCGGCGCTGACAATCGATACAGGAGCGAACGAACTTCTGCACGTAGCGGTACATGCCTCGCCAAAAGTACCGTTGGCGAATGCGGTGGTATGTTTTCGATACCCCAGAGTGCGCACACTGCGGATCAGCGTGGAACGATTCGCATATTTCAGAACGCAGACTGCGGGGTATTACTAGTAGCCACTGGCGGCCGTCGGCGTTGTAATTGCGTCGGTGGAGGAGGTCGTCGCGAATGGCGAAATGGTGGGCTTGACGACGCAACGCGCGAGTGGATGGTGTTGCCGAAGGATCAGTAAGCAAGTCTAGCAGTGAAGCGATCCATTGATCCTTGCGCTGTTCGGTAGCGACAGTGTGAACGTCGATGGAACAAACGGCATTGTGAGACATTGAGCTGTGGGTATTGTCGTCAGGCAAGGGGGAGCGCGAGAGTGCGTCGGCGTCAGCATGCTGGCGTCCGTTGCGGTACAGCACGCGGATATCGTAGTCCTGTAGGCGAAGTGCCCAGCGGGCGAGGCGGCCTGATGGATCCTTCAATGATGACAACCAGCAGAGTGCATGGTGGTCGGTGATGACATCAAATGGGCGACCATACAAATAAGGTCGGAACTTTGTAAGGGCCCAGATGATCGCCAGGCATTCCTTTTCGGTGACGGTGTAATTGGTCTCGGCTTTGGTGAGCGTACGACTTGCATATGCCACGACATATTCAAGGAACCCTGGTTTGCGCTGCGCAAGGACAGCGCCAAGGCCAACACCGCTGGCGTCTGTGTGTACCTCTGTAGGGGCCGTAGGGTCGTAGTGGCGTAGTATGGGAGGCGACGTCAACAGACGACGGAGCTTCGCGAAAGCGTCGTCGCACTCTGACGACCATGAATTGAGGGACCCGTTACTTCCGAGGAGCTTCGTCAGCGGCGATATGACAGTCGCGAAGTTTCGAATGAAGCGCCGGAAGTAGGAACACAGTCCTACGAAACTGCGCAGTTCTTTGACGGACGTAGGTTTGGGGAACTCGGTCACGGCCCGAAGCTTGGCTGGATCGGGAAGAATACCGTCCTTGGACACGACGTAACCGAGTATTGTCAGCTGCCGTGCTGCAAATCGGCACTTCTTTAGATTCAGTTGTAGACCGGCGTCGCTCAAACGCATCAAAACATGCCGCAGGCGTTGAAGATGCGTGGAGAAGTCCGGAGCGAAAACAACGACGTCGTCGAGGTAGCACAAGCATGTGTGCCATTTCAGGTTGCGCAGAACGGTATCCATCATGCGCTCAAAGGTGGCGGGCGCATTACACAACCCAAACGGCATGACGTTGAATTCGTACAAGCCGTCGGGCGTGACAAAGGCGGTCTTCGGTCGAGCGTCATCAGCCATGGGTACTTGCCAGTACCCTGAGCGCAAATCGAGAGATGAAAAGAATTCTGCTCCTTGCAGGCTGTCAATCGCGTCGTCTATTCGCGGTAGTGGATACACGTCCTTACGAGTGATCTTGTTGAGTCGTCGGTAGTCCACACAGAACCGCACAGAACCGTCCTTCTTCGCAACAAGAACGACAGGAGACGCCCAGGGGCTGTTAGAAGGTCGAATAACATCGCGTCGAAGCATGTCGTCGACTTGCTCGTTGATTACACGGCGTTCTGTGGGAGATACGCGATATGGACGTTGCCGCAGTGGCGGCTGGGCGCCAGTGTCGATGCGATGCGTAACGGCGGAAGTGCGGCCGAGAGAAGTTTGAGCGACATCGAAAGAAGAGCGAAATTCGTCCAATAGACCCAGAAGCTGGGAGCGCTGGACCGGTGTAAGGTCGTCAGCAATGGAGGAACCAAAGACATCAGCGGGTGATGAACCAAACGTCGAAAGAGCGCCGAGCGTACTGGAACTGTGGCAGTGCATTTCATCTGGTTCGTCCATAACTTGTGCGTCTTCGAGGGGTTCCACGCTGCCGAGACATTCCCCTAGGACCAACGTAACACTGTACGGAGATGGGTTGATAACGAAAATTGACGTACTGCCCTGAGTGACTTGCACGGTCGCGAAAGGCACCAGCATGCCTTTCCTCGTGCAAACACGGTCAGATGGCGAGAGAAGTGCAACGGTGTCAGAGAGACTGGCGCAGTACACTGACACCGCCGTCGACGAGTTTGCAGGCACCTTGGTGTCGTCTTTGACAAGTACCTTGCCCGCAGCCGCTGGACTGTCTGCCAGCGCCAATTCAGAGAAGGGTGAGAGCTCTATTTCGGCTGGTGCGCAATGAATGACGGCGTCGTGGCGGGAGAGAAAATCCCATCCTAGGATGACGTCGTGAGAGCAGGCAGGAATTATGATCAATTCGACGGCGTACAGAGCATCCTGAATAATGACGCGAGCTGTGCACACCGTTGTTGGGTGAATACTTTGGGCGCTGGCTGTACGGAGGGAGAGCCCGGAAAGCGGCGTCGTCACTTTTCGCAGTAATCGGCTAAACTTGGCGTCGATAACGGATACGGCGGCTCCAGTGTCGATAAGGGCAGATGCGCGAACACTTCGAGAAGAGACGAAGAGGGCGACCCACTAGAAGGCGCTTGAGAGGACGGCCCATTACAACGTTCCAATGCTTCTCTACAATATATATATATATATATATATATATATATATATATATATATATATATATATATATATATATATATATATATATATATATAATATATGTGTGTGTGTGTGTATGGAGAGAGAGGGAGAATACCTTGCGGGTAGCACTCACTAAAAAACAGAACAGATGCCTTTACTATCGTTTCAGCCGTGACACCGCCTTCGTCAGAGTCTTGCGAAGCCCGTGCCACAGCATAAACGTTATTCACTGCATTCTTTTCCCGCTTCTAATGTGTACCACCTAGAAGTTCATTCATTCAATGTATAAAGCGCCGCGCGCATTAGGCGTTGCTCGACATACGTTTACTAGTAGTCGTGAAGGCAACGCCGCCTCTCAACTTCAACTCCTATTTTGCTCTTTTATAAGCACAGAATAAAGCGACAATGCCTAATAATATGCGGATTAATAATAAACGCAATTTTTCTTTAGTAAATAGCAGCGCACTGCGTACAGCATTCTGCACAACTCATTCGTGCACTATGAAGGCTTGCCCGTCAGGGAATCCTAAGTGAATCTCCTGGAAAGAAAGGCTTAAGATTTCCTTAGGAATGCCTGCACATCTTCATGGCAACAGAAGGAGCTCCGCTCACAACTCAATAAATTTTCATATGCTGAGTGAACGAAAGAACGGGGAATTAAACGGTTCGCTTTTCTCTGCTGTGTCTTGTGACCCGTTGTTGAGCAAGTCAAATGCATTTTATATTTTACATTACGAGTGATACAGAATAAAGAAGTGGTTTTGAGAGATTGTAGGAATAGTTACTATATTATGTCGCATTAACATTCATTGTTGTCAGCGCAAAAACGCCAAAATTCGCTTTTCTGAAACTGTTTGTGCTGATGAAAGTGGACGATTGGGCCAGTAGGTGATTCATGATTGACTTTGTGCTTGCTGAAGTGCAAAGTTGAAAGAGACTGCGCCTACAGAATATGGAAGGAGTGCTTCAGGAGAGCTTCCAGCCCATTAGAGTAACCTGCTGGTGTAGCTGCGCCAACAGGATTCAATACAATCACCTCCAGCATATGAGTCAGTTGGCCGTGAGAAAAAAAGGGGAAGAAAGAAAAAGAAGATATGCAATAGGATAGATAGATATCTGTTTTGGGCGGGATAGACGGCAGATCTAGAGGTTATTACACAACACGTCGGTCGTATGTGTTCTACTATACGTTCCTTCCTAACAAAAATGCTTACCAAGTTCGCATTTTCCTGTGTACAATATGAACATTCAACGACTGTATCATTCTTGCACACCCAATTCCACGGCGCCAAGCTGAGCGTTTCAGCCACATTTCGATAAGAACTAATTGAAAACAAATAAAAGCTATCTTTAATTTCGTTTTTTTACTCTCATTCCTACCATCCTCAAACTTATCCTGTTTCTAATTTGAGGTAACGCAAGGAGCAAAGGAGCTACACCTAAGTGGTACTCCAAAGGAAATTCGGTTATTATGCAACCAAAATATCCTGTTCGCTCCCAAACATAATGGTTCCCGCTAGCTGAAAAAGAAACTGGAAAGTAGCATGCTGCTCCAGTATCCCGCCGGTACGGCAGCGCAAGAAACTAAACGAACAAACAAACAAAAAACCACGATTTTCTTGAAGCATCGCGGGTGCGTCTATAACGGCCGGACATCTGACATGGTATGTCTAGAAAAACTGCCAATTCATTGCCGGTCGTCGCCGTCGAGATAACGCCGACACACAGCGTTCTCTTTTCTGAGCACTGACGTGAAGCGACAGTCTCGGGGCGTGTGTACTGTTTCTTTTATTCTCTTTTATTTAGTGCCGCGTCACTGCATAGGTCTTGGCGGGACTTTTGAATTCTTTAAGGTCGATACGCCACGTGGTGTCGTTCACGCGAACTAGGGCGCTGGTGTCCAGAAAAGCTGCATATGTTGTTTTGTTGTGAGCCTTCGTTATATTCGTGTGAACTACTCATTGTGTAGATTTTGCAAACTTTTACTGCAATTTCATTTTCTCATCATAATATCACGTTCTGCTTTTCAGCGACAGTTTTCATGGTGCTCACGCTCAACAGGAGCGACAGCCTAGCAAGTCACAAGTCTGATGCCTCCAGCCGCCACCACTATTTGATTTATTCTTTATCATAAGGAATAAAGGTTGAAACAGGATGGTGATTTCTGCAGTTTATTTTGCACCATATCACACTATGCACATCTTAGACACACATTTTCGTTGGCTATACTCATACAAGCACTCCGGCACTTCCTGGACCGAAGGACCGGCGCGGCTCTCAGGACTGCGCCAGGAAAGCCAAAAAACCAGTAACGGGGCCGGATGACGGTCCTGCTACATAAGTACCAAGCTTTTTCAATCCGTACACACAGCGCTATTTTATTTCCAATATGAAGACAGAAATCTTACAGTGGAACGTGAGAGGTCTTCTGAGAAACCTCGATGACATTCAGGAACTCATCCATAAGCATGCTCCAAAAGTGCTGTCTGTACAGGAAACCCACCTCAAATCAAAACACACAAACTTCCTTTGCCAATACACTGCCTTCCGTAAAGACCGCGATGATGCTCTGGCATCGTCTGGTGGAGTAGCGATTATAGTGGTAAAAATATAGCGTGTCAACAGCTACATCTACAAACCCCTCTCGAAGCAGTGGCTGTTAGAGCGGTACTTTTGAATAGGCTTCTTTCCATTTGCTCTATTAGATTCCCCCACATCATAAGCATCAAAAGCAGGAATTTCCATCTCTAATAGATCAGCTACCAGAACCATACATTATTCTTGGAGACTTCAATGCACACAGCACACTATGGGGTGACTCCCGTTGCGATGCACGAAGTCGTTTGGTGGAGCAGTTTCTGTTCACCACCGGCGCTTGTCTATTGAATAAAAAAGAACCTACATACTGTAATCTGGCAAATAAAACATATTCTTGCATAGATCTAAGCATTGTCTCTCCAACTCTTCTACCTGATCTGAAATGGCATGTCATTAAAAACCCGTACGGGGAGCGACCACTTCCCGATAGCTCTGCAAACATCGGAATCCAATGAACGTACTCCTCAGTCCCCTCGATGGAAGGTCGACTCAGCGAACTGGGAGCAGTTCCTAAATGAAACTCTGTTAAAATGGGCTGAAATACGTGGTTTAAGTATAGACGGTGCTGTTGAGTACTTCACCGCATTTCTTATCGCTGCCGCATCTAGGTGTATCCCTAAAACAAATGGATCATCCTGCAAACGCTGTGTACCATGGTGGAACAACGAGTGCCGGAGCGCTCGTAAGAATCAAAACAAAGCATGGGGTTTGCTCCGCGATTCTCCTACTGCAGAAAATTTAGTCAACTCTAAACAAATAAAGTCTCAAGGAAGGAGAACGCGCCGACAGGCTAGAAGAGAGAGCTGGCAAGCATTTATATCAAGCATCAATTCCTATACAGACGAGGCAAAGATGTGGAATAGAGTGAACATAATAAGAGGCCGCCAACCACACTCACTACCACTGGTAAACACCGAAGGAGACACCTTAGAAGACCAGGCAAATTTTCTGGGCGTACATTTTATATATATCTAGTTCGTCGAACTACTCAGAGACATTTCAAACATATAAAACACGAATAGAACAACTGCCAATAGAAAGAAAAGGTACAAACAGCGAAGCAAATACAACCGACCATTCGTCCTTGCAGAGCTTCAGGCATCCCTTAACTGTTGTAAAACATCTGCCCCCGGTTTCTGACCGCATAGTATATGAAATGTTACAACATTTGCACCAGAAACCCAGAAAACACTCCTTTGTCTTTACAATACGATATGGTCTTCAGGCCTTATTCCGTCTGCTTGGAAAGAAGCTATTGTTATCCCCATCCTCAAAGAAGGAAAGAACCCTTCTTTCGCAAATAGTTACAGGCCCATAGCATTGACGAGCTGTCTCTGCAAACCTCTTTGAAAAAATGGTAAACCGGCGCCTTCTTCATTACCTTGAAAGCAACAATCTTTTAGACCCCCTCCAATGTGGTTTCAGGGAAGGTAGAACCACAACAGATCACCTTGTCCGCATAGAGGCGATCATACGGGATGCCTTTATACACAAGCAGTTTTTCTTGTCAGTGTTCTTAGACATGGAGAAGGCATACGACACCACGTGGCGTTTCGGCATTATTCGTGATCTCTCCGGCATGGGTGTCCGCGGCAACATGCTAAACACTATTGAGAGTTATCTGTCCGACAGGACATTTCGCGTAAGAGTAGGTGATGCGCTGTCACGACCATTCACGCAGGAGGCAGGTGTACCTCAGGGTGGTGTGCTGAGCTGCACTCTTTTTATCATAAAAATGAACTCCTTGGGCACTGTGATACCACGCACACTCTTTTACTCCGTCTACGGGACGATGTGCAACTTGGTTTCAAGTCTTGCAATATCGCTATCTGCGAGAGGCAAGTGCAGCTTGCTCTGAACAAGGTATCCAAGTGGGCAGATGCGAACGGATTTAAGCTAAATCCCCAAAAAGTACCTGTATTCTGTTCTCAAGGAAGAGAGGAGTATTACCGGGACCCTAGCATAGAGATCAGTGGCGAACGACTATCAGTGAGCTCTGAGCATAAATTCCTTGGCATCATATTAGACTCAAAACTAACATTTATCGCGCACCTCAAACACATAAAAGCAAAATGTCTGAAAGCAATGAACGTTCTCAAACTTTTGGCGCGTGCGGCGTGGGGCAGTGACAGACGATGCCTGCTGAGCTTGTATAAGAGTCTCGTAGGCTCACGCCTTGACTTTGGAGCTGTAGTATACCAGTCTGCCTCACCTAGCTCCCTAAAAATGTTAGACCCCGTTCACAACCTTGGTATCCGCCTTGCAACCGGTGCCTTCAGAACTAGCCAGTAGAGAGTCTTTATGTTGAAATCGGATGAGTGGCCTCTCTATCTCCAAGAACCTACTCCAGCCTCAAATACTTCCTGAAGGTAAATGCAATACCCCCAAACACCCTGAATAAAGTCCTTAATGATACGACATGTACCAGCCTCTATCAGAATCGCCGAACGGCCCGGAGCACTCTCACTCCGTGTGAGGAGCCTCTGCCACTCATGGAGGTTGGCCTTATAGAACATCGTCTCATGGCTCCTGCAAACGCGTTAGCACCGTGGCTACTGGCAAGTTCTTGATTGTGACACATCTTTTATTGAGGTGACGAAACATGCACACAGGCACACATCACAATGCATTTTCTTGATCTTCAGAGTAAGTATTCCTGCTCGGAGTTCTACACAGATGCGTCAAGGTCACAAACTGGTGTATCTTATGCAGCTCTTGGCACTAACTTCTCTGAATCCAACGTTATGGATGCGGAAACAAGTATCTTCACTGCTGAAGCTTATGCAATACTATCAGCTGTAAAGCACTCACTAAACAAAAATAGAGAAGGTCCGTAATTTTCACCGACCTCATTAGTGGTCAAAGCTTTAAAGTGTCTCCGGAAAAGTAAAAATCCTGTAATAAATATCTTTATTCCGCCCTGTGTACAGCATACATGTCAAACCAGCATGTCATAGTATGCTGGGTACCTGGACACATAGGTATAAAAGGGAATGTCCTTGCCGATGAAACTGCGGGAATGGCGGTAACAAGAGCGAGCAACCACTCTTTAGTCTCCCGGCAATAGACTTGAAATCATTTATAAGGAAAAGGCTAAGGAATTACTGGCAGCAACAATGGGACAAAGAAATACACAACAAACTACACACAATTAAGCCCCACATAGGTAACTGGCTACCAATGTCAAAAACACGGAGAACAGAAGTTATGTTTTGCCGCCTAAGGATCGGTCACACGTGTAGCAACACAGCTACCCGCTGACCTCTTGGAATGCCATGAGCTGGAGACATACAGGAAAAAGTATTTTCCATTGCCATTCCGCCAGCATGTGCCGTTACATCCTGCAATGTTCATCGGGAATGTAGCCGCGTTTCAAAACAGAGTCCCTTTTAGCATTTCTCAATGACTTAAATTTTTTCGAGTCATCTACGCTGGGAGACAGCAGCGCGACCTCCTGAGAGAGGTTGTTGCTGCAGCAGTTTTAAGGGAAGCACCTACCTCGTAGCCCTTGCGCGCAAGGACCTAGTTTAGGTATCGGTGCCACGTGCATAAATTTATGAACCCATTATGACAATCTGCCATACAGACCATAATCATCGACCACCTAACGCGCCATTGCCATATTTTTAATCTCTATATCTTCTAAGCTTGGATAAAGCTATTTATTTTAGGCCACTTTACAGCCCCCCCTACATAATACATCGTACTCCATTTGTCGCTTACTGAATAGTCATAGCGCGGGCGCTCTTTGGCCACACTTGGCCCTTGCGCCATTAAACACCATCATCATCAACAAGCATGTAAATGAGAGTACCTAAACTGCCTAATTAGAAATCGCAGACCATCATTTCGCGCTTTCTATATTACTTTGCTGGAAAAGGTGTGTTATTTTTCACGAGTTTTATGAAAATAACGTTAAAATTGAACAATTCTTTTTTTGTAGTCTGGCAGAACGGCAAGTATTATGGACTTGGTTAAAAAAATACTTCAATGTTTACAACAGTAGACGCGGCAGAAGTAGAGCAAGGGTTTAATGAGTAGCTCAAAACGTTTGTGAGTCGCTTGACTCTTCGGTGTGGGAAATTTGGCCTCCGAAGGTGTGTTACCTGTAAGAGTCGTCTGATTCCCTCAATAGTGGTAACGTGATCCTTCGGATAAGAGTCTTTGCACTCTTCCTAGAGCGTGAGGGAACTCTGCTAGTCCTAGAGCGCGCCGACTCGACCCCCAAGAGAATCACCGTGACTCTTTAACGATAGTCGTATACGTGGCAAGTCAGAACTCTCCGAAGAGTCACCTATACTCTTTTTTTTTCTTAGCGCGTACGATAATTCAAGGGGAAGCGCTTTACTGTTTGAAGCCAGATCGGGATGCCTTAGAACGCCTAGTTATGAAGCGAGATTCAGTACAGAAAAAGAACAATGCACATGCTGCGGGAAAGATAGGGAAACGGTGGAGCATGTTCTGATTGAATGTGGAGATATCCCCCCCCCCCGTTGTACGTTAGGGCACGAGCCTGCACGAAGCCTTGGGTTCTAGGGATAACAATGAAAAGCTGAACACACCCACGATTCAAATAAGTAAGAGACGGTTAGAGTACTGGTGGCAGAAGATAATAAAGAGCAGAAATAAATATTGGAAGAGGCGAGCTGGCGTTGGAGCCGGCAGCTGCGGCGCTCCGGCGGGTGAGGGAGAGAGTGACGTACGCGCGCCCTGTGAGGGAAGCGTGCGAGGGGTGCGTGACGTCAACGCCCAGCTGCGGCGTGACCTACTTGGCACGCTCCAACACATGCGCTGAGGGAAGCGCGTTGCCTCGCGTTTTGTGCGGACGGGCAGCGTTACACAGGCTAGTCAAAGAGCTGCTAAAAAATCTAAAAAAATAAGGTCATTCTGCCTTAAAGGGCGGAGAACTGGGCTGAGAATTCACGTATTTTTTTTCCTGTAGTAAGATAGATTTACCAGAAGTAGAGACATTAGGCCAACATAAGAAAAAGAAAACAAAAGGGAAAAATTTTTTTTTAATCGAGCCTGCTGGCACACTTGTCACCGCCCCGTCATAAAGGGGACGCTCATAGCATCAGTCCATCCATAGGTCAGCGCCACCAGTAGCGCCCACGCGCGTGATCCCGTTTGTCATATGTTGCGGGCGCTCTTTCGGAACGAGCAGCGCGTGTTATTGTCTAGATTGCGCAGAACTGAACACATAAAGATATTTAAAATGCAAGCGGTCTTCTTAACGGCAATGACCTTTACGCCGGCAATCATATTTACCGCGTTAGGGAGGAAACTGTGTCTGCAAGGGGCCCTCCGAATTCACTGGCAAGTGTGTTGCTCAGATGAAGAGCGTCGACTAGGACGTCCGCCTTTAGGTTATCAAGGCTTATCAAGGTTTTGTATTATATAGAATAAATATTTTTTTTATATATATTACGCAAAGAGCTTCCTTTGGCTTTTTCGTCCGTTCTGTTGGTATTAGGTGTTCGGGCTAAGCGAGAGAGAAGTTCGTTGGCTCTGTTTCTCTCGCTGTTCAAGGCAAAATCCTCATTTGTCGCATCAACGCGTAGTGTAACCGTCGGCGTCCCGCGACGGCGGCAGCGGGGATGAGGGGTGCAAACAATCATCGCGTGATGACGTCTTACATGACGTCATGATGACGTCACGGATCGCCAAAATATGAGGTCATTATGACGTCAAAGTAACGTAACTTCACATGATGACGCCATCACGTACCATCGTAACTCGGTCAAAGGCGATGCGATTACGGAGGCAATGCAAAACCCAGGTTATCTGCCTCCGATCTTGGAGGCAGTGCAAAACCCAGGTTATCTGCCTCCGATCTTGGAGGCAGTGCAAAACCACGTTAGGTAAGGAAGCTTTCGAAGGATACTAGTGCAGCGTCAGTACATCGGCTGAGAGGAAAAAATTACACCATTTATCCAACCTATCAACAAGTTCTCCTGAGGCCCTCCGGGAGCGGTGGCGGCTAGTGCTGCTCAGCTCGGAGGTCGAAGACCAAAGATGGGCCATCCAGCAGGCCAGGGAGGCTATAGGGAGACAAGGTCTCCTGGTGTCTACCTGTGCGGTCTAGCCCGGACCACAAACATGCCGGATCTCGTAATAAAGTTTATTCACTCACTCCCGCTAAAGGGGGACCATGAGGCGATGCGAAGCCGGAGCACTTGCACGATCGCGTTCCGTTGGCGTTCTTTGGGCATTCACCGACCTCGCGTCGTGGAACGCGAAGAGGAACGCTACGCACGTATTGTATTCCCTCTAGCCTGGCCGTTAATTCTCACAGGGCGAGCGGGGATCGCGGTCGGCAGGCGTGCGAGAGGGGGCAGCGTAGGAGAGGAGAGAGAGGGGGAGGGGACGCGCATGCGCTGGTGCTGATCGCGGCGTTGCGCAGGAGAGAATTTCGGCATGTCTAGCCCGCGTTTCAGAGGAACAGTGGAAAGGGGAAGTGGAGAGGGGGAGTGGAGAGGGAAAGTGGAGAGCGGGAGGGGAGAGGGTATGCGCATGCGCAGTAAGGGTGGTCACGCCGCACACCACCACCACCGGATTGAACTCCGCCATAAGATACTTCGCATCTAAAAGAAGTATCACGCAGTGCGCTAATAAAGGCTGCAAAGAGATTTCCCACAACATTTTGGTGCCGAAACCCGGGAAGCCGCGGCCTTCATCCCACGAGCTGTCGCTTCCGATCTGGACTTCTTCTTGCAACCAGACCGTCATGGAGCAGTGCCAAGAACAAGCGGGCTTCGCGTCGATGCCAGAGTACGAGGATTGTGAATGAGGTAAATCAGCTCGTACAGTCAGACCAGTTCGAGCTCTCGACGCTTCACGTCCTCCACAGCCGGTTAAAGGCGGTCCAGACGGAGTTAGCTGCGCTGAACGCCGAGTTGGAAACCTTCCTGACAGACGAGCAGGTGGCAGAAGACTACGATTCCGTTATGGAATATGAAGACGCTGCTACCAGCGCTTTGGCCCTGCTCGAATACCACATGAACAGGCTCAAGGTCTCCTCACCGGCTTCGACGGCGCATCCGCCTGCAACCACTACTGAGGAGGACCCACCAGCGACCTCGGAGAGGGAACCGACGCGACCTCAACGTGAGTTTGGTGCACGATTGCCCAAGTTAGAACTTTTGCGCTTTGACGGCAGTTTAACTCGATGGCAGCCGTTTTGGGACATGTTCCGGCACTCCGTGCACGATAACCCGAGCTTGTCCAACACGGATCGGTTCCACTATCTTGTGTCGTTACTCGATGGAGCCGCTGCTCAAGCCGTCGCCGGAATTCAGGTCACAGATTCATCTTATCGCGACGCACTTGAAATATTAAAACAAAGATTTGGGAACGCGAAGCTAATCGAGCACAAGCACCTGGAGAGGCTCCGCACAGTAAAACCCGTCAGGTCGTCGAGCGACGTATCAGCCTTGCGGAAGCTGTACGACGAAGTACAAGTGAACCAGAGAGGACTCGCGAACCTTGGAGTTAGCGCTGTATCATACGCAGCCATGCTGAGCGAGGTACTGCTGAAAGTTATCCCTCCTAACATAGTAGTTGACTACTATAAACAGGAGAGCAGAGAGTCACGTTCCGTTTCAACTGACGCCTGCAGTACACAATCTTCGCACGAGGAGATGGGGCGTTTGCTGCACTTTCTTCGGATCGAAGTGGAGTGCCGTGAGCGAAGCGCACAGATCTCTGACTCCAGGGTCAATGAACTACCGTAGCGATGTTGCTCAGAGCTCCCAAAAGCCTTTGTCACCTCCGTCTGCCAGGGTGCTTCATAACAGGACAAACGTTTCTTCCAGCCCTGCGTCTTCTGTTCGGCAACTGATCACACTACTGAGGAATGCACTAGCCACCTCAGCGTAGCAGAGAAGCGCAATTTGCTCACAGCGGATGGTCGTTGCTACAAGTGTACGGCAAAGGGACACCTGGCACGAGACTGCCGCCGCAGAGTACAATGCAAAGTATGCAAACGTCGTCATGCATCTACAATGTGTACCGCGGGGGCAACTGGAAATACCTCTGACGCTGCTATGCATGTTGCTACGAACGGCGCAACTGCAGGACTTAACGCCGAAGTTCTCCTCCAGACGTTTCGAGCGTGGATACGACAGCGACACGATGCTGTTACATACGCGGCGTTTTCGACAACGGCAGTCAGAGAACGTTTGTACGAGAAGACGTTAGTAAGAAGCTGAGGCTAACGCCGATACGGGAGACCGATTTGGTTATCAGCACATTTGGACGAGGGCGATCCGAACTCACCCGACGCGCAAAGGTCGTCAGCTTTTTGCTTCAGAACTAACACGACAACACATCAGTACAAATGGAGGCTGTTGTCGTTCCTTTCATCTGTGACGACATGATCGAAGCCCCAAAAACAAACAAATTTCTGCAAGTCATCATAGCAGAAGGCAAACCATTAGCAGATGCAGTTGTTTTCCCGAGCGTCACTTGCGAACCCGGGGTAAGTCTTCTCATTGGATCCGACCAGCTGTGGAAGCTAATGCCCAAAAACAGCGAAGTACGGTGGGACTCGGACACCAGAGCGTTAATTGCCATTAACACGAGAATAGGGTGGACTCTCCAAGGACCGTCGTCCGTCGAGGGACAAACCAGCCAATATACCTGCAGCAATATCTGCGTGCTGCGAACTGACGTGATCGAGAAGGAGGACATCTCTTACCCATTACAACGCTTTTGGGAGCTGGATGCCATTGGTATTGTTGAAGAGCCATTTCTGAAGCAAGACGACGTCGTGTTAAGAAGGTTCACTGACACAATCGGTTTCCGAAATGGGCGTTATGAAGTGGCGCTACCTTGGAAATCGGCAGAGTGCAACTTGGCTGATAATCGCAAAGTCGCCATTTCACGATTGCACTCTTTAGTACGCAGGCTTTCACAGAAGAAAGAAACACTCGAAGCATATGACAAAGCTATTAGGCAGTACGAGAAAGACGGACATGCCGAGAAGATCGACACTGATAACTTGACACATGAACAGGTCTACTATATGCCTCATCATGAAGTGATCCGCGAAACCTCTACAATGCCAAGACTCCGAGTTGTCTTCGACGCCTCTTCCCATGGAGCAGGGGAACATTCTTTGAATGATGAACTGGAAAAGGGGCCAAACCTTAATGCAAACCTTCTCAAAATGCTTATCTCGTTCCGTTTGGAAGTATATGGCATAACCGCCGACGTGCAGAAGGCGTTCTTACAGATTTACATAAGATCTGAAGATCGAGACGCACTTCGTTTCCTTTGGTTCGAGGAGGTGCCTTGTTTGGGGAAACCACTACCAAGAATACAAGAAACACGAATGACCAGAGTGCCGTTCGGAACAACGTCGAGTCCGTTTCTTTTGGCTGCTACTATGCAGTACCACTTTAACCACGTCGCACCACTGTTCGAAGAAACAGCCGCAAAGATCAAAAGGAGTTTTTACGTCGATGACTTAGTGCTGGGCATTTCGAGCGCTGAAGAAGCCGTAGAGCTGTACAAACAGACGAACAAGATAATGGAACTAGCTGGCATGAAGATGCAGAAATGGGCGACGAACTGTGAGCTGCTTCGACGCACCCTACAGCGAAATGGAGAAACACTTACGACTGAGTCTCATTGGACCAACGTGCTCGGGCTGTACTGGAACACCAAAGATGATAAGCTTAGCGTTAACTTGGACTCGGTCTTGAAGACTGACAGTACAGGGAATACCAAGCGAGTCGTACCTCAGACTACCTCCCGGATTTTCGATCCGTTGGGTTTCTTATCACCATTCACCATACGAGCCAAAATGCTCTTTCAAAGAATCTGGACCCAAGGTCTAGACTGGGATACGTCGCTGCCTGAACCAGCTGAGCGATGAATGGTGCAAATGGGTTGCAGAAATAGGATATCTTAAAGACTTCTCCATCAGCCGACGATCTTTCAATGATCTTGAAGGTGATCATACACGATATCAACTACATGTCTTTACTGACGCGAGCCCTCATGCATACGGGGTTGTTGCGTATTTGAGAGCAGAAGACGCATCTGGAAGAACCTTCATCCAGCAGCTTCTAGCCAAAGCAAGAGTTGCTCCGCTAAAACAGCTGACGTTGCCAAGACTTGAATTGGTAGCGGCTTGGCTCGGAGCTAGGTTAACGGCATTTCTAAGAGACACACTACCACGGAGCACTCCATACTACTGTTGGACTGATTCCAACATCTGCCTGTGCTGGATACAGTCTATAGCAACAAAGTGGAAGCCGTTTGTCTGTAACCGGGTCATTGAAATTCAAGCTCATACAGAACCAAGTTGCTGGGGTCACTGTACAGGGAAGAACAACCCAGCCGACCTTGTGACAAGAGGTTTGTCAGCCCGGATTCTCAAAGAGAGTAACTTGTGGTGGTATGGCCCCGATTGGCTAGCTGCAGCTCCGGAAACATGGCCAAAGAGAGAAGACGAGGCCGCTAATTCTAAAGCTACATTAATCGAAGCGAAAGAACAAATGGAGATCGTATTGGTGTCTAACTGTACAATATTAGAGCCCATACTAGACACGAACAAGTACAGTAGCTGGCAGAAGATTGTTCGGATAACAGCATGGGTCAAGAGGTTTATACACAATTGTCGCAAGAACACCCACCCACAATGGGAAGGCCCCCTACGTGCTCAAGAAATACAAGCAAGCGAAGAAGTATGGCTTAAAACCATGCAGTTGCGGGCATTCGATAAAGGCATCGTTGCACTATCTAACTGGCAGGACACTTGAGAAAAGTTCGCGCATACGAGACCTTCATCCGTTCTTGGACAAAAGGGGCATCCTTCGCATCAAAACTCGCCTCGACAATGCAACGACTTCGGACGACGTGAAATTCCCAGCACTGCTACCACCAGACCAGCACTGCGCGCACCTCATTGTGAACGACATGCATCGAAGCATTCTTCATGGTGGTGTTAGTGCTACGCTCGCTGAACTACGTGAAAGGTTCTGGCTTCTTAGGGGGCGTCAGTGTGTCAAGAAAGTGATTAGTAAATGTGTTGTGTGTGCGCGATTTCGACTTAACGCTATTTCGACACCGACAGCACCTCTTCCCAAAGACAGAGTGTCCCAGTCACAGCCATTTCAAGTCAGCGGCGTCGACTTTGCCTGGCCTGTGTTGTGAAAGGTGATTTCACCGAGAAAGCCTATATTGTTGTTTTTACATGTGCAGTAGTTAGAGCTGTTCATTTAGAATTATGTAGCTGATATGTCTGCTCAATTCATTTATGCTGGCTTTTCGTCGTTTTGTCGCACGGCGTGGAATACCAAGTGTTTTATATTCCGACAATGCTCTAACGTTTAAAGCAGCTAGCAGGGAATTGAAGTCTATATACGAGATCTTACGAGACGCGCAAGTACAGAACTTTTGTGCGATGAGTCATATTACGTGGAAATTTATTGCTGAGCGTGCTTCCTGGTGGGGAGGCTTCTGGGAAAGGATGATACGAACGGTTAAGGGCTGCCTCCGGAGAACGTTAGGGAAAGGTAGCTTCAACTTTGAGCAACTGAGCACAGTTTTAGCAGAAGTCGAGGCAGTGGTCAATTCTAGACCATTAACATATGTTTCTGCTGATGCTAAAGAGCTTGAAGTTCTTACACCAGCTCATTTTCTAGCACTTAGACGACTAACAGTCCTTCCTCACCATGAAGTTCACGTAACAGCAATGAAGCGCACAGACACACTGCGCCTTTGGAAAGACCGTCCAACGCAGGTTAACCGCTTTCTGGAACCGCTGGTACAAGGACTACCTGCTAGCTACTTAGAAGTGCCCACTTCAGCAAAGATAAGGGGAAAGAAATACCTTAAGTGTTGATGGCATTGTATTGATACGTGATGACAAAGTCCCAATAACATTCTGGAAAATGGGAAGGATTAGTAAGGTATACGAGGGTACTGATGGACACGTTAGAGCATGCAGAATCCGATTAGCAAACAGCGCGGAGATTACGAGGCCGATACAACTACTATCGCCACTAGAATTATGCAAGTAAATTTGTCGGGGCGGAGGATGTAGAAATTGCGTGCTGGACTGACTGAAAGACGAAGAAGAGGAGAAGTGGGTCTGAGGCTGGAGTGCTTGAACTGTTCTTTCGTACGCCATGTTGGGACGGTATCACGCAGTGCGCTAATAAAGGCTGCAAAGGAGATTTCCCACAGATGGCTTTCGCCTTGGAGTCGTCTTAACTGTATGCATAAGGGACGCTGTGAAGGACCCTGCACACGGGTTCGTGAAATGTGCGTGCGTTCTCCATGACAACGGACAACTATGAGCACTACATGTGGGCTCACCGCGTCTGGTATGTTGCTGTTGCATCGTTACGCAACTGTAAACATCTGGTTACATAACACATGCGCGACCCTTCAACATATCTGTGTGCGTGTACCGTTTTCGCGTAACTTTAGCCTCATTTCATAACGCCTCGCTCAATGCAAAAAATTACGTCACAGTCACCTTCCCGCCGCATCCTTCACATTATATCGATACCCGCGGTACGTGGGATCTGCCGAATTTTTTACGGATGTCTTGGGAGTTCTATAGCACACCAGCGAAATTCACAGGGTCCCTTATGCACTCGTCTACGATGACTTGAAGGCGAAAGCATCTTTTTCTTCTCAGTCGATGTATTCTTGGTGCCACGCCCCCTCTGAAAGCTTTCTGCCGCTAATGTGGTTTTGCGTTGCCTCCAGGATCGGACGCACCTCACCCGGTTTTGCACTACCTCCGTGATCGGTCCACCCTTGACGAAGCTGCAGTCATGTGGTGACGTCATCATGTGACGTCATTAAGTGATGATGATTTTTGTATCACTCGTGTTGACGTCGACGGGAGACACCGACGCGTGACGTGGTCAATTTTCGCGTTTGATGAGGCATATGGGGCTTTCGCCTTAAGAAATAAAAGCATACATCGTAAAAAAATTATATACTAAGAGCAAGGAAGCATGCACCCATCAGCAATGTAGCGAAGACTTAGAGCTCTGTAATTGGTCGTCCTCTGCAGCGCCTTCTAGTGAGTCGTCCTCTTCGCCACCCCTTCTGAAAGAAAGTCGCTCGTGCTAGGACTCCGTGCTCGCCTTGACTGTCGCCATTGCGCTGCTCCAAAGTGCCGCCCAATAAATACCTATACAGTGGAAATTTGATTAGTTAAAACACGGAAGGCATATGACATTCTCCAGTAAGTATTTATTGTGACTGGAGCCGGCAATCTTTTTGCAAGGCTTTTTTAAATCAGTTTATGAGGCTCTTGCTAGAAACAGATGCGAAGGCGCCAGATTAAATTATTTCGTGAAGTAAATGAGACAGCAGGCTACTTAAGTAACGTAAAAAGGAAAGCAGCAGGGTGAGATTACATGACGCAATTAGTACCACTATGCCACCAGGCATTAACGTCTCGTGTGAGGATTTTTTGACATATTCTTTGCTGTAGAGCTTGTCGCAGAGCCCACAGAAGTCGTCGTGGTCGTGTAGGATCACATCGTGGTCCCTTTCCAGCTAAGGTACTCGCTGTACTGCGTGAAGTTAACAGCCGACTTCATCATCAAGGCTGCGACTTCGTAGGGCTCAGGATATTGCTTCACGTCCACGACCGAGCAGGCGGCGTGACAGCGCTGTAGTTTGCGCCACCCTTTACCACGGGAACCACGTCGTAGCGTAGGAAGCGGTGCAGGGCCCTTGTCAGAAAGTCCGCGCACGTGTCTGTCTCAAAGACGAGGACGAAGAAGTATTTCCCCGCCAGCATCTCGTAGCAGTCTTCGTCGTGGTCGTAGAACGACAGCGTTTGGCAGCGCAAGTTTCCACATCTTCCGTACACGTCAACGGAGACGTGACTTGCCAACCTCGCCACGTACTCCGCAGCGGAACCACCGCACCTTGTCGGGTACCAGGCCACAAGTGCTCTTGCTCCTCAATCGTTTCACCAGTACTGCGTCACGTGTAGCGTCGGTGTGGTTCTTGCGAGCAAACCGCTGCCGAGCTGTGTACGATGTCCGAATCCCTGCCGGTAGCCCATGGTCCAGTTGAACCATGCCCTTTAAGAGGCTTTGTTCGCTCCTGCCCGAAGCTTTCTATCTGAGTGGTCCTGGCCCAAAGAATCCATTTCCTGGAATGTGCGCCTGTGGCCCTGGAAGAGTATCTTGTGCACGATCTGTGAAGCGTACCTGGACAACCGGCGTCGCTCCTCTGTGCTAGTTTACCTACGATCATAGGTGAAGTAGCAGGGCCGACTGCAGTTTGTACCCAGAGTTCTGCTGTTCCGCTAATCAGGGTGTCGGAACGGAACGTAAACCTAAAACGAAAAACAGAAAAAAAAGCGATATTTTCGACCGGAACGAAAACGTAACTGAAACTTTATCTATTATTTCGTTCCGGAGTGAAACCAAAATTTTTTCAATCGTTTTTCGGTTCACCAGAAAACATCGCAATCCGGAGCAACTGAGCTCATGCAATGTGAGCATATCTAAGGGTACAGTATTAGCGCGTACCTCAGGCAGGAATGCCAAGGCAAAGACATGTTGAAATTGTGCGAAAAACGAGAATAGTGGCAACCAGAGATCTTATATTAACGCAAGTGGACTCTTGCACGCCTGTCACGTAGGCCAGCGTAGAGAGGGCATTGTCGGCGCTGAAGTTTGTTACAGCGCAAGTTCTACCCGCGCCCTCTGCGTGGCAGTCGGGTCTTCCACCACAGTGCCACGCTGGTGCTTGTAACTCCTTTGCAAAAATACTATACAGGCGTCATGTCGGGCAAGGAATCGTGTTAATATATGTAATGTAGCGTGGCAGAAGATTAAAATAACAAACCAGTCATCACACAATGCTAATAGCGCAAAGGTGTTGTTTAATACTTGCCAC